>NC_133558.1:43768506-44077452 GCF_048773025.1 Camelus bactrianus | reverse complement strand
CATCTAAGAAATTTAAAATACATGAAGTAAAAATAAATAACCAAAAAAAAGAACAGACAAACCCACAATTATAGCTGAAGACTTCAACACACCTCTATTAGTGGTAGAACTAGTAGATATAAACTCAGCAAGAATAAAGAACTGAATGACACAAATAGTTGAATCTAGTTAACAATTATACAACACTCCACTCAACCACAGCAGAATACATGTTCATTTAAAGAGTACATAGAACATTCACCAAGATAGACCATATTTTACAACATAAAACAAACCTTAACAAATTTAAAAAATTTGAAATCATGCAAAGTTTGTCCTCTCTAACTATGGTGTGATTAAACTAGATCTAAAACAGAAATATAAAGTTAAAATCTCCAATCAATTCAAAATTAATTAACATACTGCTAAATAATACATGGTTCAAAGAGGAAATTGCAAGAGAAATTTTTAAATATTTGAACTTAATATAAATTAAAATACAATATATCAAATTTTGTGAGACACAGCTAAAGCAAGGCTTAGAAGAAAATTAATATCTTTAAGTGATTTTAATAGAAAAGAAAGAGATTATAAACTAAGATTCCACCTAAAGAAACGAAAAGGAAGAGCAAAATAAAACCAAAGCAAGTACAAGGAAAGAAATAACTAAGAGCTGAAATCACTCAAATCAATACAGAAAATAATAGAAAATTGCAGTTAACCCAAAATCTGTTTCTTTGAAAAGATTAATAAAATTGATAAACTCCTAGCAATACTGATAAATAAAAAAGTGAGAAGACACAAATTACCAATATCGGGAATAGAAAATGGAATATCACAATAAGATGCACAGATATTAAAAGGATATAAGGAAATATAAAAAGACTCTACACACATAAATTAACAACTTACCTCAAAAGGATGGAAAAAAGATTTGAATAAACATGTCCCCAAAGAACATATAAAAATGGCAAAAGAAGCACATGAAAAGATGCTCAATGTTGTTAGTTATATGAGAAGAGCAAATTAAAAATCATTGTGACATACCAGGACACACCCACTAGAAAGGCTAAAACGAAAGACTGACAATACCAGGGGTTTGTTAAGGTGTGGCACAACTGGAACTCTCAAATGATCTGTGTTGATGTAAAAATCACACAACAACTTTCAGAAATAGTTTCTCATAATGTTAAATATATGCTTATCCTTTGTTCTAGGTTTTCCACTGCCAGTTAATAATCAAAAGAAATGAGAACATATGCACACACCAAAAGTTATACATGAATGTTCATAGCAGCATGAGTCATAAATTCAGGCAAAAAGTAGAAAGAATCCAAATGCTCTTCAACTGGTAAATAAATAGATAAATGTATTATATTTATTCAATGGAATACTATGCAGCAGTAAAAAAGAATGGACTACTGATACATGTAACAACACAGATGATAGAAATCACAGACAAAAGACTATATGTATATACTGTATGATTCTATTTATGTGCAATTCTGGAATAAACAAATTTATAGTGATGGAAAGCATTGGCCCATGTTGAGGATAGGGGATTTACTACAAAGTGACATGATGGTACTTTTTGGGTTGATAAAAATTTCTACATTTTGATCATGGTGTTAGTTACACAACAGGATACATTTGTCAAAAATCAAATGGTACACTTAAAATTGGTGAATTTTACTACTGTAAATTATACCTCAATAAAGTTGATTAACTAAAACTGATGCAATACAACTTAGCTTATTCTTTATATACTGTAGCCATAGTAAAGGGCACCATTTTTTATGAAGTCATGACATTTTAATTACATACCTAGAAAAACTTGAGCTGGATCATTTCAGCTTTTTGGAGCTCCTACCAGGGGTTCAATGTATTGTGTTGTATTCTCTAATTTGTTTTTCTTCACTATGTATTTCAGGATCAACATCATCCCTGAAATATCAGAGGTAAATTCAATCAACTGGCCACCACTTCCTAGTTTGAGACTTAAACTACGTGCTTTCTATGTCAACATTTGTTTTTTAAAAAAAACAAAAAGAAACTCAATTTAAAGTTGTATATACACTGATTTGATATTTGTGATAGCATTTAAAGTTACCTTTATTGTACAGAACCCATGACAATGTTCATATTAAAACTGGTCACTTTAGTAATTTCAGAGGGATGTTTTTGGCTTTATAGTCTTTAGCTTTCTTCTATAACTTATTCTGAAAGACCGATAGTGTTCTGCTCCTTGGGTAGAAATGCAGGAGCCCATAGCCTATATTTGGGGGGATGTTAGGAGACTCTCCTTGTATTAAAGATCCTGCAAGAGCTGGTCTTTATATCACCACCTTGTAGTTACGCTTGTTCTTTAGATACTCAAGAGTCTCTTTGTGATATGGGATCCAAATTTGATGCTAAATTTTGATTCCAAAAGATGACATACCTTAGAAAATTATCCATTTTTTCCCCAGGAATATAGAAGCTCTGGAACAAATACTGCATTCATGGAGCTATTTTCAGTTTCCCTGAAGCCAGCTCTGCATGGCATATGTGGAGAGGACATTGGCAACTGAAGGACAAAGTGACCTTTTGGATACTCTCACTCGACCACATGAAAGGCAGTAAGGGATAGTGGAAAAGTCATGAACTTGGAGTGCAACAATTCAACCACTTATTAAGTCGATAACATTACTTGAGTCACTTAACCTTGCTAAGCCTCAGTCTCCTCATCTGCAAAATGGAGATAATATATATCCTGTTCTTGTGATTACTAAAATTAGAATATTCATATATGTATGTATATGTAATGCCTACCACATGGTAGCTGTTATTACAATTATGCCTGGCATACTTGAAAATGCAATTTGCAAGAATCTGCAGAAATAAAGGACTTACTCTCCTCTATTTTCAAAGATAAAATTCATGTTGTTAATAAAAACTAACTTTGGGCTCAAAAGTCTAAGAAACACTTCAATTGTTTCTTTTTTTTTTTTTTTTTTAGCTATTTCCAATCTTCAGGTCTTTCTTCTCTGTTTGATGTTCAAAATTAACTGTCATGAAAGAGGGCCCGGTGTATCCAGGTTGGTCACTATCTCAGAAACAAATCTGTAGCCATGAGATGTGGAATTAATTTTTTCAAGATGAAATAAGAATTCAAACAAAACTGCATTCTTCTCTGAGCTGAATCTTTGGAAATAAATCTGCTCAGCCATACCTAGCACTTTTCTGTTGTCTCTCATAAGTGCCTGCCAATATTTTCCCATTCAAAATTAAAAATGGAAGACCACAGAGTTCTAGAAAACAAAAATAAGTTGAATATGGGAACAACAACATCTCCCTTATTTGAAAGTCTTCCCAGCAATGACTCAGGGAAGAAGGGAGGGGCAAGGCAGGGAGAGAGGGAGTGGCTGGAGAGGATGCAGCCATCAATAGGATTTTGAAAATACAACTTTTCCTCTCAAATATAATCCCCCAAACCTGCTGCTGTATTCTCAGAAGCAGATAATAAAACAGAATGCAACGTAGACGACTCTTATCTTACTACTGCATCCATATGCAAAACAGCTATTGATGCACTGAACTGCAGAAGAATGCATTCTTCATTTTATCATTACTGCAGACTCATTCTATGATTCCTCTCTCAATGGGTGACCGCAGTAAGCCCGAAGGTACAGTTCACTCTTCTGAA
The DNA here is from genome assembly GCF_048773025.1 of Camelus bactrianus. NCBI lineage: Eukaryota > Metazoa > Chordata > Mammalia > Artiodactyla > Camelidae > Camelus > Camelus bactrianus. The sequence continues at coordinate 44,073,788 of NC_133558.1, read as the reverse complement.
AGAACTATTAGAGTCACTCCTAAATGCCTGCCTCAGAGCAACCATTTTTAAAAACTCTAGGTTTTTCTTCATCCTCCAAGCAGCTACAACCCATACTTTTTACTGCTTGGAGAAAGAAGGAGGAGAAAGAAAAAGGCCAATAACTCAGTGAAGTCTCAAAGGAAGCCGAGGCAGTGCTCTCAGCTGGGATCTGGAGTGGCGAATTAAGTTTTCATTTCCCTTGAGAAGCTCGAGATCTACTTATGAGGGATTCATGATGTGGTCAGACCTGACTGGGCAGGGCTCAATTCATGCATTCCACAGAGGGTTGAGGCAGGCCAGAGAGATGGCAGCGGCATAGTTTTGTCACAGGCTGAAATGAAAAGTAATAGCAGGGGGAAAGCCTCAGCATTTCACCATCCTCATTCTGACTCCTTCTATGAAAGGTGGTTTTGACCAAACCTACCGACTGTCAACAGAGAAGTCTGTTCTTTGCTCCTATCTCTGTCAGACTTACCCCAGAGGTAGAGCGCAGAGGCTGAAAAGCAAAAGAAAAAGTTGAAGCTTTTTAAAAAAAAACTTACTGACTTTACTAATGTAGAAAGCAGAGATGTGCATAGCTAGCTACCTTCCAGGCTGGGCAGCTACCAACTCAGAATCTGTCACAAAGTGACCTGGAGGAAAAGACAAGATAGATGAGCTGAGAGAGTCCCTCAGCCCCCTCCTCCCATAAGCAGGCACTGATTACTAAGGACATTTTCATGAGCGGTGCAGGATTTTTTTTCCTTTGCACATGACCTTTAAAACTACCTGATAAGCTATTTGCACTGCCTACCCTAGAAGTTTCAATAGACAGGGAGAAGATGAACATTAACCTTAATGGCTAAATTACCGAGTGTCACTCGAAAGGCCTTTCCCCTTGAGAGAATCCTGTGCAGCCGCCAAACAGTACTTTAAACCTAACAGAAAGTCTTCACTGAAATTAAAACTTCAGAGTTTTCCAAACTTGGGCACTTTAAAAGTTAGCATGTCACCTTTGGCAATAGGCATTCTTTTCTAAGAAAATCAATAATCTGGTCCAAAAATTAGAAGAAATTTTATTAAAGCTTTCTGAAAAGAGCCTGGATGCTCAAATGTTAAATGAGAACCTGAAGCAAGTTTCTCAGGGTAATGCTGAGAAGACTGGTAAGAATACATATTTTCCTATTCAAGAAAAAGCAAAAACAAAAAGAAAAACCATGAATAAAGGAAGCCATCTTAGTGTCTCCAGCCATCCCCTCATTTATGGAGTACCTACTCTATGCCAGGTGCTATACTAGATCCTGGGGGGGGGGAGGGTGATGGGGAGCAAAATCAGAGGTATTTACCCTCCACAATTGGACTCACAGTCTAGTGGAGGGTGCAGATCTTAATCAAGAAATTACCCTCCATCACTGGAGTCAGTCTAGTGGAAGGTACAGATCTTAATCAAGAAATCACACAAATACAGGAAAAAATGACTAATTACAATTGTGATGGTTCCAGTGAATGAGAGATTCACGGTGCTATGCTTGCACTCTGGGAGAAGTTTGGAGAAAATGCCCCAAAATAGCCATCTTCTCCAAAGAGATAGAACACTGATACCTCCATGTCTCACAGAACAAAAAATTAATGCCCAGGCATAGAAGCCCTCCCTTAGGCCCTAGGAAGTCAATTATCGAAACAACAAGTAGTCTTACGAGTATTGGTCTCTGTCTGGCCTCAGAGCCTTGAGTAACATTTTTCTCACTCATTCCTTCATTTGGTCCACAAGCATTTAATTGAGATTTTAGTATGTGCCGGAAACTGTGCTAGACCCTGGGTATACAAAGATAAATAAGACAAACTTCTTTCCATCAAGGAACTCACGGTCTACTGGGAAAGACAGACACAAATAATTACAGTACAGCACGGTGATTGCTCTACTGGAGAGAAGTACAAAGTGCAACGAGAATTCAGAAGAAGAAAAAGAGCTGCTTTTCTAATACTTCCTGGGGCCTAATCCATCAGGAAAATTCTCACTACACAGGACTAACAGGAAAACACTGGCAGATCATTTGTCGTGTCACTTGGCATTCCAGCAGCAGTCAGAGGCTCCCACTCAAGAAAGGTGGGCAGGCAGTTGAAAAGGAAAGAGTGGCATTAACAAACATAGCACACCATTCTAAACTCAGTGCAACAGTGAGTTTCCTGCCTGGCAACTCGTCCCTGACACCTCACTGCAGAGAGAAACAAGCCCGCACCTTACCCTACCACTAGGCAATTACTAAGGATGGATTTGTGTCTTTGAAGCAACTTCTCTAACACATCTGTTTCAAGTGCACTTACCTGACCCCCAGGGTCCTTCATAGCCCTTTCCATTTTTTCCCCTTTTTAAGTAGTTAGACACATAATTTATGTCAAGCAGATAATGAGAGCTACAGTTTCACCTCAGTCTACCCTTCATCAAAACACTTAACTCCATCTAGGGAAAGGCAAGTATGAAGAGGTAAGCATTTTCAGAAAGAAATGAAATAAATATTGCATAAAGTATATACACCTTACCTCTCTTTTTCAATTCTCAATTACAGGAGAAGGAATAAAATTCCAACAACAATCAGCTATTGAACTGACCATATTCCCTGCTGCAGTAAGTAAGCAGTTCTAATAAAATGGCACTTGGTCCTTTAACTCTTTCAGGTCAGACCTGTAGGAATATGTTAAAGCTCCAAACTGCCCTAGAATCCTAGAAGAATAAAGGGAATTCCTAGGTTTTGTTTTTTTTTTTTAAAGGGAGCTCAAACCTAAAATCTGACTCACTGGAAGGTAAAGGGCCAAGAGTTTCTAATGTTAAAGCTAGTACCAATAGAAATAAAATCATCTGGGGAAATGATATTCATGTCTCAGACATTAGAATACACCCTGGGAGAATCTAGCAACATTTTTTCCGTCCATACATGGTGTACATTGAGATTTACATGGATAAACATGTCCTCACATAAGACCATTGTAAGCCATACCTGTGCAATTGGCATAAAAGGTCCAGGTAGTTGCATGTATTCATTTCAAAGATGTAGTGTCCCTTCACCTAAACCACGTCTAGTACTGATTCAGGTGTCTTTAATTGCTATCCATTTTTCCCTCCATTCCATTTGCAGAATTAAATAGACCTATTTCAGTATGGTAAAAGAACCAAAATATCCCATTACTGCTTTTGCAAAGGTCACTCTCCTGCTTTGAGCTGGGGTTATTTTTAATCACAGGTTATGTATCTTAAAGGCAAGGCCTTTATTGAAACTTCCAGTTCATTTTAAAAAGTCTCTGGACATATTGAATAAATCACAGCTCAGAAGTAAAATGGAGTGATAGGCTCTCTACCTCCTTACATTCAAGGCCCAAGGGAGTCGGTTTCCACCCTTCCCTACCTCCAATGCAAATTAGGTCTTCACACCGCCAAGATCAAGATGACAGTGCTCATCTCAGCATACACAGCCTAGGAAACGTCAACCCATTGGGGGCCGTGGTACTGGTTTTCAATAAGATGTAGAACAAAAGATGCTGAACTTTATGGGTCACTTAAAAATCTCCTGGAAGCTTTTCAGGAAAAGAAGCAGAGGGATAATGCCCTGGCTAACTTCCAGGCTGAGAAACAGGGCAGAAGCTGGAATCCACGTTCATTTAACTGCATAGATTCTATACTCTACTTGAAATGCCTCACTCTAAAATTGCATCAGCTTTTGTTACAATGTCTCTGTCACGGAGGTAGCTGTAATTCTTTGGTGACTGAAACTAAAGAAGTCTTATGGATAAAATTCATATTTGTTGAGACTCACAGAAAGTTATATATAAACAGTTATTTATGGATTTTATTCTTCTTGGGCTTTATCTTTTTGATTTACAATACTGTTTAGACTACTGTTTAAGGTTAAAGCTGTGTTATATACCTGGAAATTATATACAAATAGGCCAAATTTTGAATCAGATTAAATATTCAGAAGATAAAGTAACTGCCAGCATTTTCATTTGTTTTATTCTGAATGCCAAATAACAAATGACTTCCTCCAGATCTCAAAATCCAGCATAATGAATCAACTTCCTCATGTTCTAGCATATTTTATATTTAATATGTTAATATGAATTTGTTTCTTAGTTTTGAAAAAAATGAGTTGGAAATTTCAATATAAGAAGTAAGAGGCATAAGCTTGCATTCTCTGTAATGCAGTAGCCCCCAACATTATCTTACTATCAGCAAGAGTCAGTTCTGAGAAATGAAGTCCAACTGTCATTGAGCAATAATAAATATATTTGGCCTACCCATATAACATTCTATGTAGATTTAAATACAGTCTGCCATCCTATAATGACCTCTAATGAAACTCTCTCATGAGATTGTCAACCTCCCTTAAGGGGTAAGTAAATTTCTTTCCTACATCTGGATGGAGGGGCAATAAAAATTAGATTCCAACAAGTAAAGTTCTGCACAGATGAGCTTCTGTTATGCATTATTACCATTACCAATGTAGTAGCTACATCTGGCCTACTCTTTGGATATTCAAAACAAGGCATTTCAAAAAGATGACTTTAAAATGATTGTTAGAGGTAGGGGATTAACAGGTATAAACTACTATATGAGTGAAATAAATAAGCTAGAAGGACATATTGTACAGCACAGGGAATATAACCAATATTTCATAACAACTGTAAAATAACTATGAATGGAGCAAAATTTATAAAAACTCTGAATCACGATGTTTTACTCCTGAAACTAATATAATGTTGTAAATCAACTATACATCAATAAAAATAAATAAATAAGTAAATAAGCAAGCAACAAGGATGTATTATTGCACAGCACAGGGAAATACAGTCATTATTTTGTAATGACTTTAAGTGGAGTATAACATAAAAAATTTTGAATCAGTATGTTGTACACCTGAAACTAATAATTTTGTAAATCAACTATATGTCAATTTAAAAAATACTTAAAAATTTAAAACCTAAAATGATTCTTGTAGTTTTATTAGTTTATTTTTATAAAATATTTATAGATAAGTCTTAAGTTAAGGCATGTTTGGCTCAAAAATATTCCATTGGAATAATGAAGAAAACTTCAAATAACTTTCAAAATAAGAAATTCATATAAAATTTTAATGAAACATTTTAGACATCACAACAGAACATACACTGTATCTAGATCAATTTTAATAACATTCTCAGTTTTCTTTACTAAGGTCAATGCTTACTTGTCAAATAGAAACTCATTCTAACAGAATATTGAGCAATCATCCCTCGATAGTACCATAAAAATTCAAAACTAATACAGAACCTTTCAAAAATATTCTTTTCATTGAGGCTTTTAAGTCATCCAATAGCAGATACCCCCTCTGTACCTAGAATTATCAGAAACTACAAAAAATTCCAAGCATTTGTTATTTGTTTGTTTTATTTTGTTTTGCATTAAACAATAGTCACCAGTACAGAAAAAATAGAAAGAACATCCCCCACCTCTTGGCTTGATTTATTCTCAGTTATTCAATTTATCGTAAATTGAAAAAGAAGAAAAACTCTCTATTCATTTCCACACCATAAATAACCAGGAACAGGAGGAAGAATTCCGAGTTAAATAACAGTTTCTTTTATGGACCTGGATGAAATTGTTTCGCTTTGTTTATTAAAACTCATTTCACAGAATTAAAACAATTCAAAAGTTTGAAGTGTTTGTGCTTATTTTTAATACCATTACAGATTTGTTACTAAAGAAAAATATCCAGAACACTACACCTTCGTACTTTAGCTAAATAAAACAATGTAAGCGTGTGTGGTATTTGGTGATGGTGGCTATCCTCCTAATAGACTGTGAAAAACAAAATTATCGTCAAAATATGTATGATTAACTCACTGAATTGGAGATGTTTCACTTCCACTTAGCTTCACAAGTAACTGTTCTAATTAGTTTGCTAAATACAATAACTAGATAACCCTGTTTTCTTATGGAGCTGCATTTGAGCCTGACTAAATCATTGCCTGAAATGTATAGCACACACCTTCCAAAAATAAAGCATTACTAAGTGTACATATTATATGTTTATAAAATATGCACAATTCTCTTCAGTGCTCCCATCTTTTGGTCATGCCCAACTAATACCTGAGGAGTTTTATTTTGTTTTGTTTTTTTTTAATAAGGTACCGTGGCTTTGGTAATAACAGAACATGTTTGCAAATGCTTTGTCACTCCTCCCATTAAGAGATGGGTTCTAAGTTCCCTACACTTGAACATGGGTGGCCTTTGTGACTGCCTCAACAAACATAAAGCAGCAGAGGTGACTTCTGAGGCCAGGTTTCTGCTGTTTCCTCTTGGGACATTCACTATAGGATCCTTTACCTACCGTGTAAGAAGTCCAGCTACTCTTAGACCACCATGTGGAGAGACCACATGGAGAGACTACACAGAAATAGAGACATCCAAAGCACTCCAGCTGTTCCAACTCCAGCTGTTTCAGGCTCCCCACCATAGCACAGGACATAGAATGAAGTCTTTTAGATAACTCCAACTCCAACTACCACCTGACTATAACCACATCTCTGATACAACCAGAGACCTGACAAGAAATGCCTAGCTGAGTCCTGTCAACCCTCATAATCTATGAGCAAAATAAATTATTGTTACAGTTTTAAGCCCCTGCTTTGGGAAATGGTTTGTTATACAGCCAGAACAATATCTTACACCTTTTTGATGTCCCAGTGGTGCTTAGTGTAATCTGAGTACTTGTAGGCACTTAATAGGTAAATCGTTAATCAAATATTAATAATTCTTCAGTAAATCAAGATTTTAGGTAAATATTCAAAAGAAATCTACCCAAATTAAAAATAATTAACTCCTTTTTTAACCACTATTTAACATCATCCATTAAATACATTCAAAATCCTCAGAGGTCAGTGGCTTCTCAGAAGATATACCAGTCTATATTAATACATCTACCCAACAATTCAAGTCCAATACCCTGGTTGAATGTCCTGGAGTCTTACCCAATATGGCCCCTGCACTAAATACATGGGAATATTTATGCAGCATGGTAAAGAAAGATACATCAAGCTGATCTTCTATCCTCAGACTTTCTCTGTCTCAGCTTCCCAAGTAAGTGAGAATAGAATATAATCCTTTTTCACAAAGATGTCATAATTAGACCTCTTTTTTCCTTTCCTTCCCTAACACCGTTCTGGTTCAAGTTCCCATCTTTCCTCTCTATTATTACACTACTCAAACAGGCTCTTAAATGATCTATCTCTGTTTTCTTTTTTTTCCTTCCCATAGTACATTTTCTATAGAACAGACTGTTGTTTTTAAAACATAAATCATGTTACCGCTTGCTTAAAGCATTTCAATGTTTTTTCTTTGTATTTAGGGAAAAAATTCAGATGTTTATATTTACCAGCCTTAAGTGATCTAATCCTTGCCTATTACTCTAGCCCTTTTACAAAACCTCACTGACTTGGCCCACTCACAGTGCAGGTCCTACATCTGACAAATTTTTCCCATCTCAGATACTTCACACATGTTGCTTTCTCTGCCTGGAACACCCCTAGGCCCATCCTCCTCTGTAGCAGATCTCAGCTGAAATATCACTTCCCCAGAGCAGCCTTTCCCAGTCAGTCTACCTAAAGTGGTACCACAACCCCCATCATTACACTCTTTCAGAGCTTACTTGTCCTTCATAACAGTTATCACAATTTGTAATTATGCATTTATTTGTAAATCAATTTAAAAATATATCTTTCCCTTATTAGATTGTAAGCTCCCCCAGGGCAAGGCTAGTATCTGTTCTATTCATCTTATACTCAGCTCCTAGAGCATTGCCTACTACACATTAGATATAGGTAAATATGTGTTGAGAATAAATTAATGAATAGCCATTGATACCTTTTGAAATTCTACAACAGAATTTATTAAATGATTGACAATAAAAGAAGGTCGTGAATTAGACAGGATTTCTAACTCAGTGCCTTTATATCTGGCAACCATAGTGAAATAATGACTAGAAAAGGCAAAGGCACAAAAGAGAATGCCACCCAGGATACTCTGAGGTGGGGGAGGCAAGTGGATTGTCCACAGATTCACACTGGACTATCCTACACAGTGTACTTATCCCTAAAAACCTGAACACTTCCTTACAGCTTGGTTTCCAGGAGTACATTTACCTACTGTGATTGTTAAATTTATGTATCAACTTGATTGGGCTAAGGGATGCTCAGATAGCTGATAAAACATTATTTCTGGATGTGTCTATTAGGGTGTTTCTGGAAGAGATTAGCATTTGATTCAATAGCATTAGTAGAAAGATCTGCCCTCATGGAGGGTGGGCATCATCCAATCCTTTGGGGGCCCAAATGGAACAAAAATTAGAGGAAAGGCAAATTTGCTTTTTTCTTGAGCTGGGAGACTCATCTTCTGCCCTCAGACATCAGCACTCCTAGGTCTCAGGACTTCTGCTTCAAACTGGGAGTTATACCACTGGGTCCTGTGGTTCTCAGGCCATGGGACTCAGACTGAATTCTACCACTGGGTTTCCTGGTTCTCCAGCTTGCAGATGGCAGATTGTGAGACTTCTAGGTTTCCGTAACTGCATACACCAAGTCCTTTGATAAATCTCCTCTTATATCTATCTATCTAGATATATGTATAGATAGATAGATATCCTATTGGTTCTGTTTTTCTCTTATGGACCCTGACTAAAACACCTACTTCTTGTTTTCTTTATCTCCATCCTATGAAGTTGACTTAGTACATCTTTTCCATATCCAGGACATTCAAATGAAGCTGACCTCAGAAACAGAAATATAATTATGTTGAAAGCTAAGAAAGAAAGTCTTGGATACATATAAGACCAAAATTCAAGTATGTAGCTATAAATTTAAGCTTGCAATATAGAAGGAAATTTTTCATTTGGCCCTTAGCAGATGATTCTTTGCATTGTCATTTATTGTTTTATTCCTTTGGGATCCAGGTCTTTCTTACACACTGGGGCCTCTTCACCTTTACATTAGCCATTGTGCCCAACTGAGTGCCTTATATATAATATCACACAAAAATGTTTAAGTAAAAATAATGATGATGATGATGATTATCATCATCATCTTTGTCACAGAATTTTCACATACTCTCCAGGCTTTTTCTTCCTTATTTTTTCCCCTTGTACTTGGACATCACTTAAATTTGACTATTCTATCAATGTCACAGGGCAGACATCTCATCAATACCCAAAATATAGTAACCAATTGCCTTTGAGTAGACAGAAACCCATCTCATGGGATGGAGACGATCTCTCTTGGCTCTGTGAACTAAAATTCTCTACCTTGCAATATTATAATTAGCCTTAGGAAGAACTTAAATTCCCAAATAGGGTGGTTTAGTGTAAAACCAAAGCTAATAGACAAAAACCCCATCCCAAAACTTCCATATACTTGATTACCATCTTCCTTTTAGAATTGCTCTGTTGTGAAATACAATTTAGAAGTAAAATAGCCCCTCCCTTTTGTCTCACTTAAAGTGCCCAAACAAACCAAAACATAACAGAAGCCAGTTTTAGTAAATAAAGATTTTATTATGTAGGTCTAGAGCTTTCATCTATTTTAAAGGAAACAAGTTTTTATTAAAACATCTGAGTACTCATGGTGGTACTGATTTGAGGGTAAAAAAATTTGGAAACATAGAAAATGTATTTGCCTCCAACTACAGAAAGCAAGAGAAAGAAGGGTTGCTAAATGATCCTGCTGTAGAGAAGTACATTAATCAAGATATAAACATTGAGGTGAAGTTTACAAAACTTTGTCTTATTAGAACTGTCAGTTCCTTAATGACAAGTTCTGTGCTTTCCTTTTCTGCTTAACCAATCTATAAAAATGTTCATAATATTTTGCCTCAAATATATGAATCACTTAATATTCATCAGCTTATTTCTACATAATCTCCCCTAGCAACCACTTCTTCCCGGCGCATAACTGGATTTCCCAAGAAGTCAGGAGGGCTGATCCATCCATGAGCACTTGTCTGTGTAAGCAGACAAGATGAAGCTCATTGTAAAATGCAGAAGCCCTCCAAGCAGATATCAAATCTATGTGAAAAACTCATAATCAAGATGCAAGTTCAAAACTCATAATTAAGATGCAAACAATGACTATATTGCCCATTTCAGGATGCCTATTCTCATTATGCTCTTGGTTAATTTTCCTTCTAAGCAAACAATCATTCAGCTAATATTTCCAGGCATTTCCTATAAGCAAGGCACAATGCCTGGATAGAGGGGAGGAAATTATGGGATACAAAAAATATAAAATGTCTCTTCTGTTCTCAGAAAATTTACAGTCTAATTGAGAAATGAAAACATATACAAAATAACTATAATACAAAGTAAGAAGCAATCAGAACCATAAAAATCTTTAGATAAAGTGCTAGCTAAGTTAAGAAATTGTAGAAATGTGTGATATATATGTTCATGCAAATTAGTTTAAGTGCAATAGGAAGAGAGTGACTACTTTTTTCCTGGTTTTGTGACGGTGATGATGGCGGGGCAGGGGTTATTAGTGGAATAGATGGCTAGAGAAAATTTCACAGAGGAAGTGACACTTTAACATGGAATCCTACAGGATGGACTGGTGTGATGGAGCTTTTTAGAAACAGAGAAAATAACTCTTGCAAAGGAAGAGAAGATATATCTTATAAGATATAAGGAAGACTTCCTAAAGAAGGTGTTATTTGAATTGGAGATGCAATAATGAATAGGTAGATCTTGAACATGTGGAGATAAGGAGAAAGAGCACTTTTATTACATACCATGTTTCACTGTGCTGAACACACAATGAGTATTGTATTGGTTACCTATTGCTGCTGTAACAATTTACCACAAACTTAGTGGTTTAAAATAAAACAAATTTATTATCTTATAGTTCTGAAGGTCAGAATTCTACAATAGGTCTCTCTGTGCTAAAATCAAGGTATCAACAGGCCTGTGTTCCTTCTGGAGGATCTAGGAGACAATCTGTTTTGTTGCCTTTTCAGCTTTCTAGAGGTCACCTGCCCTCCCACCTTCTGTCCTCACATCCCCTAGTACTCATTCTGATCTCCTGCTTCCCTCTTATAATCACCCTTGTGATTACTTTGGACCTAATCCAAGATAATCTCCCCATCTCAAGATTATTAAATTAATCAAAACTGCAAAATTCCTTTTGCCATGTAGGTTAACATATTCACAGCCCTCAGGGATTAGGATATGGATATCTTTGGGAGGCCATTATTCAACCTATCACAAGTACTTAATTCAGTATTTATTGATTTTCATGCCTTTAAATACTTCACTTTACAGTCACAAATTTAGGCATTTTGGGTTTTTTAAGCTTTATTGATGTATAAATGGACAAAATTGTAATATATTTAAAGTATTGATGTGATGATTTGATATATGAATACATTGTGAATTCCCACCACTGAGTTAATTAACACATCCGTTACTCCCCATATCTATCTTTTTTTGGTGAAAACAACTAAGTTTTACTCTTAATAAATTTCAATATAATTTTATAAAATTACACAGTACAGTGTTATCAACCATAGTCACCATGTTATACATTAGCTCCTCAGATTTCATTCATCTTATATTTAACTTTGTACCCTCTTACCAACCTCCCCCTATTTTCCTTACCCCTCACCATCAGACCCTGGAAACAATCAATGATTCTACTCTCTGTTTCTATGTGCTCAACATTTTTTTTTAAATTCCACAAACTCTAAGTGACATCATGTAGTATTTGTCTCTCTCTGGCTTACTTCATTTAGCATAAGTCCAACCAGGTTCATCCATGTTGTCACAAATGGAAGGATTATCTTCTCTTTTAAGGCTGAATAATACTACATTTTCTTTATCCATTTGTTGCCAGTGACCAGGTTCTTGTCTCATCACAGAAAGAATTCAGAGATGAGACACAGAGGTTAAGAAAATAAAGTGAGGATTTATTAAGGGATAGGTAGTATACTCTCAAGGGGAACGTGGGCAGGCTCAGGTGAGCTTTGGTAAGTTGGTTATATAGTGTAAAAATGAATGGGTGGAATATTCATTGGAGAGGGAAAGGTTTGGGGTCATATTCCCTGATTTTCATCTCAACTCCACCTTCCTAAAGGGAGGAGGGATTTTTGTCCTTATTTAGTCTGTATCAGAAGTGTCATGGCGTCGTTGCATGATGGGTACTTCTAATCTGCAAGGCTAATATATTTATTGAAATGAGGGCATAATGAGCAAAATGTTACATTTGGACACTGGAGATTCTTGTCTTTTCCCACTTTTTGTAGGCATCTAGGCCACCCCAAAATGTGTGATTGCTTATCAGCCCAGAGGTTCCTGCTTATTTTCTCTGCCCAGGGACCCCTGGTGTTTACATAATATAGGGTTTCCTGAATTTGGTTCATGCCCCTCTCCTTTTTTGCCCAAATTTCTGCCATTTGGCTTATGTCCCCCTTTCTCTGCTCGTATCTAGCTATCTGCCTGCTCTAACACATTCACCTGTCAATGGACATGCAGCTTGCTTCCATGTCTTGGCTATTGTAAATAGTGCTGCTATGAACACTGGGGTGCATATGCCTTTTCAAGTTAGAGTTTTCTACAGATATATGCTCAGGTGTATGGATCTCTTTAGATTCATTTTGTTTGGTACTTTTGGGGCTTCTTGGATCTGAATATTTGTTTCTTTCCCCAGGTTAGAGAAGTTTTCAGCCATTATTTCTTTAAATAAACATTCTGCCCCCTTCTCTCTTTCTTCTCTTTCTGGGACCCTTGTAATGTGTATATGGGTCCACTTGATGGTGTCCCATAAGTCCCTTAAGCTATCCTCAACTTGTTTTCATTCTTTTTGCTTTTTCTTCCTCTGCTTAGATGAATTCCAATGCCCCATCTCCCTGTCTTTGAGTTCACGGATTCTTTCCTCTTCATCTAATAATACATTGTTGAACTCCTCCATTGAATTTTTCAGTTCAATTATTCTTCAGTGCTATGATTTCTGTTTGGTACTTTTTAAAATTTTTTCTATTTCTTTGTTGATGTTTTCATTTTGTTCATGAATTGCTCTTCTCACCTCAGTAAACAGCTTTATGACCATTGTTTTGAACTCTTTATTGGGTAAATCACTTATCTCTGTTTCATTAAGATTTATTTCTGGTGATTTATCTTGTTCTTTTGTTTGGAACATATTTTCTTGTTTCTTCATTTTTCTTGACCCTCTGTGTTGGATTCTGTATATTAGATAAAATAACCTCCTCTTCCAGTCTTGACAGATTGGTCTCACGTAGAAGGTGAACCTTGTTAATCAACCTGGCCTGAACTCCTGGTTGCCTCTCAAACTTTTATGGTTGTTGAAGCCTCTGTCTTTGCTCCTAGTGGCTCCCAGTAGTTGAGGGTGTGTCAAGACCTATTAGTGTCCCAAAAGGGAGTATCACTGTTAGCAACCAGATGAAGGCTAATTAGAAGCCAGATCGTTAAGTGACAGCTGTAAAAGTTGCACTCAAATCCCTTCCAGCAAGCAACTGAGAGATGGAAGAGTTTTCCTGCTCTCTCTATGCTGAGCCTGGGTGTATAGCCATGGAGAGGGGTGATGCTCCTGTATTCATTTAAAAACTTCATCTTTTTATCCTACTGTTTGGGGAACTTGTGAATGCAAACCCCATTGACTATGGGAGACAGGCTTTCTGAGGGCCCTTTCCTTGGGTGGCAGCTGCAAAGGCTGGGACACCAGATGTGTATACAGGCTACTCCCAGTGAAGTGCTGGTAACCTGGTTTTATCATTGGAGCTAGCTAGGAGGAGAAGGTGGGTAAAATGCCCACCAGCTCTTTTGGGCTCTGTGGAAGATAGCAGTCCACACATAAATGCATAGTAATTAGAGGCCAGACTCTCAGACAGCAGTTTGTAAAGTATGCAGTCAAACTCCATCTAGGGAAAGACTAGGAGATGGGTGTTTTTGCATGCTCTCTCTACACTGAGCTCTGGAAGGATAGCCAAGGAGAGTGCTCACATAACCATTAAGATCTGCTTCTTCATTTGCTATAGTCTTGTGGCAATCACGAATGCAAGCCCGACTGGCTTTCAGAGTTAGGTGTTTTGGGAGACTATCCATCATATAGCAGCCTTAAATTTGAGGCACTAGATATGTGGTCCAAACCATTCACTCCTCCGGAAGAAGCCAGGAGTTAGGGGTTCCTTCCTGATTGTATGGTGCTATGCCAGGAGTAGGGCTTGTGGTGATAGTGTGTCTCAGCCTTCCCTAACAAACTTTGATATGGGTATTTTTTTCCTTTGCTTTATGTGCAGGAGTCTCTCAGCTAGTTTCTGAATTTCTTTCAGAGGAAAATTTTGCATGTGTAATTGTATATTTTGTGTGTCCAAGGGAAGAGGGAAATTCAGGAGCCTCCTTTATAACCATCTTGGTTCTCAACTCCACAAACTTAGGTTTTAAGGACATATTTTTTTTTTAATTTAATAGAAGCACAAGCCAAAAGAATTTGAAGCTTATGATATGTGATCACCACTACCATCTCATTTTTAGATTCAAGATGGTGAGTCCTGGAGAAATTTGCATAACTTAGGTAATCTCTTCCTTTCAGGATTCTTCCAACAAGTATTACTCCATCATATATTGGCTAGTCACCATTTAAGGAACCAGAGAAAACAGTCCTGAGGGGGAGGGGCAATGGACAGATAAGGGATGATAAAAACAAATCCATTATAGCATAAAAGGAATGAAGACGTATTATGACAAAAGATTCCACTACAGAACTAGATGTGTCTGGACCCCAAAAAACCAGCAGATACTCACTTGCCAAAAGGCTGCTTTGGACTTTCCTACCTATCCTTTTCTGCTTTTTACCTAATCACTGTTTCTGGCAATATGGCCCTAGTATCACTTTTATCAGAATCATCTGAAGTGCATGTTAAATATGCAGGTTCTCAATCCTGACCCCAGCATTACTGTTCAGAATTTCAGTTGGGGAAGAAGATAAAGTAAGATCTGGGAGTGTACACTTTAACAAACTCTTCTGGTACTTTGGATGAATAGCAAACTTATAGACCATTGAATCAAGCCTCATGGCCTCATCACCCTTCTCAACCCCATTCCAAGGCAAAACACAGTAAGAAAGCATATATCCACTTTGGACAAATGTGAATGAAAGATACTCCTTATGAGATGTCTATTCCACTTCTTTAAGCAGATAAAGTTCATTTTAAAAGGTTTAATTGTTTTGCTTTAATTTTTCACTGTCAAAGCAGCAAAGCCCTATTAATAAGGTTACAAAGGTCACAATGGGACACATGGAATAAAGAGTGTAGATCCTCTTTGTCTTTGCTTTTGAATGATAGTCTTGCTGAATACACAATTCTACAATAGAAATAGTAACACAAATACTTGCTTGAATTATTCTTTAAAGGAAGGTTGGCCATTAATGGAGAACTGTACACTGGAAATGTTAAATATGCAAATATTTTAGGGATTACTGGACACTGAGTTTCAGTTAACAGTAATTTTTGATGAGCCATCAATTAGAGTGGGGTCTTACAGACTTTCAGTGATAAATATGGTATTGACCTGGGTCTGTGTCATGTCCATTTAGTGAAATCTTAATGCTATCTTGAGTTTATTTCTCCAGTTCTTGAGTTAAATAGATACCCTTAACAATTGGTATGATTTCCATTTACATTCTATGCTTAATGTAATAAGAACTATTTTATGAGAAATTAAAATTGGATTTTTCATTTTATTTTTTGAAGGTCAAAGCAGCAAAACTTCAGTGGTAGGGTCACAGTGGTCACAATGGGATACATAGAGTAAAAAGAGTATAGGTCCTCCCTATCCAAAGAAGATGGCAGTGCATATATGTACAAACAAATATAATATGTAAAAGCACCTCACCAAATGCTTTAATTTCCCACTTCCATTATTTTCTGAATTTTCTTCTATTTTATTATCTGGGACTGTCAGGAGGAACCAATGTAGGATATAGTACTCATTCAGTAGTCAATGCTCTCTGAACAGACATAACACTAGACACCATGTCAAGCTCTGGGGTTGCAGAGATGAATAATGTGCAACTCATATGCCCAAGCAGTTCATCATCTAGCAATGGCTATACATGAAGACAGATAATAATAATAATAATAGGTATATTGTTACAAGTAGTGTCACAGTGATAAGCCATGCATGACTTGGGACTCAGGCACCAGAGAAACTTTTAAGTTAAGTCTTTCATGTTGATTTGGAGAATCCTAGGTAGACTAGCAGATGGATGAACATTCCAGGCACAGGGATCAGAGTGTGCAAAAGGACAAGGGTATGTAACAGCCTTCTAGGAACTGCAGGTAGATTGTCATTGCTGGAATATAAGGTGTAAAAGGAGTAGTGGCTGGAGAAGAAAGGTAGGTAAGGAGTGGATTAAAAGGGACCTTATATGCCATATCATGATGGCACACTCAAATGGGGTAATTTGAGAAGATTTCAATAAAGGGACTACTTACAAAGGTGTTGTGCAGGATTTAGGACAAGCAGCAAGGGGTACAGAACTCTGGTGCAATTAACAGAAGGCGGTTACAACCATGAAGCTTTGAAGGGGCAGAGTACAGAGAAGGCCTACCCGGAGTTACAACATTCAGTAAAAGGATGAAGCCAACCCCAGCAACCTGGCAAGGAAGAAGCCTAGTAAATAAATATCACAACCACACTCTCAGCACCCTCTTTAACATCCTTCTGAAGACTCCCATTGACCAAATCCAGTTGGAAGCCAGAGAACAAGAAAGTCTATTTATGCAGTCCATATGGGGTCAGCCTCCACAGGCACAGAGCATGAGAGAAGGGTGGCATCTGCATAAGTCTGCAGAAGCAAATGAAAATTTTCCAGCACATATGACATGCTAAGAAGTTTAAGCTTTATTTTATAGATGATGGGGAGCCAAAATGACAGTTTTTTGAAAGAAGTGAGAATCCGATTTCTGCTTTAGTCAAATCACTGTGGTAACAAAGTGGAAAAAAAAGTTTTTTTAAATATTTAAATAACACAATAGATAATTAATTAATTAATGTAAATAGTGGAACAAATGACTGAACAATCTTACTGATAGAAAACCTTTGTCCTGTGAGGACAGTCACAAGTCTTTAGAGCCATGCTTGAATCACATGTGTGATCAAGCTACAGCATATAGCTAAGGTCAAGTATATGGCGGGGACCTGAAGAAATAATATTCCCTTTGATTTGTGACTCTCTGAAGGTGATGCTCTAAAAGAGATTTCCAATTCATATGACTATTAGTGATACATATTCTGTTCTGTATATTCAACAGACAGGAGTACAATTCAGTCTTATGAGACCCACCCCAAGCTGATAGGAGCTGAAATCAGGGACTAAATTGTAAATGAGCTCATATTTTGGATAAACATTGATTTGAATGTAGAATATGGTCCAAAGATGTTTGGTGAGGCAGCACCGTAGGGAACCTTCACTATAAAGCAGTTCATTCATTACTCATTTTACAAATATTCATCAAGTACCTACTATGTGCTAGGCACCATGCTAGGTACTAAATAGTAAATGGAAAACAAAACATACCGGATCCTTTTCCCTTGTGTGACTTAAAGACTAGCGGGCAAGAAAGATGATGAATCCATAAATATATAATACAGCATCAGACAATATTAAGAGCTATAAGATAAATGTACCTTCCTTAGACAATAACAGAGATCTACATTAGACTGGATGATCAGCATTTTGTCCATGACAAGCTACCATTTACAGACATTCCAAATACTTTGTTACCACTGTGTAAAGCACCGGTGTCATAGGTATACAGGATACTAAGGGCATAATCATTTTTCCAGGATAGAACATATATTCAGCCTAGTTATAAAAAGTATGGTTTCTGGGACTAATGCAATTATGAAACCCGGTGATTCTTGGATCAACCAGACATCCCCATCGACACACTTAGTGCCTCTAACCTCTAGTTACACCCACATAGGTGGAGTATTGTCACCAACTTTTGACTCATAAGCACATAGCACTCTTATCTTCCAAAAACTGGTATAGGAGTGGGGCTTTTATTAACATGAATGTGGGTTTATGTTGTTATTGTCGGTGCTTTTTAAACCACCTACACAAATTGTTTCATAAGCCTTGCAAATATTTTAGAAAAACAAAGTATGTTGGGTTTGGAAGACAATTTAATATCAAATTTTATTGAAAAAACAAAGCACAAATGTATTTTTAAATCTTCATTGACATTCCATGTTAAACAATCCAAAGACATTAAGGTAAGCATGAGCCCCGATGTCATGTAGTAGCTGAGGAGGGTTTTTTTATAAATCACAATATTGTCACATAAATATTTTTTCCCTTTCTTATCTAACCCTGCCAGTTTGTTGCTGACAGCTATTCTGTAGCCAGTCAATAATGGGAAGCCATTGTTTAATTCACTTTCAAGTGAACTGGGATGCAAAAAGGAACATTTGAATCTTGGAAACAAGTCTCAAGAGAGTCACCCGACCGTATCTGTAACCCCTGCAAACTTAGGCCACAAGAAACTCCAAACTACCTTATGATGTTATCTTTGGATTCAGGTAAAGAAATGTACACTTATCAGGCTAAGTCAGCTTTGGACCTATGGGCTTTAATTGTCAACATCTCCATCCTTAAAACGGAACAATTCACCCTGTGCTTTGTCTCTCATTCAGCTGACTCAAACAACTCTAGACACTACTTACTACATATTCTGATCATGATAATTGCTAAATACCAAGTACAATCAAGGTCTCTAGGCTGACTCATTAGCACCATATCAAACCAATATTTTATTTCCATTTTCCGGATTGGACTGCTCCTCCAGAGAAAATGATTTGCTTTCAGGACTAACATCTGGAATGAACATTAAACTTACCATAAGGAATTTGGTTTGCACAGAGTGTAGAAGTAAGCCATTAAAAAGAATTCAGTTAGTTATATGACAGATTGGGTTTTATTTTTCAACCACGCAAAAAGCCATCAAACAGTGAGGGAAACTGGAGCTTTCCTCTAGTGCTGAAGTCATCAATGCCATCATGGCTCTCAGCCAGCATTGTAGGCTTAGTTTGGCTTGCCTCTCTTGTCTCCTTCTTGCCCACTTCTCAAATCCCTTCTCAATGCCTGTAGATGTATAAGGGAAATACACCCTGGACTGGGATCAAGGTTAAGGGGAGGAAAGGAAGTAGGGATTTTTTTTTGAGGTACTGAAAAGAGTAAACAACCACAAAAGAACCCCAGGGCTTTGTGACCTGAAAGTCTCCACATTAATAGTAAAACCCTTTTCCAAACACAGTCAACTCTGTCCTCACAATCTTGGCAAATAAATCCCATTCACCAAAGTTCAAAGGAAAGTTCATGAAAAGGGCATTTTGCAATAATAGGCAACTCATCCAGGCCCAGCCCCCACTGCAATCATCATCAAAATACACTACTGTGGTTAACAATGATACAGACACATGGACCGCATCGTGCTAAAACTGTAAAACAAAAATAGCTGGCAATTATTAAGCTCTTGCTGTGTGCTGGACACTGTGTTAAATGATTAATCCTTAATCACATTATTTCTCATAATTCTTGTAACAACCTGACAAGATAAATACTATGGATGGTCTCATTTTACAAATTAGAAAAATGAGACACAGAAATGTAAAGTAATTTGCCCAAGGTCACACAGCTAGTCAATGACAGAACTAGGATTTGCTCCAAGGGACTCTGCTTCTAGATCCCAGATTCTCCCCCAACTCCCCACCCCACATTCTTATTTACACTAATAGGTAAACTTATAGCCCCTTTCCCACTTAAACTGAGGAAAACTAGTTTAATGCTTCACTCCTACCTTGTTCTCTTTTCTCCTGCCAGAGAATACTTTCCCTTTCCAGTTTCCTCTTGTTATCTTGACTCCCTGTCTTCATACAAGAGCTTCTTTCTGCTTTCTGTCCCTGAACTTGAACTCTTGTATTGAACCTTCTTAATGTCTCAATGCCCTGATGGTATCAATGTGTTGTATAAAAGCTGATCAGTGCTTCTCGTTTATGTGTGTGTGTTTTGGGGGGGGAGTCAGGGTGGGAATCAGGCTTCTTTATGTATTTTTTAATTAACTTTTTAATTTTATTTTTAGTGGAGGCCCTGGAGATTGGACCCAGGACCTTGTGCTTGCTAAGCACGCATTCTACCACTGAGCTAAACCCTCCCCCTTCTTGTGTGTTTTTGATGTGTTTTCTAAAATTAGTCCTCCTCATTTTCTTTTGTATTTCTTCTTCCTACCTAGCACCATATAGTGTTTCTTACAGGTGACACTATGAACACATTATCCATAATCTTTTGCAACTTCAGCCATGCAGGTCCAGTGACAGTCTCTCACAAGGCAATGAAATAGGCAATCGTGCACTCAAACACTTATTTTAGGTGTCTAAACGTAAACGTTAACACTCCATATTCTGTACCACATCTCTGTTTGTATCGAGTGCCTAATCAATAAGAGTCATATCGGGCCTGATTCTTCCCTTCGTAGTTGGTGAATGCAATTTTGTAAAGCCATGGAGGGAATTTCTTGGCTGAATTACCAAAAGAGCTCCAAGTCAAAATATGAATCCATATCTTTGTACAGGTGAATAACCCCCACTTGGGCAGGCAGCTAGAGATGATGGTGAGAGGTCCTCCTATTTAAAATCTACATTTGTAAACTCCTTTTATGAAGCTGTTCCTAAAACATGCCTCTAGGCATTGACTTCCCAGGGCATATAAAAGCCATGCTTGCAGCATATCATAGTGGTTAGGGCCACAAGCTTTGGCAACAAATTTGAATTGTAATCCCTGCTCCACCACTTATTGACTGTGACCTTGGACAAGTCACTGTACGTCCCTAGACTTTGGTTTTCTCATCTGTACATGGAGATAGTAACAGTATCTACCCCGTAAGTTCACTGTGAGCTTTAAATGAGATGTTATATGAAAAGCACTCATGCAATAGTAAGTAAGCAGCTAGTAAGTAGGAGCTCCCAGCACCATATAGCCTGCCAGTTCTGCAGAAGTAGTCTACCTTGAAAATCCAGGAAAAGGGGCAGAGATGGGGCAGAGGGCAACTTTTATGCCACCATTAGCTCCAAAGACAATCTTAGGACTCTCTTAAGGTGAAGGGAGAAACTGAAGCCATAATGTTTACTGTGAGGCCCAGTCTCATTCTGATTGATGTCAAAACAGATAAGCACACATTTTTGGCATTTGGAATAAAAAGCAGGAGGAGAAAATTATGAGAGTGAACGCGCAAAACAAATGCTCTTAATTTTCCTTGTAATGAAACAAATGAAAGTGGATCATTAAAATCTTTCATTGGGAAATCAAGTAGCTCTCATATTAACACATGTGAAACAGTGATAACTTTGGCATGATTTTAGAATGAGAGCGTGAGTGGCAAAATGTAACTGACAAGGGGGAAATCAGTTGCCTTCTTTTTTTCATTATTAATGTTTTCTTCATGTCTATTGAATTCTGGGGTTATATTATTTAAATTCAATGTTTATATGTAATCTTGCCTGTGCTTGGCATTCTTCAATAAAAATGGCTCAGCAGAACAAAAACAAAATCTAGTAATTATGGCTGTAGCTACAATATTTGTTAAGACTCGAAAGCAGACAATAGAAATGGTTGCTTAAATCATTGAAATTCAAAGAACAAAAAACATCTCCCCGTCACCCTTTTGTTGAACCTGGCCTAGTGAAAGAGAATTACAGCTGAATGAACCAATGCAGATGTGCGCCTCTTTTTAAAATATTTTTAGAAGCGCAAAACAGATTGTCCAAAGTAAGTTTGGCGCTGATGAGTTTTCTTCATTGGTAAATACTACCTACCAGTTGCCAACACACAAGACACGTGAAAATATGATTGTAAGAGGTGTGATGACAGCTCCCTCACTATATTTTTTATTAATTCCCAGATACACTTGTGCAGGTGTTAAGTACTTTTTTGTGCCTCTTACTAAAAGATTTCAGGATATTTTGAGCATGTACATCTAAGAGGTGATAAAGAAACATACCTGCGTTTTACTACAATATGATGCAACAGCAGTTTTACGCTGCCGTGTGTAGTGTGGTCACTCATTATTTATTCAATCTTTCTGTGAATATTTACTGAGGGCCTACTATGCGCTGGAGAATCAGCAGGGGACCTCAGTGATGTGACCCATAACCTCATAGAGCTTATAGTCTAGTAAACATGAATAGCAAACAAGTAAATGAATAAATATAGTAATTCCAAGCTGAGAATAATGCTATGAAGACAATATAGCCTTCATAACGATAGGGGCCTATCGTTACCAAGTTCCTAAGGGAGATGAAATGTTCCTGGAAAGGACTGAGTCCACTGGGGAAATTTTCCTGTTTGACCACTTTCCAGGATGAATTGTCCAACCTGAGGCATGAAGATTAATGGCCCTGGTAAGTTGAGCCCTGCTACTGTACCTACTTATGGCATTTAATTTACCTAAAGAAAACCTAGCAAAAGGAAAAAAAAATGTGTTGACATGCTAAGTAACATAAATGCCCTCATTTATTTCATGTGACACATGGAAAAGAAATGGCTTTGAGCTTTTCTTCCAGGATGGTTGCTGTTTAATTTCACAAAACATTCTCTTATTCCCACATCATAGGAAAGCAGAAATAAAGGTACCACTCTGTCATCCTTCTATCGTTAATCATGTTCCCTCATGTCTCCCCCAATCCTTCCTCTCTTTTCAAAATGGAAACAGCCTCGAGTGTTTAAATCTTCTCTCTTCCAGATATTTCTCATTTGCCTAATCATTTCTATTGCTGGCCTTTGTTTTTTAATATATTCTCTTTTTTGGAAGGAATGTTGAACATGAAATAAAGCATTCTGAGCTGTTACCTCACCTTTTGCAGCACAGGACTCTTTATTGCCCTGCTGACAAGATTCTACAAAAATGTTAGAGTGTAATCATTCATGTTATTAAACAGTCCCAGATCTGGCCAGAGCAGCAAAAAGGAACAGAGGAAATCTCGGGTAGGTAATGCATCTGTTTGGCTGCTGTAAGGAGTGAAGCTGTTGAAAGATCTTGCCCTTGTTGCACCTGTTTATATTGCCAAGAACATCCTTGCTTTCAAAAGGACTGTTTGCTGTGGTAGTGGTTTGTTTGATTCTTGGAGCAGCAAAATGATCAAATTCTGACAAATCTATGATGTTATATAAAACCATGGCAATTTATCAACTTGGGGCACATTTCCTGGCACTCACACAGGGTCACTGCCCCCGACCAAGCCCTCCTCTGATCTCCTCTGAACTTTGTCAAAAAACAGGGCCCATATTGTTTATTACCATCGTTCCAGGAAGGTACAGTTTCCCTTCATTCTTCACATCCGAACCCTCTCTCAAACTAGTTTGTTGTTTCTGTCCTTTATACAGATCAGTATCCTCTTATTGGAGGGAGCTGCAGTGACCTATAGGGAGGGCCAGGGAAACTGGCATAAGACAGAACTATGTTCAAAACTTTTTAATAGCCTACAATGAAAAAGAATATGAAAAGGAATATATATATCTATATTGATATGCATGATTGAATCACTGCTGTACACCAGAAACTAACACAACATTGTAAACCAACTACACTTCAATAAAAAAAACTTGAAATGCCCCTCCACTGATTCTTTTTTAATTTTTTTTATGAAGTGTAGTTGATTAACAATGTTAGTTTCAAGTGTACAGCAAAGTGATTCAGTTATACATGTACATACATATATATTTTTCCTTTATAGATTATTTTCCATTATATGTTATTATAAGAAATTGAATATAGCTCCCTGTGCTATATATTTGGTTCTTGTTGTTTTTTTATATACCTCCACTGACTGTTGAGGTACTGAAAATAGTACACAATCAGGGAGAATCCAAGAAATGTTGTTGTCAGGGCATACTCTTTCCTACCCCTCTGCAAAATGATTTGGAAAGGATAGCCAGAGTAATGCTTAATTTCCACATGGATGAGTTCTAAATTGATAACTCCAGTAATATTTTTTGAGACTCTTTTTCCCTTTGATTGTGGTGGGTATTTAAAAAGTGATTGAAACAAAGCAACAGTCTTCAGAATATGTCTGGCAACAGATAAGGATCTCTCTCAGTGATGGGACAGGTACAAAAGAAATAGGTTTATGAATGGGATATCTACACTGCACAGCAATTTCTGACATTTCAGTAAAGAACTATTAAGCTCCAGCTGTGTGCTTAGTAAATTGGTCTTTTCATAATGTGTTCTTAAGAATCTTTCTTAATCTTTGTTCATTTACCTACATGAAAAAGTGGGGGAAATCCCCAGCACCATTGCCCTACAGTGTACCAAATTCCTATATAGTCGATTGATACTGAAAGCAAGTCGAAATCATAATTCTTACATAAACCATCCATTGGGATCAATGTATATCATGAAAATACAAAAGCCAAAGATTCTACAGCACTTCTTTAACAGTATCATTGGTTAGAGAGAGAGAGCACTGTATGCAATATACTGGTAAATAGGTCTATTTGCTTCTATATTTATATTCCAAATAATTATAAGCATCTGTCCTATCAAGCAAGCCAACTGGGCAGCACCTCTTTTTGTGTAATCAGATCCTGTTTAATGTGTCCTAAGAATCAGTGAAAGATATGTTTCTCATTTCAATTTATATAACAGTCATCAAAATCTGGAGTTGGTAAAAAATGAAAAACAGACTTACCATATGATCCAGCAATCCCACTCCTGGGCATATATCCAGAGGGAACTCAAATTCGAAAAGATACTTGTACCCTAATGTTCATAGCAGCACTATTTACAATAGCCAAGACATGGAAACAACCTAAATGTCCATCGACAAATGAATGGATAAAGAAGTTGTGGTATATTTATACAATGGAATACTATCCAGCCATTAAAAAGAATAAAATAATCCCATTTGCAGCAACATGGATAGACCTGGAGATCATCATTCTAAGTGAAGTAAGTCAAAAAGAGAAAGAAAAATACCATATGATATCACTTATATGTGGAATCTAAAAAGAGAAAAAAGAAGACACTAATGAACTCATCTACAGAGCAGAAACAGACTTGCAGACATAGTAAACAATCTTATGGTTACCTGGGGAAAGGGGGTTAGGATGGATAAATTTGGGAGTTCGAAATTTGCAAATATTAACTACTATATATAAAAATAGATTAAAAAATTCTTCTGTATAGCACAGGGAACTAATTCAATATCTTGTGATAATAACCTTTAATGAAAATGAATATTAAATTTTTTTTAATTAAAAAATAAATTTTAAAAAATCTGGAGTTGGTGATGTAAGGAAGACCTGCACATGGATGTGGAAGAGGCTCCTTTATGGGCTCTCCAGAAAGCACTTTTATAAAAGTTTAACAGAAGGCCAGCCTAAGAACACAAGAAACACAGAGGATCTGAATGGTCTTTTGAAAGCTGCTCCCTTCAACCAAAAAGCCAAAATTGATGAAAAAGAGTAATGGAGGGATATATGCCTGGTAGAGTGTTACACAATCACTCAGCAAACAGCAGCAGCAGACTTCACAGGAAACAGAAATCAAAGGATTAACAACCTTGTCTATCCATACATGGATCTATAATGCAAAACAGATTCTGGAAAACTAATTAGGGCTTGAGGTTGCTCATGATGTCACAAAAGAGATGGCTTGGGCTAGCCCTTCCCCAGGGCACTCCAAATAAAGTTAGAAAAGAATAAGAAGAAAATCTCATGTTATTTGAATAAAAATGCCTTTGGAAGACTTGGAAATTTTTTAAATTAATATGCAATATACAACCTAAGTTAAAAGAGGATACTGCTAAACACAATTTTAAGGCGAGTCCCCTAGACCCACAACCAATAGATAATATCTCCTTAGCTCTTCCTGTAGAGAAATTTTGGAGCCACCACAGGAGTTGAGAGCTAGAGGGTAGGGTAGGGTTAGGGATAGGCTCTCATTAAAGTTACTAGGGTGTGATGAACCTGGTCTGCATAAAATTAGATGAATGAGAAGGAGAGAAGCCTAAACCAAAGTTGAGGCATGACCCTTAACTTTCTCCCTGATGCCTCATTAGTCTTGTGGAGGGAGAGGGGAGGAGTACTGTTTCAATCTGGCCATTCATTCCTTGTTAATGTCAACATTCAAAGAATTTTTAATTGTCTATCTAAAATATCGAGGTATTTTGCATCAGATAATATGGGAAACTGCTCTTTAAAAGTGGGAAAGTGTTATATGAAGCTAAAGGTCTATCTTTACAACTTTAGCTATAGCTTTGCCATAAACAATGTTTTAAGAGGTCCACACAATTTCAACTGCATGTTAGCACTGATAGTCAAAACAGGCATTTGAGCACTTACTTCTCCAGGCAACCCTTGGTAAAATAAGGCTAGTTATGCATCCAAAGCTTGGTAATCTACCACCCACAACTCCTACTGCAGTGTAAAATATCAGTGAGCTCCTAATATGGGCAATGTGGGAGGCCACCTCTGCAGAACGTTAATGTTTAATTATCAAACTCCCATTAGACTAAAGAAGTTGTTCTGGGAAGATGCTATGCAGTTACACTGTTAGCGACTTTAGTGACAATTGAATACTAAATTGGGACTCAAATGGGATTTTTAGTACAAAAGTCACCTTTGTGAGTGACAGTCCAGCTGGCCAAAGGTTACCCTTAAAGACTCATTTAGGATTTTATTTTTCCAATGTGTGCAGTGTACTCAATTCATGAGTATCCTTGTTGACATGAAATACACTGAGTTTAGATACATAAAATTAATCATTCCCTTGCATTTAAACATTTTTCCAAATAATTCTCCCCTGATATTTTGAAGCTGACTGGGGTTGTACCAGGTACTGAAAGCCAGTATCAATGTTAGGTAGTTTAGATAGAAATGAGCACTGGGCAGGGGGAAAGCAAGGGGAAAGGAACAGTCCAGAGCACGAGGAACCTGAGCTGTCAGTCAACCAGAGTTCAGGGAACCTGAGTTGTCAATCAATCAATCAATTCAATCACAAAACCAGGATATAAAAACAGGAAAAATGAGGGAATGGGCCATTTTTCCTCTCTTGGATTGGCCAACTCCCAATTCTTGGGAGTGTACTATCTTTTACTATTTTTTTACTTCACTAATAAAAATCTTGTTTATATCACGGTTTTTGTCTCTCATCAAAAATTCTTTTTTTTCGGGTGACGAAGAACCAAGGTAATCCTTATTTTCTTTTTCCCAGTAACATTATCATGTTTCTATGAAATTTCTAAGACTAGTGAACTCCAACTCAGAGATTTCTTATGTTCCTTAATATGGATTCTTATCACCAGACACTTGAAGGTCAAACCTATGAATTATTAGTTAACATAATTTGATTTATCAAGCCAAATACGGTAGTGTTTAAGGTAAAGGTCAAGTATACATATTATATATGTAAATATATATTTAGCAAAGTTACTGGTTAGAGTTCCCCCAGGAGCAGATCCTAAGATAAAACTCAAATGATTCCCACTCATAGAGAATGGGGAGGTGAAGTAGGGAAGGAAGAGAAGTCAATAAATGATGACAAAAGGTGCTCAGTCTTGATGTGGAAATCTGGAGAAATTTGTCCCTGCTGAGAGACAAGGAAACTGGAATATTTATTCACAAAACTCCCATCAGACATTGGTTAAGGGTTGTTTCTAAGGCTGTCAGCTCTCTGGCGCTCTAATCACTTCAAGCTTGCCCTGCATACAGAACAAGTGCTCCCACAGGCAAGAGCAAAACATCATCAGAGAATCAAAGGTGTCAGCAGTAAGAAACCTCTAGTGTGTAGAAGTGAGTGTCAATAAGCATGGGTGGGGTACCACCATCATCTCTTACACCCTTTCTTACTCACCAGAGGGTGGTCCATTAAGCAGCAATATCAAAATACCCTAGGAGCTTATTAGAAATGCAGAATCTCAGTCCCTACCTCAGACCTATGTATATTAAAATTTGAGAAGAGCTATGGTACAATATATGAAAGGGGGAGAGAGAGAGAGGAGATAGATGCAAACCTCTCAAAATAGAATGGAGGATATCTAGGCATTACTTTCAGCTGAAAGGAAAAAGAGTCATACAGAATTCTAACAAAGGAACCCCTTCTCAGTTGTCCATTAAGATGCTTACTCAAAGCCAAAAAATCTGAAATTTCAAAGACAAACATCAACAAAATAAGAAAGTGCTCCTCCCAACCCAGACACTTTTAAGATAAGGCTCCTATGGCCTTTATACCTGGAGGGTATAAGGAAATTGCATAAAGGCTGTCTAGAGCTTTAGCACCTTGGAATCTCCCAGCAGAAAAACCAGTCAGGAACATTATAGTAGGTGATTCTCAATATACTGCTGTTTCCATGGTGATGGTTATTCCAATCCAAATCTGATCCATTTTCTCATTAAAGATACTAGAAAATGCATCATAATGAGAAAATGTTGACTGGACTATAAAATCTGAAGCAGTGGTGGACATTGTAAAGCTCTGTAAACCCCTAAAACAATCCCTCAAAGGACCGTGCTACAGACCATCCAGAAATCATTGTCAATGCTCAGTCCTCCACATACATACAAGGAAAGTTGGGGTGGGAAAGAAGGCCCATCTCACCCATAGAAAGTTAACACAGTCTAAGAGAGACTGAGGGCTGGAAATTCACATCTGGAAAGTATATTGAGTTTAAAAGGCCAAGATCACAAAATAAGAAGCTTCAGATGGAGAAAACTACACAGACAACCATCCACCTATCTGAGAATTTTTATTTTTATGTTCACAAGAAAGAGATCCTACTGAAATCTGAATTGTAACTTCAATTACAAATTTCAGCACATTTTAATTGCATTATAATGCACTATTACCTCATGAGAAATCTATAAAATTATCATAAACATGAAATTTAACATGTGCCACACATATGCACTTATATATATTTCATCTATATAATTCTCAATCTTGTGAGATGAGGTACTATAATTAATTCCCATTTTACAGATGAAGAAACTGTGACTAAGAGAAGATAGTAACTCACTTGCACAAGATCACATAACTAGAAAGTTGCAGAGTTAGGATTTGAATATAGACCTATGGTGATGCCAGAACTCACACTCTGATCCCCAAGGCTCTTCTATCTCATTATGAGATGATCTATTCCTTTTTTTTCTTTTTTTGATTGAGATACAGTAGGTTTACAATGTGTGTCAATTTCTGGTGTACAAAATAATGTTTCAGTCATATAAATATATACATATATTCTTTTATATTCTTATTCATTATAAGTTATTACAAGATATTGAATATAGCTCCCCATGCTATACAGTAGAACCTTGTTTTTTGTCTATTTTATATATAGTAGTTAGTATCTACAAATCCTAAACTCCCAATTTATCTCTTCCCATCCCAATCCCCACTCCCCAGAAACAATAAGTTTTCTATGTCTATGAGTCTGTTTCTATTTTGTAAATAAGTTCATTTGTGTCATTTTTTTAGATTCCACATATAAGTGATATCATGTGGCATTTTTTCCTCTTCCTGACTTACTTCATCTAGTATGACAATCTCCAGATCCATCCATGTTGCTGCAAATGGCATTATTTATTCTTTTTTATGGCTGAATAGTATTCCATTTTATAAATATACCACAACTTCTTTATCCAGTCATCTGTCAATGGACATTTTGGTTGTTTCCATGTCTTGGCTACTGTAAATAGTGCCACTGTGAACACTGGGGTACATGTATCTTTTTGAATTAGAATTTCCTCCAGATGTATGCCCAGGAGTGGAATTGCTGGATCATAGGGTAAGTCTATTTTTAGTTTTTTTAAGGGATCTCCATACCGTTTTCCATAATGGCTGCACCAAACTACATTCCTACCAACAGTATAGGAAGGTTCCCTTTTCTCCACACCCTATGATATACTCTATTCCTTATTGTCAAGCCAGACATATTCAAAAAACAGCTGGCCAGAAGTTAAAACAGGTTTAAAAACCACTGGACTACCATTTAAGTTAGAACTGGAGGATTTTCTTCTCTGCTCATTAAGTTTATTTTTTAATGTTGAAAGCAGATGATGTCTCTTCAGCCCACCCTCAACGTTGGATACACAAAACATTATTTATAGCAAAGCTAAGCTTATAAAATGTAGGAGATTGGTCAGTGCTTCCTATTAGAGGCTGATCATTCCCTTAAGACTGTCATTTGAAGTCTGGCTTTCTGTTTAGTTGAAAAAAAATCTAGATTTCCATGGTAATCCAAGGAGAAATATTGAAGACATGAAGAAAACATAAAGTTTTCTGAGTTCTTAGGTTTGGTGTCTTATTCAGGTCTTCTGTTAAAGTGTAGGGAAAAAAGAAAGAAAGAAATGCAGGGAGGAAACATAAGGGCTCTGAGGAGAGGGCAGTAGTGCAGCCAAGATCCCGTCATGGAGAAGGCATCAAGATATGATGACACCAAAGAAACTACCAGTGTAAAATAACAGACATTGAGAAAGGTTTTTAAAGACCTCTCGATAAAGGAACATTAGAAGAAAAATGGAGGTTAAAAAAAAGATGCTTTATCTTTTGCTTCACAGCTTTGCTGACTCAGAACCTAGTCAAGCAAGTTTAATCTTTTCGCAACAAAGAGAAATATGGAAAAGAGCCAGCTAAAGGTTAAAAGAAAGGGAGAATGGGGATGGGGGTGGGGAGAAAGAGAGCAAAAGGGAAGAAAGGAATCTAAAATGAGAAAAGGAGGCGATAAACGAGAACACTTCCAGTTTTATGGTTTGTAATATAGTTGTCCAACAAAATATAGCAATGGGTGGTTGAGTAGAACATCACTGCATCAAAGTAAATATTTCTATTAGAATTATCATATTTAAAGTATTTTGTATTTTTTTAAGTCAAAAATAGTAAATTGAGGAGAAGAGTGTTTAAAGATGCTGCAGAGGAAAAGTGAAACTCCCAGAGACCTGATGAAATGGGGATAATTGTGGGGATGGGGACGGAGCTTAGAACAGACTAAAGACAGAGAAAACAAAACAGTAGCTCTCTCTGAAGGGTCAAAAGGCACCGAAAGCAATACTATAGAAACTTGACCCAGAAGTATAGGTTGATTCAAACTGGAATATAATGGCCAAATTCAGCACACAGCACTTAATATTGCCTGCATTTGTTTTGATGCTGGTAAAGGGTCCAAGCAACCAATCCAAATATAAACCCATTAAGCCTCAGGACCACGGGAAGAACTGAATGTCAGACAAACACTCTGAATCAGCCCATCAGCCTCTGAGG
Organism: Camelus bactrianus; assembly: GCF_048773025.1. Lineage (NCBI taxonomy): Eukaryota > Metazoa > Chordata > Mammalia > Artiodactyla > Camelidae > Camelus > Camelus bactrianus. The sequence goes on along the minus strand of NC_133558.1, from coordinate 44,042,446 downwards.
CCCCCACTGCACCTAAACATTTCATGATGACTCTGCCCCACCAAGGGAACTTTGTAACAAGAGCTCTGTTGCATCAAATATGCACCAAGGTAAAAGCAGACGCCCCTGAGTGCAAACAGCACAAGATCCTTCAGTGCTGTTCTCTATCTGGCACGTTTATCACCTTCTTGGAAGACCAGTATAATGGGAAGAGTGTGATTATATCTGAATGCATCTCAGAGATCGAATTTCAGAGGTACCACTATCTGAATTATTTTCTCTAGTACTCACCCGACCTACCTGAGAAATAAGAGGTAGCAACTTGCAAGTAATTTTCCAATAAAGAAAATTTAGGGGAAATATGCTATTAATAATGATATCTAGTTTTATAGGGCCGATGTAAGAACAGATGGGCTGCGGGTGTTCAAGGAAGCATCCGTGTGCAAGTGTGAAACTGCAGAGAGGTGTGAAAAGGCACCTCGTCTCCCCCTGTCTGAGGACTCCTGTGGGCATCTGTCACGGTCTCATCTGAGAATACACTGAGGAAACACTGAGGGAGTAAAACTCTCAGAGGGCACCTGAGGGAGTCCTGCTGCTACTAGAGAAAAATGCAGAGAATCAAATCAGGAAGAATCCCACAAACACCCAGGGCATGGATTGGGAGAGAGTGGAAAGAGAAACCAATTAAGAGGTGATTTAATGGAATTTGTTGGCTCCCTTCAACTCTGAAGTTCTCCAAAATATTAAGGGCTTCAGATGCATCTGCCAAATAGAACTACATAGTGCCTGAGTGCAGGCAAAGCCTGAATTCTAGCAATTTATATCAATAGAAAACACTACAGTGAATACAGTGCAGAGCAGCCATGTTCTCATTCAGCCAAGCACTCCAAAGTCACTAATGCAAGGCGGCGCCTGCTCTATGGGCAGTCTGTACAGAAAACAAAACCTCCCATCTGAGAGCAAGCTAAGAATCTTTTTAAAAATACATACTCACTCATAACAATTTTGAGTCGGAGTCATTTGCCTGCAAATGAGATGATGATATATTTCCAATAGTTTATTTGTCTGATCTGAAGGACAACAGAAGAAAGACAAGAGAAAAAGACAAAGGAATTCTGAGAAACAGATCCAAACAATGCCCTCTCTTAGAGAAGAAGAAAATAACCTTTAAGTATGGCTGTCTACAGAGAAAACTCTAGAGTCCATTCCAGCATTTTCTACACACATCTCACTATCAAAACTATACAACCTTGTTAATTGTCCAGGACACTATTTTTCCAAAATAGCTTGATCTTGCCAGTGCCCAAATCCATGACTGGATGCAAAATCCATTGTGAAATCTGGAAATGGAAAAATTTTCCTTAACAGCATAGGGCAATGTTGATAAATTCAACAAAGTAAGGGACATGATATTTTTGAAGGTGGTAAATAGACAAATACAGTAGGGATAACAAATATAAATGCTTATTATCCAAGCATCTAAAATCTCAGTATCCTTAGCTATAAATAAGTAAAAAAATAAATACAAATAGTAAGTCAATTGTGTTCTAATGATCAAAATCACTGATGGTGCAATATCTCAAAGTCCTTAACTGAAAGTAATGGAAAAAGCCCCACAAAACAGTCCTATAAAGTTGACCAGGGGCTGCCCTTAGCAAAGAAACAAGGTTATTGAAGTTATCATTTATCAATACTGTGCAGCCCAGATTCCTGGAAATTCTCTTGGGAGTTTCAAGGGGCCTGTACATCATCAGCCAATTAGAAAGTGATAGCCAATTAAAGGGAGTTCAATCAATAGCTTTGCTTTAAAATCTGACCACAGAACCCTTGTCTATTCTCTCCTTTGCAAATGGGATGATTGAACTCCCTTATCCCACAGGACAAGCATGAGGACCCACTGCAAGCCACTCTACTCTTACATTCTACATCAATAGGTTGCAAGGATAATGATTGCGTTGGTTTATAGTGTGAACATTGAACCTAGTGTTTTTCCAAGGAGGCTCTCACAAACCACCACATCATTTCCTTACTTCACCCTCGCTTAATTTAGAAGTTTCTGTTCTGGGCACTAGAGTGGCTAAAATATTTTAACAATGAATTACTCTAACCTCACAGTGCTGCCTTCCACTCCCTTACAGAAGACTCTCCTCAGGGATCAGGATATATGTTTTTCTCTCTTTCTTCATCACTGTCTTCTCTTGGCCCCTAGACCACTCACCGATGTTCTCTGTGGTCTTTGGCACCACAGTCTCAGTGGGTCTCTCTAGCTCAACTCCATCCATCAACCTGTGGGTCTTATTTATGCTGCAAGCCTACTAATGCTGTGCACGGTTCTTTGACCTCTTCTACCATGAGGATTTTGTCCTCCATTCTATTTCAGAAAGCTACTCCCAGGGCCACATGGTGGATGTCATCTCCCACCAGAACTGCTCCACTTCAGAACCGTTGAACGCCAAGAGCTCCTTCTTTCAGTACTATCTCTTGTTTGTTAAACTCACTCCATTACTCCCACTTCTCCTGTTCTCCATTTTCATTAAGTTCCTCAGGCTGTGAGACTTCCATTTTCATCAGCCTATCGGTCCACTTCTGGCTTCACTTTCTTCCCTCTCCTGCCTCAAGTTTGCAATTCAATCTTTAAACACTCTTTTGCCAATACCTTTAAATCCATCGGCTCCTTAGGCAATTCTACCAAAATCGTCTTGAAAATCTTTAGCCTTTAGTCAATCCAATCACCCACTCCTCTATTCCTACATTTGAGCCACTGACCATGATTGGATTTTTAAAAATCAAACAAATGTTCTGGTGCTCTGAAAAATCACCCTCCAAACTAAGTTAGGCCCTAATAGATATCCCCACAGGTACCCAACAATCCTTCCAAATGTCCCTGTTTCCCAATTCCCCTATACATTTTCACATCCTATTTAACCCTTCATCCTGTTACAATCTGACTTTGTCCCCTAAAACAGTTTTTGTCTGTTTTGCTCATCATACTCAGAGGCAAGAACCAAGGTTTCTTTGTCCCTCAGAGTATAGCATAGTAATATCAATGGGCATCACCCCCATTTTGCTGAGTAGTGTATGGAGACCAAGAGAAGTGAGGTGACTTTACCAGAGTGTGTGAACCTTCCATGAGCTTCAGCACATATATCAATGATTCAGAACAACAGATTAAAGATGATAAAGTAAGGAGAATAAAACACTGAAAAGGGTCTTATACTTCTTAGTTTGTGCTGCAAAAACCTAGTGGGAGTAACCAGAGCCAGGTTAAAAAAATATAAGCATGCCATGGGTATGGAGCCCTAATGAATCAGAGATATATGTGTCTTATCTACTTGGAAATTGATTTTGCTTCACTTACTCATGTTACCAAGATCCCAATAAGGCAGCATGACCTCCAGGCTTCCCTTGATCATATTGTTGAAATAGAGTTATCTCACTCCATCCATTCACCCACCATGAATCATGGGAAAGTATCTTGGAATAGCTCCCATGAAGATTCCCTTGCTGTCTGCCACATCAGCCTAGAGCACTCTAAAGTTACAGCAGCATCTATTCCATATGTAAATGATCCAAACCCCCATAGTCAGGAAATCATGCCTGGGAATGGTACGGCATGTCTCCTCTCTAAATCTATGTCAAACCAGCTCCTAACTGCATCTCAGAGGTACAGGGAGGCACTTTGTTTGCAAAGCTAGCTCAGAGCTTTCCCTTTTTGCTCTTGGGGACTTTTTCATTCAGAATCTCATTGCTTTAGCTCAGCACACCATCCATTTAGGAGTCAATGGGCACAGGTACACTTTCTTTAAGCAGGGTAAATTAAGTCCATTTATAAGCTCTTGAGCCGATGAATTTTCCCAGTGGATTGCCACAGAGTCGTTTAGCTCAAGCCTGTGTAATTGTGATACATGGAGACAATTCTCTACTGGAACACTGGGGTTCAGCACAAAGTGCATGTGGGCGCAGGTGCTGATGTGACACTTGAAGGACTGGATGGAGCCTAGGTGAAATTCCTACACAGGAAAATGCTTCTCTAAAACTCTGAGTCATCAAAAGTTGGGAGAGTTTCAAAGGAAGCTCAAAGGGCGAGGAATAAAGAATAACAGAGTTAATTAGGAGGGCTATTACCACTGGAAGCTTCAGGAAGGCAGAAACCCCAGTTAAACAGACTCCCTGACATAAATCACCAGCGCTTACCAGCTACATAGGCGAACTGGCAGACTTTACAAAAGACAGGGTTGGCTTCCCAAGTCACACCACTCGAGACTCGGGAGTGGAAGAAAATGAGGAGGCGCAGTAGCAGCTGAGGTAGCCAAACTGCTAGAGCAATGGCCCCCCGGAGACTCAGCTATGCAGAGCAGAAAGCTAGCAGCAGTTAAATCACTCTCCAGTGGGGGGTTGTGCCTCACCACATAATGGACTCATAATTGTACATATTTTTATAAATTTTCAATTAAGCAATCGGATTCTTTTCTCCCTAATTTGATGCTTCCAGGGCTAGTTTCTGCTCTGGAAATTCCTCTGCCCTTTGATTGTCTGCCGGGGTTGTGACTGTGGGAGCCATCTGGAGGCAGACAGGGCTGCTGTAAACTCAAGTTTAGGATTCCCGGCACACCCTTCCAGGCCATTACTTACAAATTCATTGACAGCTTTCCTCTTGGGATTTATTTCTCTTGGGAAGGTGAGGGTTGCTTCCTGCCCTCAGGGCCTCCCTTGTGACTCACCTGGAGGATAAGCTCCTTTGAGCAGGCCTACACTTGCTTTTTTAGAAAGTCATTTCATGTCTCGAAGGCTCAGTTTCCTCATCTGTAAAGTGAACATAACCATAGTCCCTACTTCATAGAGATTTATAACGATTAAATAATACAAATCATAACAACTATCACTTATATTTGACTTAAAATGTGCCAAACTCTTTTTTAAGTATGTTGCGTTTCCTTTTGAGGCACACAGAGGTTGAGTAACTTGTCCAAGGTCACACAGCTGGGGGGTGGAGAGACAAGTTGAACCTAGGGAGTCCATAACCTTAACTTCTATACTACAATGATATACTATATGTACAAGATTTAACAAGGAGTCTAGCAAATAGGTGTTCTAGGTGAACAAGAAGGATGAAGCGGCCTCTCTCTGTTTCTCCACAGGAAAGAGCATGGTACATATCATAGAAAGAATATAGATGGCACCTAACTTAAAATGGCTTGATTTCTCAACTTTATTACTTATTTATATTATTTATTATTATTAATTATCATATTTTATTATGATGATGAATAAAATATATTTTATAATTTAATATATTAATATGTGTTATTATAGTATCTATTGTTGTAGTTATTATTATTATTTATTATTTAATTTCATTATTGATTTTTAGACTTTATGACAGTGTGAAAGTGATATGCATATAGTAGAAACTGTACTTCGAATTTTGAATTTTGATTTTTGCCTGAGCTAGTGATGTGTGGTATGATACCTCGTCATGATGCTGGACAGCAGCAGCATGCCACAGCTCCCACTCAGCTATGCGATCACGAGGTTAAACAACCAATGCATTTACAACCATTCTGTACCCAGGCAACCATTCTGTTTCCCACTTTCAGAACAATATTCAATAAATTACCCGAGAAGTTCAGCACTTTATTATAAAGTAAGCTTTGTGTTAGAAGATTTTGCCCAACTGCAGGCTAGTATAAGTGTTTTGAGCAGGCTTAAGGTAGGCTAGGCTAAGCTATCACACTCAGTAAGCTAGGTGCATTAAATGTATTTTTAATGTATTTTTATTGAAGTACAATTCGTTACAATGTTGTGTCAATTTCCGGTGTACAGCAATGCATTTTTGATTTACGATATTTTCAACTTACAGTGGGTTTATGGGGACATAACCTCATCATAAGTTGAGGAAGATCTGTATAAAATTTGGAGCAGGGATCAAAAATCTCAGATATGTCAGTTACTACCTATGTGACCAAGACAAAACCACTCTATTGCTATAAACTTCAGCTTACTCATCTGTAAAATGGAAATAATCATAACACCAACCTCATGATTACCATGAGGAATCAATGGCATGTATGCTCAGCAAATGCTAACTTACTTCTTCATTGTTCGCATCCATCATTTGATACTTACCTCCACTGCCTCATACTGCTGCTTCTCTCTTCATTTGTGGGTCCTGTCCTGCTAAGTTTCTAAGCTTTGAGGACTAAGATGTTACCCTAGGCCTCTTGATAACCCTTAGTATAATGCTGTGCCCATACAAAATCTTCATTAATTGGATTCTTAACCTTTGTTGAGCTGTACTTGGCCAAGCACTATGCTAGGTGTTCAAATGCATTATTCACTTGAAACCTCATAACTATTTCCTGTTTGTTGATAGATGTTATACTTCCTGGCATAAAATCTCCACTGGAAAATGAAACATGTCCTTTTCTTTGGAACTAATTTCAGTGAGTGAGAGTAATTTCAGAATCCTCCAAGCCCTTTTGTTGGCTGATAGAAATAAACTTTCCCTCATCCTCATTTCTAAATACCCTCAATTTGATGACATTTTCCAAATAATTGTCAGTGTTTGTGCAGGTGGGAACCAGGTTCTTCCTCTAGGGCTCAACTATGTGAATCACTTTGAGATTCTTTTTCCTGGGACCTTTACCCTCAGCATTTTTTCCCTCTCTTTTGTTTTATTCATTGTATTCAAATCTCAGAGGACACAGAAGGCAGGGCTGTGTGACAATACTGATTTTTAGCATATGTAGGACCGAAGAGGAAAAATCTCCGTTTGTAAAGAAATTAACCCTGGAGCTTTATTTGAATGGGCCAAAGAGTCATAATGCAAACATGTTGAACCACGTATCTGTGCTCATTATTTTCATGATTGTGGCTTTATAATTGCTTCTGATGAAAAGCAGGGAGATGAAAATCCAACATCGAAACATAAATAACCAACAAACCCTGACTGTGTGGGAAATGCACTGTACTAAAGGATTTACTTTCCCAGATAAAAGAGTGAAAATAAGTGGGTTTGCTGCTATTGAATTGAAAGCAATTAAACTCAGCTTCTTTCTGTAGTTCAAGTTTCCAGCAAATAATTTAAAGTATAAATGTAGCAGGGGGTTTTGCTGAAGAAATGGTTGTGTATTGTGAATGGGATATAAATTAAGGATACTCTGGTTTTTCCTGAACCTACAAGTAACTTCTCATCATGCCTCCTTCTGCACTGCAGTTTTCTTTCCATGTGTGGAATGCATTGCTTTGAAACAAAGCCATGGAAACTGGCATCTAGTCCAGCGGTGTGCAATCACAAATGGGTGGAGGAGTGCAGTAATGCAATGTGGCGCTTTAATTGAGTTTAGGTTAATACCACAACTTAGGAATATCAATTTCTATTACCTACAATAAAGCTAATCTATTGGATGTAGCAGTTAGAGGTAGGATAGATTGGAAGTCACAAATTGAGCTAGATCTCTTTAAAGAGCTACCTGCAGGTGCTGTTTTTATCCCCTTGGCTCTGGACAAAGATGTTAAGTGCCCATCACCACAACTCAGTAATCTAATTGGACCACTTCTAATTACTGAAACAGCCACCATTACTGGGTACCTGTGATCCACCAGGCTCTGTGTTAGACATTTTGCTTATCATGTTGCATTTACTCCTTACAACAACCATGCAAAATAGACATCATGATCTTTATATTATAGATTCGGCAACTGATGATGAGAGTTGCGCAGGTTAAATCACTCACCCATGCTCACGCTTTAAGTTGTACAGAAAGGATTGGACCAGGTCTGAGTCCAAAGCCTATGCCCTTTCCAATACGAAGTGCTGTCTCTCAGCTACGTGAGAGACAGAGAAATGAATGGATGACTTTCACCAGTACTATTGATCTATTGACTGAGAGAATGTTCTACACCATCTCAGGATCACCTCGCTGCAATTTGGTGATGAGAGGATAACACAATGGTTACAAAAATGAGTTTTAACACTGGAAAGGCCTGAAAATGTGCCCAATTCAACCACTTACTGGTTGTGGGATCTTGGATAATATGCTTATCTCTAGGTCCTTGTTTTCTCACCTGTAAAATGAAGGTAATAATGCTATGGTAAATACCTCACAAAATTGTAGTATGTGTTAAATTAGATCATGTATGTAAAGTATCTGAAATAGTGCCTGACATATACTAAGTTTTCAATAAAACTTTCCTATCATTATTAGTATATTATTTAATACTTTCATGTATAAAGTAAAGGAATTCTCTCTCCTCCACTTGGGATTACCTCTAACTTAGCATTCCAACACAAAGGCAACTGTGGCCTCTGTTCCTTAGTACTGCCCAAGCTATGTTCCAGCTATAAGACTTACCAGTTATAATATGGCCTCAGATTCTCAAAGACCCTCAAAAGTGCCATGCTAGGGAGAAAGAATCCTCAGAGAAACTAGGGTCTTGAATTATTTTTAAACACCTTTATTGTGGTATGTTTCCTGAACAGTAAACTACACATATTTCAGATGTACAATTTGATGAATTTTGATAGCTATATCCACCAATGAAACCACCACCACAATCAAGATAGCTAACATTTCCATCACTCCTCAAGAGGTGCAATTTTCAAATTCCCAAATTATCCCTTCCCACCTGCTTTTCCCCCTGATAACCATAATAGACTCTTGGATTTTTTTTAACTGAACGTAAGATTTTCTCCACAAATCCCAAATTCACCTAATCAGCCCTTCAATTTATCTACCTTAGACATCTACCCAAATTTCAGAACCCTTTCCTGTAGCCATGCTCCCTGAGAACCTCTTCATTGAGTGACATCTTAGACTTTATAAGTCGCCTTCATAGTAGCCTTTAAAAAAAAAAATCTGTTTCTTTTCAAACACTTTGCAAAGGATTAAATTATTAGGTTAACTTACTTCATACAGTATGAAAACCTAAGTTCCTACCCCCTACACTGAAATATTTAGTGTGCATGTAGTGCACAGTCACACCTATCATTTATTTTTAATTGCAGTAGGCTATTTTTTGCCATAAAGAAATTGCACAGTTTTTATTTCAACAAGGTAAGCAGAAGTAGTGCTTATAAACAATGAGCTTCATCCCCAGGGTCAAACATCTTAGCAAGATTGAGTCAAATGGCCAATTTATTTTTTAATTTTTCCCCTTTTTCAAGTGCAGTCCTTTTGAATACACAGGAAGTAAGTACACGATCCAAAGTGATATTTTGACACAGCGGTTTCAGATGAAGACAATCCCCCGATTTGTTCTGCTTTCTTTAAGTAAAAATTTATTTTGTTTTATTATTTTTTAATTGAAGTGTAGTTGGTTTACAATATTGTGCTAGTTTCAGGTGTACAGCAAAGTGATTCAGTTATACATATATATGAATATATCTATTTTTTCAATTATTTTCCACTATATTATATTACAAGATATTGAATATAGTTACCTGTGCTGTACAGTAAATCCTTGTTGTTTACCTATATTATACATGGTAGTGTGCATCTCTTAATCCCACACTCCCAATTTATCCATCCCCCTCACTTCCCCTTTGGTAACCATAAGTTTGTTTTCTGTATCTGTGAGTTTCTTTCTGTTTTGTAAATAAGTTCTCAAATGGCCAATTTATAAAACTAAGTTTAAAAAATATCCCATGTGTTAAAAGAAACATTAGAAGAAAAGTATGAAGTACTTGGAAATGTGAGGGATTTCCCTAATTTTATTACAGCTGCAACCATAGACAATAAGCCTTCAGGAAAACAAGTCATTTTGATTCCACCCCTCAGAGCTATCTCACGGTGCATATGTAGCAATCTGGCTTCTATAGCAGCTCCCTAGAAATAAATATGGGGTGTCTAATAACAAGTTAGTACCCCAAACTCAGTAGGAAGACCAAACTGATATGATAGGCAATCTCCAGCCCTCACTCGGTTCCAGCCTGAGGAACAACTTCCAATTGTCCCAATGTACTGTACTCTTTCATTCCCCCAAACTTTCACGTCAGCTATTCTCTCTGCCTAGTTTATTCTTACCCTGCTACTTCACTTGTTTTACACTCATCTTTCTGATCTTATCTAAAAATGTCATTTTGTCAAAAAGCTTTCTGTGGCCACCCCCTCCACAAGTCTGGGTTACTTGATACTGCTCTACGCGATCAGAACACCACATACTATTCCTGTCAGAGAACATACCACATCACAGTGTATTATTATTGCTTATTTGCTTCTTACCTAATCATCTGTATTAAAATGTAAGCTCAATAAAGCAGAGGCAACGTGTTTCTTTTTCTCCATTCTTTTTCTCTAGCACAGTGCCTAGTAAATAAATATGTGTTGAATTGAATCAAATTGAATAGAAATGTATTTAAACAGCCACAGATATGAAAGCCACCAAAAGAGTAAATTTATGATTTGAAAATTTAACCTTCTCTGGCAATGTACTGTAGCAGTTATGAGTTAGATTTTAGAGTCACTCAACCAAATTGTTAAGCTTTTAAGCGCAGTTACCATGTCTGTCATGTTCACTACTGTAATCCTCAGCACAATGAGTGGTGTTGAGGATATGGTGGGAACTCAGTAAATAATCAATAAGTGAATGTATGAATGAGTAAATTAATGAACAGACAAATATCTCTTATGTTATTAGACTTTCTCCCAATCAGGAAAAGTTCACATCCTTGGAGAGTAAGGGAATCCCCACTAGGACCCTAACACAAAATCTACCTCCTCCATGAAGAAAGCTTATACCAACCTGAATGAATACAGAAGCCAAGCCTGTAAAATGTGAGCATTTTGTAAAGCTTAGAAGGAATAGTCAATAGGATGGATAACCAAATCAGGATTCAAAATGATCTCAATAAACCAGAATAAAATGCCTAACACCAAAAAGATCCAATTTAACTGAAATATGTGCTAAGTCCAGCATTCAGGTTCAAAATATCAATTGCACAAGTACAGCATAGGATGAGACCAGTCTTGACAGCAGTTTGTGCAAAATAGGCCTGGGGATTTTAGTTGGCCTCAAGATCAATATGAGCCAGCAGTGAGATGTGACTGCTAAAGATGTGAGTGCAATCTAAAAGAGTACACCAGGAAAAGTATTTTGTCTAGTTCACTAAAAGCAATGGTCCCACAGTCTCCTGTTCCAGTCCAACCTCATCTGTGCTATTGTTTTCAATACTTTGAGAGAAACATTTACATACTTGGTTAAGTTCAGAATAGATAAACTAGAATGATGAAAAAGCATAGAAAACATAGTATATGATAAGTAGTTGAAGGACCTGGGACATTTGTACCCAGAACAGGAAATCTGGGGTCAGGGAATGTAGCAGCATCTGTGTGCCAGGGGAAAGGAACAAGAGATAAGGAGTGGTGAGAGGCATATGTAATTTGAAAAAGTCCCACCGATGAGTCTAGTACACACACAATCCACCATGTCCACCCCACATGCATGATTGTGAACCACTGTTCTTGAAATAAATTAAACCACCCAGCTGAATATTACGGGAGGACAATTCTAGAAACAAATATTATAATGTTATAGTTGAGGCAATCTAACAACGCAACAGACTGCCTTATGAGGGAGAGAGCACCACCCACCATTACTGGAAATACTGAAACAGACACTGGACCTTCACTGTCAGGGATATTAAAGAGAAAATTACTTTTGGAGTCAGTTGTTGGAAGAGGTGGCCTGAATAATGCCTCCATGTTGTAAAGATGCTATGATTCTATATCCTTCCACGTCTCTGAATTCCTAAATCATCTAGCTTACCTTACTCTTCTTGTAATTGCTACTCAGTTTTTCAGACAGTATTTATAAGAGACCTTTGTGAGGGTGGATTCTATGCACAGAATTTTATGCAGAGTAGACTGTCAAATGTTTAGTGAATAAACGAATCCTTGAATTGTAAAACAAAAAAAGTATTAAGAGGTTTCAGAAAACCAAATGTCAGCAATGTTTCTTAGAAAAACATTGGGTTTGGATTTACAATACCTTGAATCTAGATCAAATTTGCCTTTTGACCTTAGTCAAGTCATTTGAAATTAATTAACCTCTGCTTTCTCATCTATAAGATAAGAATAATAATGCCTGCCTTGGCTATCACAGGAAGTAATAATTAAATGAGATTGTGTATCATAAACTCTAAGGTATAAAAGTATTTCACAAACTATAAAGCACCAGGCATCATTCAACCACTGGCCTATGAATAAGTGGTTGACTACCTCTTTGGCAGATTCCTATTGTTATCAATATCAATATTACTCCCCACACCTTCACTCTCATGCTAAGAACACATAACCCTTCTTATGGCTCAAGCTATTTGGCCCTTCTTATGAGGCCCCATTCTTCTCCCTGCTGGTAAATATGACTGAGTACAAGGAACTTTCAAATGGTATGTTGAGATAATGGAAACCATTTAGTAATGGAAGATGGATGGTAGCCACACAGCCTTTGTAGCCTGTCTTTGAAGAACTCTCTCCTCTACCCTCATAACCCCTAACCAGGCTCCCAATTTCTTCCTCCTGTCCCTGTGCTGACAACGAGAGCTGTAGCAGCATCCTACAGTCTCCTTTTCAGACAGCCCGCTTGGGCCTCCCTCCCTCCCCTTCCTCTTTACTTTGATAACTTACTTTCTTTGGCTCTCTTCCTTAGAAAGGCTATGAAAAAATTTCCAGATTAAAGTGCTACAAGCTGATACTGTATCTTTTTCCCTCCCTTCTGGGAGAGCTATCCATCGATAGGGAACAAATACCCTCCTAACCCAAAGGAAAGAGCCACTAGGGGACAGGAATACCATTATATGAGAACGCAGAACCCTTCCTGGAATCCTTCACATATTATCACATATGCAACATATGACTCTGAAAAGAAATGCCTCCCTGAGTCCATCTCTACTATCTGAGCCCAGTCCCCTTCTAATCTGCATCTAGGTGTACATAGTTGGCCACATAATCTAGTCATTTGTTTGAAAAACTAGGTAACTGTCAGCACTGAGACCCCAGCAATCTATAGGTTGTGGTGTTAATATTGATACTAAAGTGAGGGCATGTGCCCCTTCAATTCTTCTTCATGACTTTCTCAGGTAAAGGTGGCACACATAGAGTCACTTGTTATGCAATGTAAATGTGTGCATTTGAGTCTCCACACAGCATTTGGATTCACTGATTGACTCCAAAGCAACACAGATATTTAAAGCAATGTGAAGAGGCAGCCTCGCCAACAATTGTAGATTTGGAAAAAAAAAAAAGTGTGCTAAAGCCCCTGGCAAGGCTTCATATTTAGACACTAATACAATTTAAACAATTTTCACAACCTTTTGACTTAAGAAATCATGCTTTGTATTTAACTTCTCCCTCTGCTTACTCTCGTAAAGTCAACTGGATAATGGACGAATAAATTAAATCAATGCAACCAGCTGTGTATCTCAAATCACATTCATCTCTTTATTTAGACAGGCACAGCCCCAAACTTATATAAGTTGCTCCAGACAAATTTATTAAGGTAGAATTTGCAGTAGAATCTGCTATAAGAAAAAATCATGTTTTAAAAAAAATTGGCATAATATATGGTATCTCATATGGGAAAAAAAATTCTCCTGACTTCGTGTTCTATGCCAGGACTGCAGAGAATCATTGACCAAACTCATAAGATCCATATTCTAGCCCTACTCTATCACTAACCAGTTGTGGGTCCCTAAGACACAACTTTCCCTCTCTGGACTTCATTTTATTCAATTGTGAAATGAATGTAGTTGGACTAAATCAATTGTTCCCAAGTAGTAGTCCACAGACAGTCAGTGACAAAATATTTATCAGTCAATCATTCCTGAGCAAGAATGAGATAAAGATAATGTAGCAAGTTTTTGATTAAGCTAAATGTTTTCAATTCTTTAAAAATCCGAACCTATGGACTTATTGGTATTGGACCAAAAGACCATTATTTTATGATATAGTGATAAAAGAAATGGTAATATTTTTCTTTAACAGTGTCTCTACTTAGCAAAGTTCAAAGTTAACAAGCTTGTATCACTCCTCATGTTTTGATTTTTTAAATATTAATCATGGATTACAATCAAAAGTCAATTCCATGGTATCTAAGATCCCTTCTAACCTTAAAATTCCTAGAATGATGTGTTCTATAACCCTTTCTTGTCCAGGCTTTGCCTTATCTCTAGAACCACATTCAAAAGTTTTGTCTTAAGAAATAAAGTATTGAGCAGCCATTTTAGAAGCATCTCCAAGAGATGTTGAAGGAATCTGTTAAAACTGGGTGGGTCTCTTTACCCCGTCAATTCCAATCCCAATACCCAAATGATTTGATTATGGCTGATATTTTAAATGCACACAGACACACACACACACACACACATACACACACACACACACACACGAGAAAGAGACAGAGACAGAGATGGAGAGGGAGAGAGAGATCAAAACTTCACATTCCCTCTACCCGAAGGATTTGGGGATCCCAGGCTTGTCTGCGTTAAATATCACTGCCCTCAACATGAGGTCTTGCCTTTCTCAGTACCACACTAGAGAGTTTACCCAGCTTGCCCTTACTGCAGTAGTCACAGATCCCTGTTAATCCACAGCGATACCACTACCTCACATAGGTGCAGAGGTTTATGCTTTTCAAAAACCTTTTCTATACTTTATCTTGTTGGGGCTGTCCTGTATAAGCTGGGCTTGCCACCTGAGGAAGACAGGTCATTGGCATGAAATGTATTACATAAAATCAAAAAATATTTACCATTAACACAAGAAGAGCCTATATTATCCTAATTTAAAGTAGTTTTTGTAAAAATGTCCCAGTTTACTCTTGGTGGCCCAAAAGAGAAATAAGCTTTTATCATTTGTTTGTTTGTTTCTTTGGGGTGTGTGTGTGTGTGTGATAGCATATTTTTAAAAACACAGCTCCAAGTCAAGATTTCCCTGGCTGTATTGGTGACAAATCAAGCCTGTTTCTTTTGTTTTTGAGAACATCTCTCCTAAAGAGATTTTCTATAAAGTTGTAGGACATTAGTCTCATGGCTTGACCAGGGAGTTCTCAAAATGAAAAAAGAATATCAGAAACCTGGAATGAGGAAGTACTGGGAGTGAAATAGGCAGGAAAGGAACTCTTTGATGTCATGTTTCAAAGATGTTTGAAATGATCAGGAGTCTCCTTCTCAATGCAGAGCCTTTGAAACCAAAGTTACACTTCAGGATGGAAGCAAAAGAACCTCCATGAATTACCCTGTTCCAAGGCAGTGAAGATTATCCAAAAGTCTAGTGAGTAGTAAGGTTTCTTGCCAGTGACTCTGCAACCTGTCAACTTGTCATTCTTTGCTCCTTTCTGCTATACAGTGAAGGAAAGTTTGTGGATGACCAGAATCAACAATGTATTCTCTTATAAGGTGGCCCCAGAGAACAATAGCCAGCACAGGACTTGACATATGGGGACTATTCAAAATTTGGTTATTTGGTCATGGTCAGAGGCTAACATATACTTGATCATTCAAACTGAGATATTTTTAGGGTAGAAGTGGCAGTTATTAATAATTATACTAAGACAGCAGGTATAAACTATAAATGTCCCTAGGCAAACCAGTACACCTGATCACTCTAGTCATAAAAAATAGAATTCAGATGATGAATTTAGTTCCAGACATTGCTGACTAAATAAGGGCTGTGATATCTGATTTCAGACAGAACAGAGTCAATTTGGGCTTCAGGAGAAGTCAGGTGATTGTTCAAAGACAGCCAGATGTTCTCCAAAGAGAACTCAAGTCTGTCTGAGCTTGTCTCTAATTTTAGGTTTATGATGTTTTTAATTATGTAAAACTACTGATTAAGAAAGACAACTGTCACAGCACAGAATAAAAAAGTATGTCAACAATTGGACTGCATTATCATATTACCAAGAGTATATAACAGGCAAAAACTTTCCATTGAAGATCCAGTGATCTCAAGAGAACAAGAAAATTGTTTCTCCCCCAGGAACTTTCCCTAACAGCTCACTCCACTGCCAGTAAGCTAACTTACACCAAAGTGCAAATGGTTCCTACTGAATGTCCGTGAACCAAGTTTTCAGGCCCAACCTGATTGCTAGAGTTGGAGGACCAGCCCTTCCAATCCTTCTTATAAGAAACTGAAAAGTTCAATGGATCTACAATGCAGCCTCCATAACATCAGGCCCTCTCTCAGCATATTTGCCACAGAAATCTTTCTGAATCAAGAGGCAGCCTACCATCCAGCCATGCAATAGCCATTTTCCTAGTAATCTTTTCCACATCCTCAGAAAAAAAAATTGCCCAGTTGATCAAAGTCTCTACTGTGCCATCAAAGGCCACTTGACCAACCAGCAGCCACTTGGCAACCATTCAAGGCTGGCTCCAGAACTGCTAGAAGCAATGCAATTCCTGAATTCTAAAATCAGGGAATCCCAACAGTTCTGACAAAATTGGAGTTGGTTATTTAGATCCTTTAGGAAGAAGAAATTAACCCTGTTAATTTTTAACATTTTGTTAACATTAAGAAATCATGTTGCTCAAAGTCAACACAACTCTGAGGATATAGAAAAATGCACCTTGATCTGTAGGACCAGTAAACATCCTCATTTCTGTGCTGCAAAGAGGATTATTCACAAAGACCATCTTAAAATTACCTATAGCATGTGTCTACTTGGCAAAGCACCAAATGGCTCTTTCTTCAATGGCCAAACTAATGGAGAAAAAATACATCCACAGATGGCAACAAGACATATATTGAGCCAATTATTATAATCTTTCCCACCAATGCTTTTACCGTATATCAAGCAGCTATCAAACTATCAGAAAAACACCCAGAAGTGAAGCAGCAGAAGGGAGGTGTGGTCTAGCTTGTCAGAAGTCTAGTTTGCTATTCCTGAGTAATTAAGAGCTGGCTCAAACATTCTTAGTTCATAACCTTACATGTAAGGCAAGCTTCTGACTAACTCTAAGCAGCTTTCTAATTTTCCCCTTCTAGCCAGCCCCTTACCAAGTCACCTCACACTATACCAAAGATGATAAAAAAAAAAAAAAACTTGCTGATTTCTATTAAGTGAAATGCTAATATGTTACTTCTCTGCTTATTTATATTTTGAAAGAGGGTTTAAGCAGACAACTTGCCTTCAAAGATATGCATACCTAGAGTGAGGTAGAAGACAGCCTGGTTTAGAGTAAATGTCACTGAAATAGAAGCCAGAATTCTAGCTTTTTCAGCAACTCTCTGGTTTATCTTGACAAAATTACTTTATCCCCATATTTTCTCTTCTGTGTGATGGAAGCTTTGAACTAGATGAGCTGTAACTGCACCTCCAGTATTGACAGTCTACATAAGCTTTGGTCAGAAGAAATTTCATCTACCGAGAAGGCTGACCCTGTTTACAAATTTTGTTTTTTTTTTTAATAGCAGTGGTGTTTACTGAGGTTTTAAAAAATTGAAGTATAGTTTATTTACACACAAATTTTATTTATATGAACATCAGGACCACCCTGCCCCATACCCACTCAAATCCACATACTTGGGTGATAGTCTCGGTTATACCACTGGATCATCTTGGGTAAATCATTTAATTTCTCTGGGTATTTCTGTTTTTCTGTAAAAGTAAAGAGATGAAAAGGATCAGTAATTTTCAAATGATATATGGAGGCCTTAGATTTTACGTACATGTAGAGCTATGAGTAGCTCAAGAACTGCCATGAGAGAAGGCAAGAGGGAAAACCAAGGGGAAAGCCAGTCATGTGAGACTCTTGGATACCTACCCCTATTACAACACCAATCAGAACAGCTCTGTTTTTACTCTATGTTACTTTGGGAGTTAGGTACTTACTACTTCACTTGCAAAGGGGGTTCAACAAATGAAAGAATATTTGAAAACCATAAGACTAAGTTTCTCCCTGAGTTCTGTTTTATAGAGAGCATTTATTTGTTAAATGACTGATTCTGTGGTTTTAAATGAGGTGTCAGCCAACTTTTTCTTGGAAAGGCCAGATAGTAAATATTTTAGGCTTTGTATGCCATTTAGTGTCTGTCACTACGACTCAAACCTGCCATTGTAGTGTGAAAGCAGCCTCAATGGACTATATGTAAATGACTGGTCATGGGTGGCTGTGTTCCAATAAAAATTTGAATTTTATGAAATCTTCATGTGTCACAAAATAGAATTCTTCTTCTGTTTTTCTCCCAATGATTTTAAAATGCAAAAAACATTTTTAGTTTGTGGGTCGAATAAAAGCAGGTCGTGGGCCAAATTTTGACCATAGACCATAGTTCGCTGATTTCTTTTATGAAGCCCATAGTACTAAAGAGAAAATCAGACGTGAACAACTGTGTTGTTAAAGGCACCCACTCCCTCCCTGCCCGGCTGTGATTTGGAAGTTACTACCAAGTGGCCCTCTCATTATGGATCCCCTCTCCAGTTTTCAGTAGCACATTTTCTCTTCTTCTCCCTTCAAGTCTAGAGTGATAATCAATTCCTACTCTTGTTAGTCTCAGGGCACTTCACTGTCCCTTGTTAATTCTCTTAACCCTGTTTACACCTTTGTAAATACTCCCTTCATCAATATCTCTTCAGTTGCCCTTTGAGTGTGCCATCTGTTTCCTATTAGAACCCTGACAAACACAGAGATGCTAAGTAAATATTCATTACCCTATCCTTCTGAATACGTATTTCTCAATATGCTGTTTTTTGTGTTTTTTTTTAATCCAGGAATAACCATCCCAAAATATAATACAGGTCCAAATCAATTTTCTAAGCAGAAAATTCTTCTTTTGCCCAACCTAAATGATCCTTTGTCAAACAATTGTTAAATACAACAAACATCATAAAGTCCTACCTTCATATTTACATACATTTTGCAACTCACTGAAATAAAGAAAGAAGAGATAGGAAACCTGTCTAGCAGATTTAACAGGAAGCACTTCGGTGTGAATTGGTTGACTCCTCCAAGGCCAAGAGTCAGCTCCCCTTCATCTCTGGGACTTGCACTTTTACTTTCATTATCTATGGACCAAGCCAGTGGCTGTAGTTACATAACCCCTGAGCAAACTTCTAAACGTAGCAGTTGATAATAGAAAGGTTGGAGGTATCAGAAAAATGATAAAGATTTTGTTTGTTTGTTTGTTTATAAATAGCAAAATGTATTGGTGAAGGGATTAGAAAATGGATATGCTCATTTAAGTTGGTGAGAGTACGTATTGATAAATCCTTTCAGGAAAGTGCTTTGAAAATAAGCCTTAGCATTCAAAATGAGTAAGACATTTGACACATTTGATCGAGTAATTCTTGAAGAAATAGAGACTCATAGATATAAGCAAAAGGATATCTTGCCAAAATTATCTATTAAAACAATATAAATGTTCAAATACGGAAATTAATAGAGTATTATAATCCATATAATTGAGCACTATGTAGTCACTAAAAAGTATGTTTTCAAATAATATTTAACATTATAAAATTTTCATGATCATTTGTTAGTTGTAAAGAAGAAATGCATATATAAGTGTGTATATATATATAAATGTGTATATATATGTGTATGTGTGTGTGTGCATGTGTATACATACAGATAGAGAGATAGATATAAATATATAATGGCACAATAATGGGCTCCCAAAGATGTCCACTTCCTTATCCCTAGAATCTGTAAATATGTTACCTTACATGGCAAAAGAAACTTTGTAGATGTGATTTAAGCACATATGGTTAAGCAATTTAACATGGAGAGACTATCATGGATTATCCGTGTGAGTCCAATCAAATCACATCAGTCCTCATGGAGATGTGACTACAAAAGAATTGTCAGTGAGATGCAACCTTTCTGTCTTGAACGTTGGAGGAAGAGGGTCATGAGCCAAGGAATGCAGGCAGCCAGTAAAAGCTGGAAAAAGCAAGGAAATGGATTCTTCCCTAGAGCCTCATATAGGAACACAGTCCTGCTGCATCTTGATCTTAGCCCAATAAGACCCATTTGTTTCAGATTTCTGACCTACAGAATTTTAAGATAATAAATTTGTATTAAGCCACTACATTTATGGTAATTTGTTACTGCAGCTATACACACATACACATGCACACACACACACAGACACACACACACACACACACACACACAGACATGTTGGAAGCATATTCACCAAAATGTAATAACAAGTTATCTCTGTTTGGTGTGGTTATAGATATGTACTTTGTTGTTTATTTTTTTCAATTATGAAATATTTCAAGTATACAGAATAGATAGAGATACAGACACTGTGTGTGTGGATAGATAGTTGATAGGTAGATAGACCTCCAGTTTTATTCACAGCATCTGTATACATTTCCCTATCCCATTGCCCTCCTCCTCACACCCCCAATTCTGAGCCATCTAGTATCTCTTTAATTTGGTGTTTAATATTTTATGTCTGTTTTTAAATGTTTACAATTTAGCCACGTAGGAATATCTATGAATATATCTAGTATCTTTCATGTTTTTAAATATACATGGTGTTATACTCTAATTATTTTGCTTATTACTTTTTTTATTTTGGAAGAAAAATGATCATCATTATTCATTTCTGGAATAGTCATTAATGCAGACAATCCTAAAGATTTTTTAAATATTCCCAGAACTATTTCAACATTATTGCAGGATATAAGAGCAATACAAAAAAAATCAACTTAATTTTTACACATATCATTGATAAACTTAGAAATTAAGAAAAACAATATGAATTATATTAGAATCCAGAAATAAAAATATTTATAAATAATTTAACACAAAATTTAGGCAGAATGGTATTAGCACAGAAATTGAAAGACTTTTTATTTTTGTAAGAACATTTAGTTTTTTGTGGGGGGAGGGAGGTAATTAGGTTTATTTGTTTATTTACTTTTTTTAGAGGAAGTACTAGGGATTGAACCTGGAACCTCATGCATACTAGGCATGAGCTCTACCACTTTTAGCTATACCCTCCCCCTTATAAGAACATTTAACATGAGATCTACCTCCTTCACAACTTTTTAAGTACACAACACAGTATTGTTATCTATAGGCATGATGCTGTATAGCAGATCTCTAGAACTTATTCATCTTGCATAAATGAAATTTTACACCCGTTGAATAGCAACTCCACATTTCCCCCTCCCCCAAGCCCCTTGCAAGCACATTTAACTGTTTGATTCTATGAGTTCAACTATTATAGATATTGCATATAAGTGGGATCATGCAATATTTATCCTTCTATGAATGGCTTATTTTACTAAGGATAATGTCCTTAAGGTTCATCTATGTTGTCACATATGACAGGGTTTCCTTTTTTAAAGCTGAATAATATTCCCTTGTATGTATATATCACATTTTTTAATCCATTTATCTGTTGATGGACAAGTTAAGTTGTTTCCACCTCTTGACTGCTTTAAATAATGCTGCCAATGGAAAGGAGTGCAAATATTTATTTGAGACCCTGATTTCAATTCTTTTGGATATATACTGAGAGATGGAATTGCTGGACCACATGGGAGCTCTATTTTTAATTTTTTGAGTAACTTTCTTGTTTTCCATAGCAGCTACATCATTCTAAATTCCCACTAATAGGCTACAAGAGTTCCAATTTTTCTATACCCTCACCAGTAGTTTTTCTCTTTTGATTTTTTTTTATAATAGTCATCCTAACAGATGTGAGATGAGATCTCATTGTGGTTTTGATTTTCATTTCCCTGATGATTACTGATATTGCATATTTTTAAATATAACTATTAGCCATGTGTATGTCCTCTTCAAAGAAATGTCTATTCAAGTCTTTACCCATTTTTAAATCAAGTTATTTGAGTTTTTGCTAGTGAGATGTATGTTCCTTATATATTTTGGATATAAATCCCACATAAAATATATGGTTTGCAAATATTTTCTCTCATTCTGTAAATTGCATTTTCATTCTGTTGATTGTTTCCTTTACTGTTCAGAAGGTTTTTAGGTTGGTAGTCCCATTTGTCTATTTTTTTTCTTTTGTAGTTTTTGCTTTTGATGCCAGATTCAAAAAATCATTACCAAGAAAAATGCCATGAAGATTTTCCCTTATGTTTTCTTCTAAGAGTTTGACAGTACCAAATCTTACATTTAAGTATTTAATTCAGTTTTTAATAGCTTTATGGAGATATAGTTGATAAACAAAGAACTGCATATATTTAAGCTGTATAATTTGTTTAGACATAAACACAGTGATGTCATCAAAACAATCAAAGTAATAGACATACTCACACTTCCCAAAGTTTCCTTCTGTCCTTTTGTTTTTGTTGTGGGTGTATGTGAGTTTGTGTAATAGCACTGAACATGAGATGTTCCCTCTTAAAATTTTTAGGTGCACAATTCCATATTGTTAACTATAGAGATTATGTTGTACAACAGATCTCTAGGACTTATTCATTTAGCATAATTGAAAACTTATACTCATTAAACAGATCACCATTCCCCAACTTTGTTCTCACTGACTCCCACGTGTTTAGAGTACACCAGGTCCTGTCAGTGCCCTGAGACAGATGAGACAGAAGCTAGTCCCACAGGTACCCTTGGAAAAATCGGAATGTTAGACATGTTGTCCAACTCTTTCCCTCCCCAAGGAGAGGCTAGAGGCTGTGGATTTCCTTCCACTCATACGGTTCTGTGCCAAGGGTAGGATTATGGTGAGAAGGTGTTTTGAATTTACCTACCAGCTTCAATGTGGCTGGTTTTGTACTTATCTGGGAGTATAGGAGCCTCTCAACTAGTTTCCGGATTTCTCCTAAAGGAATTTGATTGTTGATTCGGTGTATTTGTAGAAGGAAAGAGGGTCCAGGGCTTTTTATTTTGCCTTATGTTGACATCATCCCTGCTATTTTTTAAATTCAAACTTGTCTTTTTCTAGATTTATTGATGTTGTACATATAGTTGTAGAGTATTCAGTTGCAGTGAAGTTTCAGTTTCTGGTTCAGTGACCACACTCCACCATTGTGTAAACTATACCAGAATTTATTTAACTGTTCTCTTGTTCATGTATATTTAGGATGTTTCTTTTACTATTAAAACAATGCTTCTTAAACAGACCTCCTTGTGTTTATCTAAAGAAGTTTCTTTAGGATATACACCTACGTGTGGGCTTGCTATTGTCATGGAGCATGGGAATCTTTCCTGAGTACTGCCAAATTGTTTTCCAGAGTGTTTGTACCAGTTTACATTCCCAGCAGCAATGTATGAGAGTTCTTATTGCTCTACATCCTCACTAGCATTTATAATGTGAGACTTTAAAATTTTTACCAATTTGATAGCTGCGAAACGGAATCCGATTAGTTTTTATTTTAAATATCACTGATAATTAGTGAAGTTGTGCACATTTTCATATGCTTATTGACTATTCAAGTAGCCTCTTCCGTGATTTGTCTCTTCCTAGCCTTTGCCCAGTTTTCTGTTGAGTTGTTTGACTTCTACTTACTGATTAGTAGGTGTTCCTTATATATTCTGGAGAAAAATCTCTTTTTGGTTACATACACTGTGGCTGTTTTTGTTGTAGAAATGTTTTCAAGTTTAATGAAAAGATATGATCATGTTTCTTTATTGTTCATGCTCTTTACAGTCTATTTAGAACTAGCTTGGAGGTATGGTATCAGGGAACTAATTTTATTTTGCTATGTGAATTGTTAACTGTCCCATAACCATTTAGTGAAGAGACCATTGTTTCCCCATGGATGTGTATCAAGTTTCCATGTATGTGTTGTTACTGGGATTTGTCTATTGTGATATAGGTACATTGCTTTAATAGAGAATTTTATAGTAAAATTTGGTATCTTATAGGATGAATTTCACACATTTTTTTTTACCATCTTGTTCTTTAAAACTTTCTTGGAAATTCTTACTCTTTTACTCTTGCATATAAATTTTAGGACCAACTTACTAATTTACACATACACACACACAAATCCTCTGTCAAGTTTGATTCAAATTGTATTGGATTAATACAATTAGTTTAGGAGGAATTGCCGTCTCCTCAATGCAGTGCTGTTCCCAGTTGATTTTTTTTTTTTTTGAGTAATATTATGCTTAGCGAAATATGTCAGACAGAGAAAGACAAATACAGCGTGTTATTACTTACATGTGGAATCTAAAAAATAATACAACAAATGAATGTTCCCAGTTGATCTTTGTAACCTTGCTGAAACCTTTAAATTCAAATACCTCCCTCCCATCTTATATGTTACTAATGTCAATATTTTTAATTCTTCTTTTTATATCCCCCAAATTAGTCATTTTAGGTATTGATGCTTTCTACAGTGAGTAAATGATTGTTAAATTTATTCATGTTTACTAATTTATTTGTCAGCTCTTCTTACATCTCACTTCCTTTTTCTGAATTCAGTGTTGCTCATTATTTCACCCTCATTTTGAAGCCATTATTCTACTTTCTTCTGACTTATATTGTTGCTATTGAGAATTCTGCCGTCAGATTGATTGTCATTCCCCGCAGACAAACTGTCCTTTCTTTCTGCTACCTTTTAAGATCTTCCCTTTGTCCTTGGAGTTCTGTAGTTTCATTGTGATGAAACTAACTATAGATTTATTTCTGTTTTTCCTGCTAAGGATCCATTTCACTTCCAGAATGTGAATTTAAGACTCACATCAATGCTGAAAAATTCTTAGCCACTATTTCCTTGAATTTTGCCTCTGTCTCACTCTCCGTTCTTTTTGGAAATCCCAATTATTACTTACAACCTGTCTGCTTGCGTAGTTTTTTTTTTTATTACTCTTTTATGTTTTCAGTCTTTTCCCTTATTTTTGTAATGATTTTAAACATTCTAATTCTATGATCTCTATCATATTTTGCTATATGGTGATGTTGGGATTCTGATTCTGCTTTCTGTTGTATTTGCACTTCTCATTCACAGTGATATGTTGTTGTTCTTTTTCATGTGAGTTAGGTTGTGAGCGCTTCTTCAGCAGGACCTTATATGTGAAAATATTTTGCAACCTGATTTTATCAGTGGACCCAGTTTTACCTGGAAACAATTTTATGTTAAATCCTTGGTTTGGGGTTCCCGAACCCTGCAGGTAGTATAAATAAAAACTCCAAACTTTTGAGGAACATCACCCACTGTTGCAAATTTTCAGGAGAGACTTTTTCCTCATGCGTGTCCCAGACAATGATGGACTTCCTTGTCATTTCTCTGTATTATTGCATACGATTTTTTCTAGTCTACCTTTTCATTGACGTTGTAGTCCTTCAGGTGTGTATTTTTTGTGTGAGGCACTTTGCACAAACTGAAGATTTTATCTTATGTCCCATATAGGTGTTAAAACACAAGCCTTTAGGCAACTAAGCATGATACTCCCCCCCAACTCCCTTTAGGGCATCCATAACATAAAATATATGCTTACCTCTCAGATTTTCCCTCTGTTTCTGAATCCTACCAATATTCTGTATTTCTTGATAGCTGATTTATGTACTTAATAGAACACTTGTTATAATTTATCTAATATTTCCAAAATCCTCCTGGAGGGTTCTCATGGTACACAAATGAACTTATCTACAAAACAGAAACCGACTCACAGACATAGAGAACAATCTTATGGTTACTAGGGGGTAAAGGAGGTGAGAAGGGATAAACTGGGAATTCAAAATTTGCACCTCCTGGGGAGTGATGGAAATGTTAGCTATCTTGATTGTAGCGGTGGTTTCATTGGTGTGTGCGTCTCTCAAAATTCATCAAAATTCATCAAATTGTACATCTGAAATATGTGTAGTTTACTGTACAGGAATCATACCACAATAAAGGTGTTTAAAGAATCATCCTGGGGATGCTAGCAGGGTAACCAGGTAACAGTGAAAAAAATAAATAAATAAATAAATAAAATTTTAAAAATTAAAAAAAAATGTTTTTAAGTGGTAGATGGAATCATGAAGGACATTTTGAATTAATAATGAAATGAGAAAGACTTCTTAAGTGAAGATATAAGACCTGGAATCTGTAAAGAAAATATTTGATAAATCTGGTTATATAAAAATTAAAACCTTCTGTGTGACAAAAAATTTACCATTAAAAAAAGAGACCAATGACAAACTAAGAACAAGTATTTAGTATATATTCAACAGGGGAAAAAAGGCTAATTTCTGTCATATTCAAAGAGCTATTAAAATTCAATGAGAAAAAGAAATAAATAGAAAACGAGCAGTTCACAAAATTAAAAATACAAATCACCAATAAACATACAAATACATATTCAACCTCACTTGTAATTAAAGAAATACAAAATAAAACAAGACATCATTTTTTTCTACCCATTCAGATTGACAAAGACTATTATAATATCAACATTTTGAAAGCTATATATGGGTTTACATATGTGCATAAATATTATATCTGCACAGAAAGTTTCTGAAAAGATTTATGAAAAACTGAAGTGACTACTGACTGCTACAGAATGAGTAGAGGTGGGGAAGGAAGAGGATTTTATTTTTCACCTTTTACTTTTTCTTTGCAATATGAATTGTTACATGAACAGGAATTATTTTTTTCAATGAAAACAAAAATGATAGTAAGCATGACAGCAAGCCTAATGAACGCCAAAAGGAAGAGTGCTCCATAGCATAAGTACAGGGAAGCAAAGAGGAGAGAAGGAGGCAAGGCTGAGATCCAAGCAAGCACTGAGCTATTGTGTTTTCTGTCTACTTCTAGAGATACTGTCCTTATAGGGATGAGGGACCAAGTGGTTGTGAGGCTGCAGGCTCTTCAATGGAGACCAGGGATGCTTATTTCTATGCTGTAAGTGTTGCCGCATTACATTCTGCACTGTAATACTCTGCGTTAATTTGACAATTTTCATTTTCGTGCACATTAATTGTAATTGCATTCTAACTTTCAATCCTTTTTTGAGGAATACAGGTGGCAGCCATTATCATTAGCTATTTACCAAGTGCACAGACATATATAAAAGATTTATTAATATAAAAAGGAAGAAAAGAAAACAGACTGACAGCAAGAATTCTGTTTTGAGAAATTCAAACATGATTGAAGCTTTCCCTTCCAGCTTAACCTGTCAGCCCTTAACTGAAGAAGATCCAAATGTTCAAGCTCCCCTAAGAGATTGCCCTTCCATTTTCATAAAGTGTATAGTGCACAGAGAGGAAAGCTCTGTCGTCAGACTGGATCCAGATCCTGACTCTACCACTTCCTAACTGCGTGCACTTGAGAAAGTTGTTTAAGCTCTCTGAGTTCCAGCCAGTTTCCTCATTTGTAAAATGGAGACCATGAAAGTGCCCACAGGGGTTGCTAGGAGAATTAAACAGGGTGATTAGCATGTGAAACAGTATAGTGACTGGCACATGCTTAAATAATCCATAAATGTTAGCTATGATTATTGTGAATAATCAGTCAATCATGTATTGAGGGCCCAGAACCATGCTAAGATGACATGAGAGATACACTAACCTCTTATAATGTTGTTTGTTGACGTGAAGAGCATGTAAATTCCAAGATAAAGCTATTGAAACCCTATATTTCCCATTGCCAGTACCCAATTAACCTTACCCTCAAAATGAACAGGGTTATCAGTTAAGCCCCAAATCACAAAGCTTCTCTTGTCAATAGTGGGTCCAACTGAGGCAACATTTTCAAAAGATAGCAGGAGGTACCATCATGGTCATGAAAAGAAAAGGAAATTCAGTGAATGGGAAAAACCAGACCTTCAGTGGAGCTGAATAGTCCAAATCCACGACACTGATTATTCTTAAAGTATATGATCTAAAATAAGTCACTAATTGTACCTTAATGGCCTTAAAAAGCCCACTCTAGAACTCTTTGATTTTGTTGATTTTGTATGGACTAGCCAGCCAGCCAGTCAGCCATAAAGTCTCAGCAGAGGAGGAAAGGCCACCCTTTCCACAGGTGTTCTCCAGAAAGAACAATACGTCAATCACGTGGCTTACAAATGAAAGACAACTGTAACTGATGGTGCTGGAGGTGGTGGTGGAGTTGATGATAATGACTACACTGACTGCTAATGAATCTGAGAAGTGCTCTTATGCATTATAAATAAAACCGGGACTAGTCAAAATCTCATAGAAGCATAAAGTGTTAGAGCTATAAACGACATTAAATCCTTCAAAGCATGGTGCATAGCCTGTGGGCATCAAATTACTTGTGGGTAGGTACTTGTTAAAATGCAGGTTCCTGGGCTCATTTGAATTCTGATAACTTCATATTTATCAAGCTTCCTATGTAATTCTTATGCAGCTTAATGTATGAGAGTCTGCCTTCAGAGAGTCATGTCTTTAGAGACCACAATTTCATTTTACAAACGATGAACCTCAGCTGTGTTGTAAGTTACCAGCCGTAGACTAACCAAGAAACATTGTGCTTCTTGGAAGTAACATAACGAAGGAGCATGAGTCTGAAATCAGACCTATGTTCAAATTACATTTGTGCTACTTAAAATTTGGTCTCAGATAAAATGCTTAATTTTGTGACCCTCTGATTAGAAGGTAGATGAGAGAATTAACATTTGGGGTTGTTTGAAGGATTGACTAAGATCACATGTTTAAGCACACAAAACATAATAGATGTTTAATAAATATGACTTCTGTAATTCCATACTAGCTGAGGAGATTTGAAAAGAAAGGAAGTTAATATATATTGAGTGGTCCCTATGCACTGGTACTTTACATACATGTAAAATCCACAAGGGAAGGAATCTTTTTCTATTTTGTTCACTGATGCCCAGGACAAGATCTTGAACGAGGTAAGTGCAAAATAATAATGTGTGAAATAGATGTCTTTATCCCTTCTCTGTATCTCTTCTATCCTGGATTACCAAATGAATGGGGATGTGGAGTTAGGTTAGGTTAAAATTCAGGAATGGGCTAAAAGTAAAGAAGGCTGCTGAACATATCATCGGTAAGAAATATGGAGATTTTGTTTGTATGTGTGTTCTATACATCTGGGGACATCTGTTCTATACATCTGTTTTGACACCTTAGACTAATAACATAAGTCCATAAATGGTTGATGTCAAGTGTGGAGAACGGATAATGCTATATAAGGCTTTGTGCAGAAAAATGGGAATAGGGCTTGGTCTTAAAACATGGATTGAATTAGATACTCAGGTAGTAGGATTCACAGATGAGCAGAATTTGAAAAGGGATCTTTGAGGTTATCCAGCCTCCCACCACCCAATGTAGGAATTCTTTTTACCCCACCCCTAACAGTTTGCCATCTGACCACTATTTCAACACTTTCAGGAACACAAAGGTCATTACACTAGTCAGCCCATCCTTTCTGAGCAGCTCTGATTGTGACAGAGCTCCTGTGTCAAACCAAATCTGCCTCTTAATAACTTCTGCGTATTAGTCCTAGATTTGTCCTCTGAGCTCCAAAGAATGTCTACGCAGTTTCCCACATTGACAACGTTTCACATTTTAGAAGGCAGCTCTTCAATCTTCCTAAATCAGGCTAAAGTGAGGAAGACATTCCTTCCTTGCACTCGTATACAACACGCCCAGGCTCAGGAGTCTCAGGAATATCCCCAGTCCTAGTGGAGACCACCCAAAGGGGAAAGCAGTTCTGAAAAAAATAAAATAGAGATGTAAATGAGTCTGGTGAAATAATCATTGCTAAAAACAGCAACTTGCTGGGTAGCCTCCAATTCACAAAAGCAAGCAGCCAGCACAAATGTATTCGAGTGAGAAACTGGGAAAATGGATCCACTTTCTCTTCCGCAATTGTTCTTCCTGAAATTGAACAATTTCTCACACTGTTCTACATTACACACTAATTATTCCCTGATGCTGAGGCCAGTGAAGGCTCTTTAACTGAAAAGTCCCAGAGAAGGAATAAGCCCCTCCCTCTCGCCGCCTCACTTTCTCTGTCTCAGGCCAGGTCTTATTTGTCCTTGGAATCTAGGAGAGAACTGGATTGCCTGCAGCACAGATGAGCCTGAAACATGTGTTTTCATGAGATGACAAGGGGAATGATTGCACTTGCAGAATTTCACAGCAAATCCGAGAGAATGTTGACGATGTGAAGGCTTTTACAAGAAATATGAACATTGTCAAAAGTAGCATATTTCTGTGAAATTCTCTAAAATTCAGCCACACTCATCTCACAAGGAATTTGGTCATAACCTAATGGAACAGATTTTAATTTCATACTCTGTCTATGCAGCTTTCATTTATAGTTTAACAGTTTTAGCAAAGAGTTCATATTGCATGCTTTCACTGAGCAGATTCATGTTTCCTACATGATTTTAGGCACATTCTCTTCACGAACTAGCTGTAACCTACATTTCCAATGGTAGCCTCCATTTTATTCCTTCACAGGTCAGTCTATTGGCCACATTCCGAAAACACTCAATGCTTGTCCACATCTACATATTTCCCTTAGTGACTTTCTCCACCCAAAATGTCTTATTCCCTTGCCTCCATTCTTCCCCATAGCAAAATCCTGTTTCTTTCAAGGCCCATCTCAAATTATTCTTCCTCTATGAAACTGCCATAATTCTCCCATCCTAGCCCCCTCCTCTGAATTCCCAAAGTAATCTATCTGTACTAGCCTAGGACCAACGCGTGTCTTAGTCTTATTGAGAGAGGGGCAAGATGATGCTAGAATTCCACGGGGGTAAAAACAAAGATTTAAAGCCAAAGTGCTGCAGCAAGTTGAAATGGCTAAAATTGCAGTTAATAAAATATACTTATTCAACAAATGTCTACTGAGTACCCATTATGTGCCTGACACCCTGAGAGGCACATTAATAACAGTACAGAAATAAAGGAGAGACATGATACTCAAGAGAGGCAGACATTTAGCGATCCAACATGCCAACATAGATCACCCAAAGATCTTTTGCTTGAACAACTGGATGGATGTTGGGACCATTTTCCGAGATGAGAAAAACTGGGAGAGGTACAGGTTGGGGTGGAGCACTGGGGACTCAAGAGTTCAGTTCTGGACACTTTAAATTTGGTGTAACCTGCACGACATCCAAGTGGCATTGTCAAGTCGGCAACTGGGTATTCTAATCAAGGACTCAGAAAAGAAGCCAGGACTATAAATGAGAGGAAGTGTTGAAAGTCACCAACTGGGAAGTGAAAAGAAAGTTGAAAGTAAGTGAAAATTGGCCAGCCTGCAACCAATTCTGTAAACCTTGAGCATCACAAAAGGTACTCCTTTTCTGTACTGGTGACAGGTTTTGCAGAGTCAAGAGAAAAATCTTAAAGGAGCCAAGCCACACTTACGGTACGTATCACATTCGCCTTTTCTTATGATAATATATGGACTTATCTCATACCTCCTATTAGACTGAGCAGATTTGGTCAGGGTGGGGAATGGAGGCCCAAATAAGCAGCACTCCTTTGAATTCTGAGTCATTTGCCAGCTAGACCATGAATTCTAACTGATAGAAATCAAAATGCCACCTTTGTACTGCTAAAGTCTAGAGTCAAGGGTATAGCTTAGGTGGGCTTTCTAATTCTGAACCCCAGAACTTGATAGTTAATCCCGTCCCAAGTGGCCCTGGAATTCCATAGGCCTCTCTCCGTGGGGACCTGCACCTTAAAGGCAGGCAAGAGCAAACCAGAAAGTGTCTCAAACTAAGACATAAACACAGGGCTCTCAAACAAAACAGGAGGGCTCAGCTGATCTACACCTGCCCAGCACCTTCTCTCAAACTCACCAATCAGAGCGGTCACATCCTCTCCCCAGGAGAGAAGGGGATGAGGGGGTAGAGAGAGGCCACAATGTTCTGCTAATGGGATGTCACTCCATATGGAAGGAAACATCAGGACTGGGGAAGAAGTGAACCTCCTTAACAGATTTGAAGCTCCTGGGGGAAGTCAGATCTAGAGCTTTGTACCTCCGTGTATCTCCCAAAGCACCCTGCACAGTGCCATGCTACAACAGATGCCAAATAAATACTTACTGCATAAAGGAATGGTGCCAGGAGCGTGTGTGTGTGTGTGTGTGTGTGTGTGTGTGTGTGTTATGGGCTTCCTTTACTCAAAACTCAGTTTAAAATTCTCCTCCTCAGGGAAGACTTTTCTTTTTAACCCTCCTTCACTGTGGTCACCTCTTCATTCTGGGCTTCCTCTGCACATCCCTCTTCTAGTTGGGTCGTATTGACTTGCACTCATTTGTATGCTGTTTTGCAAATGTAACTATAAATCGTTTGCTGTCAGAAAATAGGAACCTTCTTTCGTCAGCTGGATAGCCAGCTCCTTGCAATCATGTGTTCTATCCTTCCCCCTCAGCTGTGCCTAGAAGAGTGGTGTGCACACAGTGGGAGCTCAGATGGTGCCTTGAGTGGCATTGCTAGTTGAGGTTGTCAATTTCCCATGAGAACCAGAGCGCACTGACCAGCAAGACACAAGAATCGCCACGGCAGCTCTGACTTCTGTACCAGAGGCATTTCTCACTGCCTTCCTGTCCTATGCTCTCAGAACAAGATTCCTTGCCTACTGCCTTTTTCTATCTATCACAAAGGAGTGCATAAAGAATGACAGGCTCCAAACAGACTGAGTTTCTTCCCCCTCTTTCTCACTGAAGGAACACTTCACAGTGACAGGTTTTTGAAGGAGATGACAAAGAGAAGTCCCAAAATGAAAGCTGATAACTTGAAGATTTCTCTGCATGAGGTCGGTCTCACCCTAACTCCTCAGTGAGCTGAGTTATGGAGCCATCACAGGTCACACAAACTGGTAATGCATTTGATAGGGTATTAAAAATAGCAGATAGGAAAATTCTAGAAATAAGCTTTCACTCTAATGGAACTCATAGAATAAGGAACCAACCCAACAGATGTTCACTGAAATGCCACTTCTGAAGCTAAGTGTCTTTCAGTTTCTAGTTCCATCTTGACCTCATTCACTGCAGAACGGTTTGACATATACAGGGGTAAACTAAAAATTAACCCTACAAAGGCAGCAGAGCTTCAAAATGAGTTTGACATGAAGCTCTTTAGTGGGATCAAATTTCACATCTTAGCATGTCTATGCATCATAGTGCCAGCATGTAATATGTCTGTGTGCTAAGTAGAAGTGGGCACATGATCAAGAGTAGACTCTTTGCATATAATTGGGGTTAATTATCCTGGTCTAGAAATATGTAAAATATCAAACCTAAAAAACCCTAATTCAAAGCCTTTATTCTATAGATGAGGAAAATGAATCAAGAGAGGGAGCAAATTAGGTCTCAGATCGGGCCTCTGATTCCTAGTATGTATCTGTCCGCTCACTGTATGGTAGGCTACTTAATGGCACGTCTCAACTGAATTGCCATTTTAACTGTATAAACTATAGTAATGATATCTTTTTGGCCATTTTACCTCCATGGAACTCCAGAGCCACGATTCATATTATTATGTGTCATGACTCTGCAAATTAAACACCCATATGGCAACAGTGATGGACAACAACTAAATGACTTTTTCTAAATTCACAGAGCTCATGATATATCCCAGTATTCCATCTTTACTCTGTGGGCCACTTAGAAGATTGGACTTTAGGATAAGAATGAACTCATCTCTACTGTTCCCTGAATACCCCGTGTTTTCTTCACAGTATATCTTGACTCATGCTATTCCTTTGCCTGGAACATCTTCTTACCAGCCTAGCCATCCTCATCACGGTCTATCAAAATTATGACTATCTTTCATGGCACATATAAAGCATTATCTCCTTTATGAAGCCTTCTCTAAAACCGAGCTCTCAAAGTAAATATCTTCTTTTCTCTGAAGCTACCGAGTCCTCAGTTTATACTGCCCCGAAACACACATCACATTCTCTCTTTATGATGGTCATTTTTATGGTAAACACTGTTGCCTACTCAACAACCACTTTCCTTACTTTCTTACCAAAAGAAACCTTGGTTGGAGGAGCAATGGGCTCAGCCCCAGGGAATGAACTCTAATTTAGCTAAGCCAAATATTATTATTCAACTTTCCTTTGCCATATAATCTCTAGCTTTGTTGCTCTCACAACTAGGGGTGTCCATATGAAAAAAATTCTGACCAATGAGACCTTCAAGAACTGTGAAGGATTTGAGATTTCCCCCTACTTCCAAGCTAACAACTTAACTTGCCATGCTGTTGTGGATGCTGCCAGAAGCATACAAACCCTGAGCCAGAGAGACAAGGACTGTATCACAAGAGCATTAGTGATCAGTGCTTCAGCTTTTTCTTGAGCTTGTTCTCTAATCCCCAGCTCCCACAGGACAATCAAAAGAAAGTCACATGACAACTGCAGACTCAGTGGGTTAGGTTACAGGAAAGGAACTGTGAGTTTAGGAAGCACAAATCATTTATAATAGGCAGTAAGCAGGCTTGTCCTTTGCCCTGGAAGAAGGCATTATCTCTACCTTCCAAGGCTGTTTACTACACAAACATCCTTGAAACACTATTTTTTTCATTGGCAGTCACTGTCTCTGCTCATAAGATGAGCTGAAATGCAAATGACCGTGGGAGAAGTGTTTCCCAACACAGATATAAGTAGAAATTTGATGTAGAGGTTTTATGAAAGATTTTTCTTCATGATAAAAAGAAAAATCTGCAAAAATTAGAGCCCTTTCCACTTCTCCCTGCCTAGAACACTTGCATTTGAGGACCTGATCTTTAATAGTTCTGCAGCCATCTTGAAACTCTGAGGAGAGGCCAAAAGAATCCCAGGGATGGCCACCCAGTGCCCACAGATCATATTGTTCAGAAACACCCCTGGAACCACCTACTTCCAGACTTGATGGCAAGTAACTATATAGTGGCCTTATGGCTTAAACCACTGTTAGTAGAGCTTTCTGTAACTCCAGGCAAAAATGCACAACCTGAAATGTTTTTCATAGTTCTTATTATCCATCCACATTCTGAAAGCAAGAACTGTGTCAAATATAATAATTAAGACAGATATGGGTTTGAATTCTTAGTCTGCTGTTGGCTCACTCTATGTTTTAGATCATTATCCACCTTCTCTAAACCTTAGTTTTCATGTCTATAAAATGGGTATAGTAATAATCTACCCAGAGAGTTTCTGTGAAGATTAAATAAAATAATAGTTGTCAAGAACTTAGCCTAATGCCCAGCACATAGCATCCAATAAAGGATAACTATCAGTATTTTTTCTCCCATATAAGGCCTAGGACAAAGACATTTACAGAGTCAGAAGAATGTGTAAAATGAGCTGTGCAGGGAGGGTCGTGTAGCCTGAGACTTAAGTATAACTACTTTTCAACTCTCTGAGCTAAACAGAAATAGGAAGAACAAGCTAAATCATACCCTTGGATAATCTTCCAAGTTCATTTTTGTCAATATTTTCAATTCCCACCCCAACCCCACTCAATATTTTTTGAATAAAAATTTTCCCAATTATAGTAGTACAGCATGTTCCTTGTACAAAATTGGGGAAAAATGCAAAATCATTAAAAAGAAAAATCAGGAAAAAATCAGTCATAGCACCACCACCCAAATTCAATCATTGTTACCATCTAGTTGCATTTCCTTCCATCATTTTTATTGTGCATTTATAAGCATATTTTAAAATACAGTTGTGTTCACTCTCTATATAAAGGCTTGTGTTCTTTTTTCTCCAGTTAACATTACAACATAAGTGTTTTCCCATGTTATTAAAAGCTCCTTGTAAGCACATTTTTTAATGACTGCCTAATAGCGCATCATGTGGATATGCTATAATGTACTTAAATTTATTCCCACACTCTCATATGTTTTGGTTGTATCCTACATTTGCTAAAATAAGTAAGTCACAATGAGCATATCTGTGCTTGAAACTTCACCTACTTAATGTCACTCACTTAGGAGATCAAGATTCCGAAAAGTTAAATTATTGCTTCAAAAGTATAAACTCGGTCAGATTGTTTTCCAAAAGAGTTGTACCAATTTCGATTCCTACCAGCACCATTTGAGGGTAACTATTTCACCACACCTTCTTTGGCTCTACTATTTTCATCTTTCCTGCCTTCATATTTTGATGAGGACAAAAATCTTAATGTTCTCATTTGCATTTCTTTGATTACCAGTGAAGCCAAACTCTTTTCCCACATGTTCCCGCTATAAACCTTTCTGGTCAGTGATGCTGCCATGTTACAGATCTTACTGATCCACACTTCCTTTATTCCTACCCTGGAAGCAATCCTCAGAAAAGAGGAGGAGGGAAAAAAAACAATCAACTAGAAAAGCCTCAAAAGTTCAAGATGGATCCTAAATAATCTGATTTGATTGTACGAATAGTTGGCTAGAGGTTCTCCTTCCCACGATGATTCTTGCCTCCAGGTCTGTCCGCCACAAACATTCCAGTCAGTGACTGAGCTACATCTGAGGTGGGCAAGAAGTGAAGCAATTTCCCACTGCCTCTGGGGTTCATAAACTTAACCTGTAAGCAGCTTATTAGAGAGCAAGCAAGAAATGCCTGCTTTGGAAACCTCAACATAGAAGGTCTTGCTTAATAGGCAGTTAAATCAGTCATCATGCCTGCTTTTAACTTTCCTTACCACTAAGATACCTCTTAATTTACAAGGAGTGCAATTCAGGCTATAAGTCTTTGTACATCAAGATCTGACATATTTCTCACACCTGCCTCTCACCCTACCTCTCTCACACCTACGCAGTTGTCAGTGGCACGTCCTGAAGTGCGATTTAGGCTGACCTCACTGGCTCACCACTCGATGTCAGAAGAGTTTGCCGGGAGGGAAAAATGTGCAACTTCACCATGAGTGCTTCTCTCGGGTGACTGTCTGTGTCTCCGTGTCTGGACGGGGACCTGGACACCCCCTCCATCAGTTCTGCCTGCATACCATGAGAACTACTTCACAGTTGCCTAACAAGTCGTTGACGCCTACTAGCCAGGATTGTCACAGTGGTCATCCATCTGGGCCCAGCTACGTGACTTTCCTGAATGAAGGAGATGACTTAGCCTCAAAAGCCTCTGCATTTGACGGTGTTTGTTTTCAGCAAACCAGCCTGAGAAAAAACTTAAAGCTGTTTGGCATGTGATGTAGGAATTTGCTTCTGCTTAATCCAGATTCCTTTCTCAGCTTCCAAAGTTTAATTGAATCCAAGAACTAGCTAGCATCATTTTCTGAAGCAAGGCCACTGTTGTGTTAGCTGGGCAACACAATAGATCAAGGTGACAAAAGGAGCCTCTGAAGGTGTTTTAAGATTCAAACCCATTTGCACTTACCCAGCTTGACATAAAGTCAGCACAAGCTTGCATCTCTTTTAAAGCATAATGGGCATTCTGTTATGCAGCTCACTGAAATCAAGAGTGTGAGGCTTGTAGCGGAGGCATCAACCTACATCCATTTTCAAGAATAAATCCCAATAATAGATGCTTGTTCTGAGGCTGAATGTACCGTTATCATTACTATCTTGGTCTGACTGTCATGTCCCAGCCCACTTCTCTCAGCAGCCCTCTGATCCACTGCTGACATGTCAGATGAGGCAAAGCCAGGAAATGATGGACCTCAGCCTCCAGGGAACATGTTGCCGTTTGACTCAAAGAGATGTGAGTTACATTCAGAAATCCCTTTTTTATCCTCAGTTGATAATCTAGCTGCCTTTTGTCTTTTTTTTTAAAGACCACTTTCTGTCCTGGTGAGAATGGAGTGACCGGCTTGGGTGTCAGTACTATGTCACGGAAATGATTCTCTATTGGCTTAACATACACATTTGGCACCAGAGCTCAATGCCTGATATTTGCTTAACATGCAATAAATGTTGAATTGAAGAGAGTTGAACTGAACCACACATAATCAAGTTGAATTAAATAGAATTCAATTGGTTTGGGTATATTAAATGGGGTCTTTCTTTTCACATATATGGCAGCCTTCCAAGTGTCCTATTTCAAACTTCCTCAAATAATCTGAGAATAACCAAATGATCAATAGAATATACAGCAGAGGAAAAACAAAGATAGAACTCAGTTTCTGTTTTTGTTTTGTCTTTTTTTTTTTTTTTTTTTTGGTAATTCTGTAGCTTTATTCATTGATTGATTGATTGATTTTCTTCCAGTTACATTGTGATACAATTGACGTACAGCACTGTATAAGTTTAAGGTGTACAGCATAATGATTTGACTTATATGCATCATGAAATGATCACCAGAGCAAGTTTAATGAACATTCATCTCATATGTATACAAAATCAAGGAAATAGAAAGAAAATTGTTCTCCTTGTAATGAGAACTCTTAGGATTTACTCTTCACAACTTCCATATGTAACATACAACAGTTTTAATTATAATTCATCATGTTGTACATTACAGCCCTAGAATTTATTTATCTTATAACTGGAAGTCTGTACCTTTTGACTTGTTTTGTTTTTATAATGATAACTATCCAACTAAAAGAGAAGGATACTTGCACAGTTGGCTCAGAAAGATGAGAGTCTAAGGAAAAGTCAGCTTTGGAAAGTGCTGTAATCAGAACAGAGTTTGTCCTCTGAACCACTGACCTCTTTATTCTGGGCCCTTCTCTGGCCCTCTCAAGCTTCTAGTGCCCAGCACGTTCACAGGCTTTCCCTTACAAAAAGCCAGTCGCAAGAAAGGATGGAATGCACAGACTTATACTAAGATGTAAATTATCAAAAAGTGTTGAAAGCATCAGCCCTCCTGAAGATGCCTGCATGTTATAGGGACTTGAAAGCTTCCAGTAAAAGGGATGGAGCAGTGTGTCGATACTCGGCTATTGGAGAAAAACAGTGGGGATCGAGGACACCTTGGTGTCCTCCCCAAATCATACCATATCACTAGGAAGTCATTTTTCCTCAAATTGTCACTTGACCCAATTAGAAAGTTAGAGGTGGTTTTGGTTTTCTTTTGTTTTGCTCTGATTTGCTTTTTAATTAGGCCAATGGTTTAACCCCTGTGGTCTTCAGCTTCCCCATAACAGAAAAAAAAAAAAAAAAAAAAAACAACAAATAAAAAAACACAGAGGCAGTAATCAGACAACTTTTCTTGGTGATGCCTGTGGGCTGAGATGTTAGTAGTAAAGCAAACCAAATATATACTTCTGTTGCCTCATTCTCTTCCCCAAGGAAAATCTAAGCTGTGCACCTGGCAACCCCCTAGTGTAAATTGGTTCCTTTGTCCACTCCCAGAAGGCACTAGCTCCATTCAAACTAGCCAATTTGAGGGTAGGAAAAGTTGCTGTTGAGTGCACTTTTGAATGGAATGAGCATGGCATAAGAAAAAGAATGGAAAAAAACAAAGGGAGGACTTTTTTTCTTAAAATAAATAGCAAGGGAGAAATCACTCTTACTGCTCTTAAGGCCTACTACATAGCTACAACAATCACGATGGCTACCTAGGTAATGAAATTGCATAAAACTATATACACACACAAAAACATACACACTAGTATACAAGAAATGAATACGTCTATAACTGGTAAAATCTGAAAAAAGCTCTGTGGACTGTACCAATGTCAATTTCATGGTGTTACTATCATACTATAATTATGAAAGATGATAACACTGGGGAAAGAGGAGTGAATAATGCATGGAACCCCTCTGTATATTTTTTGCAGCTTCTTGAGAATCTATACATATTTCAATTTTTTTAAATGTAAGGTGAAACCCCAATTCCAACATGGGGTGCTGCTGCCTTCCAGTGTGGTGTCCTGCCTTCTAAGCTCCAGGAAATAGAAGGCTGGCTATGGCAAACATTAAGCAGGCAACTCCCTTTGCAGAGACCTGACCCTGACCTCTCCCTAGGGGTGGACTCTAGCATCAGCAGCTAGTCCTGGCCTTGGATTTCTTTCTTGTCTCTGTTAATGTTTTAGATCAGGGCCAGAGGCAATTGAGTATAGAAGGCTGAGACTGATTTCCTTGGAGTCCTTGAAACAGGGAGCCTGGCTGTGAGAAGAAAAATAGCAGATCCCCCAGAATACTGTGAGTGCTAAGAGATGAGAATGAAAATGGATCTTGGGGACACGCATCAGGGTGCCTTCCTGAAGAGAAGCATAACGTTTGGCCATTGCCCTTTTCAAAGACCAATCACAATAAGAAAGGGGGCAGAAAGCAGCCTATCTTCCTGAGTTGCTTTTAAACTGCAAAATTTTATGCCTGGTTGTTCTGCTTGCTCGTTTCCTCTCCTGTGATGTGAAGAAGGAATGAGTTTTTGCTTCACTGAAGATTCTACTTCTAAGTTGTGTCCTTAAGGTATTATTACATGTTAACAAAATGTTGACAGATCAGACAGCATTTTTAAATGCTGCTGCTTCTTTTTTTTCAAGTAGGTTTTTTTTTTTTTCTTAAGCAGGAGTACTGCTAGCAGCACCTTCAGCATTCATTTCATCAAAGGACTTTCTAAACATATCGTATATTTATTGCATCTTTGGGAGTAATAATTTTCTTTCTAGCTTTCAAATGACTACATATTTGTTACTGCACCACTGAGGGAGGAGATCATTTGTTATTAGTTCCTTGTCTGATGTGAAACATTTAATTTGAATGGAAACCATGGCACAGGAAAATAAACAGTGCATTTCATACGCAAAGTATCTGCTTCCCTCACTGGGAGGCAGTGGGAATCATTTTGACCATATGGTGAGTATTTATCATCCAATGGCTTATGAGCATCACTGCTGTCTGCCTCCCTTTTCCCCCTCAGACCTGGGCACTTCTTTTTCAAAGAAGCGAGGTCAGCTTTCTCTCAGATAGAGTTTCTAAACCCTGCAAGCTCATCGGAATCCTCAGAGGTTTTGTTTTGTTTGTTTGTTTGTTTTTGTTTTTGTTTTTGTTTTTTTTAATACCAATGATCTGGCCACACCACTCTGAGATCTGTCACAGGGGTGGGGCAGTTTAGGGAAGTGGTTACTCTCTTGAGCTCTACAGCCACATTGCTTGGGTGTGACGCCCAGCTTTGCCACCTAAGACGATGAGTTGGTAGGCACATTATTTAGTGTCTCTGGGCCTCAGTTGCCTCAAATGCAAAATGGAGGTAATAATATTATCCAAATCATATTATCCAAATCAAAGAGTTATGCTGAGAGAATTCATGTAAAGTAATTAAAGCAAAGCCTGGTTCACCGGAAGTACCTGTTAATGTTGCCTATGTCCTTTACTGATGAGCATCGCTTTCCTTAACCTCCAGTAAGAAAGCTAGAATTTATCCTCCTGTAAGTTGCTCTTACCCACTGAGTTTTTCCCCAGCTATTAACTGACTCCCAGATGTTTCACATACACACACACACACACACACACACATTCTACAGAAGAGAGGGAATAGCCCAGAAGCCCAGAACCAGTTTCAAAGTCGACCCAGTGCAAGGCAGATTGCATCTTTTGTTTTACTTAGAATCAGAAATGTCAAAATGAGTGAAAAGAACCCTTCGAAGAAACCTGATGCTCTCCATTCAAAAAATTTTAATATACACACAATGCCAAAATGATTTGATATTCCAAATTTTAAGTCTAATTATTTTTTTACCATATACACATTACTAAAAGATCATGTGTCAAGTGGAAGAAAAAAAGAGTCTATCATCCAAATGATTAGAGTATGAGGTTATGTAGACAAAGGCACCTGAGAAATACAGCCAACATCATAGTATCCCTTCTTATATTCAAACCCAAATATGATAACTCTGGTAACACACGCATTGCACTTCTGATGTCTTCTAGTCTTACTTAGCGCTGTAGGATGAGTTAGATTTACCGGAGTGCTATTGCCTTGAAACATGTCCTTTGGGCTTCGTGAATATATGCACCATTACATGGCTCTTTAGTTGGCAAGCATGTTGCTGTTAAGCAGTCTGTTTAGTCTGCCTGGATATTGCAGACTGCCACATGTTGATGAATTGTCAAAAATACAAAGAGGATGTGAAGAAGAAGAAAGTGTATTGGACAGGGCTCTGAGGGCTGTCATTTTACATGTGAATGAGTTATGATAAGCCCTTTTTTTTCTTCTTTTAGCACCTAGCACAGTGCTTTCCACAGAGTAGGTAGTCAATCAAGATTTTGTGGCTGTTGACTACCATGAAATGCTCTGTACTTCTAGGAGGGCTGACATGTATTTAAGGTGCAATGTGTAGTATTATTGTCAGTCCCTTTGTTTTAATTTTTACTGCTTAAAAAGAAAAGAGTGAAAAATGTCTTCTTTCCAGAGACATGAAAGGGAGAATGATGAAAAGCCTTTTACTTACAGTAATTTTTGGATCTCTTCTGGTTATTGCTTATTTTTTCCACCACTCATATTCATCTTCTTTTATTGATGCTCAACTACAAATCATAGCACTGTATTTATTATGGCTTATTCATAACTCTGAATGAAACATCATTTGATAAGCGAGCATGAATCACTAGCCTCTCTTATCTCAGTCTATCCCTCTACATATTTCTAGTGTCCATTAGCCCATCAGCCACAGGTACTAAGCTAAATATATCAAATCTATTATCCTTTCCTGTTAGAGATAGAAATGACACTTTGGCACAAAGTTTAAGAGGCCCCAAATCAAGTCTTGACTGTCATTTTCAAGATATAAATATATTGTGTTAAGTTTAACCCTCAGAATGCCGTGACCAGTCTTCAAGTGAAGCTGTTGAAGAAACTAGTTGTACTGTTAAAAGGCTCTGCTTTTTCCACTCCAGGGCAGGATAAGAAGTTAACATAATGGAAAGTTACTAACGCACAATATTCTTTTAGCACAGCCCTGTTATAATAAGGTTTTACTTTTAGATCTTTAAGCAATTTAACACAGTATGGATTTCATTATCTTAAGAGAACTATTGACCAAAAAAAGGTGGGGAGACGGAAGAAAGCAAGCATATTACAATCAGGAGGCTAATGGCCTTATGTTAAAGGGAATTTTGCAAATGCTTTTCCTTTAAAGTGAAATTGGACAAAGGCCAGACTGATTGTTGAGAGAACAATGCTGCCGTGGTTAGAAGGAAGTGAGTTAATTGACCTGATAGGTTCTTTCCATATATGAGAGCCGTGACTTTATCACGTAATTCTTATGAATGCATCCACAGACAAATGGACTGTGATCTTTCCAGGTGTATTGTACATGGAAGCATGTAACTTTCTGAGCCTTGGGTCTCTCAACAAAAGAGTGATGTTGAAATTGACACATGGGACTGTCTTTTTACTCGGAAGACAATGTGTACCCATTTGGCATTTGCAGGTTCAAAGCTGCTAGACAAGGAACTATCCAGGAAGCAATCTGGTGAGGTGACAAACTTCAGTCTCCGATGCTCTGTGAATTTCCAGTCCATGCCACTTCCATCTGCTGAAAGTATAAGCAGCCCCAGCTATGGCCCCCGCACTCCGCATTAAGAGCAGATGTTCTCCCTGGAAATAGGTTTCCCT
Source organism: Camelus bactrianus (assembly GCF_048773025.1). Classification (NCBI taxonomy): domain Eukaryota; kingdom Metazoa; phylum Chordata; class Mammalia; order Artiodactyla; family Camelidae; genus Camelus; species Camelus bactrianus. The sequence goes on along the minus strand of NC_133558.1, from coordinate 43,999,163 downwards.
TTTAAAGATGAACCATCAGACTCCATTATAATCTGCTCTCCTGTCATTTGCTTTGTTACACTTTTTGTGCCAACAGATTGTGAGGCACCAAACATTTAAAGCAAAGCTCTGTAAAATTGCTAACATCTAGCAATAAATATTAATGCTCAACTGTTACATGACAACTAGAGGTGGATGTAAAGTTGGCTAACATTTGACAATAAGTGGCAAGTCATTATTTGAAATTCACTTTAACAAATGTGGTCACAAGTGAACTCATTAATAAGATAGGCATGAAATACAGTTTTATGGGTGATTCTATTATACAGCACTTCCTAAAGGGAAAATTGTAAAGGATGTCTGAATGAATGGCAAATATACATTATTATATTGTAGTCAGTTGGGCTGGCGAGATTGAGGACAGTGTACTTTCACACTCACAGGTACATACACACATGCACACACACACATATACAGGGCACTGAAAAATAAGTACTTCTCCTAATCCTTTTTCAATATAGACTTTCCCCTCCTCTTAAAGCCTCTAGAAGAATTTGCTTTCAGTGCTTGGAAACCGAGGTACAGAAACGTTAAGTAACTTGCCAAGCTGGAGAGAGGCAGCACACTGGACTTGAACTTCAGACTGTGTAAGTCTAAAGATGACAAGTTTAGCCACTTCATCACGCTGCTTCTTCAGCCAGGTGAGAGTATCATTTTTGAAAGGCCCTACAAGATGCTATTAAGAAAGCAGCTTGCAGCACCAGCACAAACTTAGCAGACTTTCTGGAGACATCAGGCCTAACTTAGGTGGCCTTTCAGAGACCATCAAAGCAAAGCACATAGGTCCTACAGTGTGAACAAGCTACGAAAGATCAAAAAAATAATCCTAGTGGTTTGAAAGTAAGTAAAAGCAAAGGCTGGGGGCGGGGAGGCTACAACTGTGCTATTCTGTAAGATAGACTGTGTTCATGTATTGGGGTAATGTATTTTAAATATTTATTAGTTAAGGACATGTGATGTGGAGCCCAACAGCTGTTTCAGCTGGAAAATGGGGTTCATAATGTAATCTATCCCTTCAGATTGTTAGAAGGATGAAATGAAAGAAAATATGTCAAGTTCTTAACACAAAAGGCTGAAGCAGGGTAAGCACACAGGGGGGGTCAGCTCCTGCTATTTATGTTGTTTAAGAGTTGATCATTTTCTTGCCTGTCTCCCCAAATAGTCCATGAGCCCTTTGAGTGCAAACACTCTGATTCCTCTTTGAAAGGCAGTAGAATGCAATAGTTAAAAGCAGTCTTGGGCACCATACTACCTGGGCATAAGCCCGACTTTGCCACTTCCTGCCAATGAGATCCTGAACAGGTTATTAATCTCTCTGTGTCTTAGTCTCCTCATCTATAAAATGGGCTCAAAGATATCAGAAACCTCATAAATGTGTCAGAAGGATTAGAGTATAAGCTCCATGAGGACATGAATTTTTGTCTGTTTTGTTCAACCATGTAACCCCAGTGCCTGGAACGGACCTGGCACACAACAAGTGCTCAATACAAACATGCTAAAGGGTTAGACAAAAGTCACCTAGAACAGATCCTGTACAGATATACAGAATTAGCTATGATTTACATCTCTACCATCAGAGCCTTGTAGAGTGCTTAGCACAGATTAAGACCTCGAGAAATATTTGCAGAGTGAATAAATGAATGTTGTCCCTGTTATCTGGGCCAGCACTCGCTCATGAAAAACCATGAAGTTATTGAAGTTTGACCTTTCATGCCCATGGCCTCCCTCATCTACGTCACATAGTGTGTAAATACCTTTAGTAATTTAGAAAATATATATATCTGAGGAGCAAATGAAATAGAATGTCAGACATGTAAGGGATCTCATGGATCCATAATTCAAGACTTCCATTTTGCTGATTTATTCTCTATTCATTGTATGTTTTCTTACTGAGCAACTACTATATGCTTGATCCTGCAATTAGGAGTGGGGCCTACAATGGTAGGCAAAATAGTTATGATCTCTGCCCTCATTGGAGCTATGGCTCTTACAGCCCCATCATTTACCTTCTCTGCAGCTCATTTTCCTCATCTGTCAAATTAGTGACTTGAATGATCACTAAGGTACCTTTCAACTTAGAAAGGAAATGTAACATGCTGGTTAAAATCGCGAATTTTCAGATAAAGCTCCTTGTATTTGAACCCCATTTCTGGTACTTGATAGCTGTTTGAACCTGAATCAAGTAAAGGAAGCCTCAGTTTCCTCATCTGCAAAATGGGAATGATGATAATAGGAATGATCTTGCCATCACGTAGGGTGGACTAAATGAGAATATGTAGATTTCACTTTGATGGTGACTGGCACATACTTAATGATCAACAAATGGTGGCTAACGTTATTCAAGCTCTGTCGTTCTATAATGTGCAATCCCTGAGGCCCCACGTGGGAAGCTGCTCCCTATGGGCCAGCTGGGTCAAATAGGACCAATATGCATATCAGAACTATTTTTCTGAAATGCCTTCGGATTTCATCTCCTTTTGATTTGGCCCAAGTTGTTAGATGAAAAAATGAAAGTCCTCAGTCCCTGCAATGCTTTCTTACCTGTGCCACATTGCTAGGTAGCATCTCTATAGTGTCAGATTGTGATAAATTATAAGAAGAATTGGCTGTATAGCACAGGGAACTATATTCAATACCTTATAATAACCTATAATGAAAAAGAATATGAAAAGGAATACATGTGTGTGTGTGCATAAATGAATCGCTATGCTGTGCACCAGAAATTAACACAACATTGTAAATCAACTATACTTCAATAAAAAAAATTTAAAGAAACAAAGAAAAATCGGACAGGGAAAGGGAATAGTAAATGTCTAGGGTGTCACTGAAACTTTAGTTAGGGCAGCCAGGGAAGGCCTCCCTGAGAAGTGCCACCACCATTAAGTGGCAACCCAAAAATGTGTGTTTATGTCCTTGAGGTTTCCAAATGGGAGGATTCTCTTTCTTAAAGTGTCCTGGAAAGGAAGACCTTCTTGTGTTCACTGCCTTCTGACTGCTATTCTAATCACATTTCTCTTTGGTTTATCAAAGCCAGATGCAGCTCCCTGACAAAGTATTGGGAGGGATTTAAAACATCTTCAGCTGCCTTTGGAGACCTCAGAAGGGACTGATCTAGGCCAAATATTTGAACTGTCATCTGAAAATAAGTAAGCAAAAAACTACCATGTGCTCAACTCAAGCTCCACCCAGGTGCAGTTGCTGGAGCCCAGCCCAGTCCTCCACACCACTCCCCTGGGGGGTCAGTCAATGGCCAACGAGCATGACCCTCCCTGATATAACCTCACTAGAGAGTTCTTTGTGTCAAACTAGCTATTTCCTAAGGAAAATTATACCAGTGGCCATCAGTTGTCTCCCTTATTGGCAACAATTACTGATCAAAAGAGTGGAAACCTTTGTAGGTACTCCCCCTTCACACTCACCCAGTCCGAGAATCTTCTAAGCATCCTTCCCCATAGACATACACACACCCACATATACACACTCACACACACACACAAATACACACACACTTTTTTGTCTCCAAGGCAATCAAGGTTCAGGGATAAGAAAAGTAAGATGGTGCAAAGTTAAGCTTGACATTTATTCTATGAGAAAACACTACAGTAAACTGTAAAGACCTTACATCTTTCAAGAAACATAGACCTTGAACTTTAAAAAGTCAATGTGCTACAGAAGAAAAAAACCCGGTGAGTGAAAAACTATTGGCAAAGTAAATTACTTTTCCCATGGATTTTTAATGCTGAAATAGAACAGTAAACTAGTGTCTCATCAAAAAGAAAAGAGGAAACAGCCCCAGTAGAATGAGTCAATTGAGCTGAAAACTTTGGGAGAGTAAAGCTAACCATAATATGCCTACCCTATAACTTCTGGAGGGTTGTGCTCCCCAGCCACTCAGGGTTTTATACTTTTCCTTCGTAGATTTTTCCCAATTCTAAAAGTTATCATTCTCCTCCTCTGTGCCCCCAGATGTTCTTCCATCTACAAAACCTGAAGAAGCCTCCTATTTCTGGACCAGACTATACTCTGAGTCTTCTGATTGCCAAGAAATAAAATGTCAGAATTCCAAAACACAGAATCTACCCAGGGTCCTCATTTCCCTTTATTCTCTATGAAATACAAAGCCTACGTGTATTGACAATTATTAAAGCTGGATGATGGGGCTATCACATTTATTACACTATTTTCTCAACTACTATGTATGTTTGACATTTTTCATAATGAAGTTCAAAAATTCAAGGCCCAAACAATTTCCAGGTACTACTTACTCTGCTTGCAGCCTTCTACCAACAGGAAGGAATTCTAAGTTGTCGCAATGGTTCTGAACCCCAGAAGTGGCATCACAGATTTGCTGACTGGAGAGCAGACAAGAGAACGGATTTTGCCTATAGCCCATTCATTCAGGAAGTACTGCTCAAAAGAAAAAAAAGATAGGGCTGTTCTGACCCATTAATTACTTTTTCCAGGGTCAATTAGAATTTCCTTTTGCCTCATTTAGCTTAGAGGAGAACAAATATCTTCTTAATCTATACATATAAAAGAGAACAAGTTCATTATTTCAAAATGCTGCAAATCATGTTACCTTAGAAGGTGCCTGTGAAAGGCATGGGTACTGTGCAGTCTGTATAACCAGAAACACTTGAGATTTGAAAACTGATTTCAAACACATTCTAATTGCCTTTTTCTCTCCCACATGGCTCTATTTTCATTTCTCATGATTATCTTTCCTCCCCTCCCTATTGCCTATTTTGTCTCACCTACCAGGACCTCATATTTTCCCAGCATTTTACAGTTGTTCTTGTCACTTTCCATTCTTTAACTTTCTATTGATATCAATATCCCCATTTTCAACTACAAAGAGACAGTAAGAATATATCCAGGCTGGATCACTTGTCACCCTCTCCATGGCCTTCACCCAGGTTCAAGCTACCATCCTCTCTGGCCTGGATTATTGCACACGCCTCCTAATTTGTCCCTCTTCCTCTGGCTTTGTCCCACTGCAGTCCATCTGCCAGAGTGACACTGCTAAATTCTGAGTCAGATTACTGCTCTGCTCAAGCCTCCTATCTCTGGACCAGATACCCAGACAGCTACTAATCCAATTTCTTTAGGCCTTTATTCACAAATTACCTTCTCAGGGAGGCCTTCCTTGGCTGCCCTAACTATTTGCTTTCTGTGACTGATTGTTTTCCTCTCCTTAGCATTTAGCACAATCCGACATAACAGATACTATATTCATGAATCTTATTTATCATCTATCTTCCCCTACAGAATGTAAACTCCTTGAGGGCAAAATTTTCTGTCTATGTTGTTCACTGCTATATCCCTAGCACCTAACAGACTAACTATCATCTAGTAAGTGCTCAATTAGTATTTGTTGACTAAACGAATATATGATCATCTTCCTCCAATCAGACCATTATAAATTCTTGCGTTTACCAACTGTTTTCTCTCATTTTTTGCCTTTTAACCCCCAATCACATAAACTTTGCCAAGTTTTCTTTCTAGTACCACTGCCACTGTGGTCCGATGCCATTCAGGTCCTCATAGCTTGTGCCTAAATTACAGCAAGAGTTTTCCACTTATTCTCCCTTAATATTCATCCCACTGCCAATCCATTCTTCAAAAAGTCTGATACTCAGCCAGCACTCACAAGTGATGCTTTCTGAGGCCCCTCAAAGCTTGTGCCATGCGCAGTGGGCCCAGGTTTGTAGAGGTAGGGTTATGGTACGTGAGGCTCAGAGTAGAAGGAGGGTGGCTACAGCTAGATGTCTTGTGAAGTTCCGACATGCATTAATCCTTCAAGAAAGAAGAAACACAGAGACAGGCTGAAAAAGTAAATAATGAACCCAGTTTCTCAGACACAAGGGTAAACACTAGAATGAGAAGAATCAAGAGAGAAAATGCAGTAAGAAATAACTACGCCGCTAACTACAAGCTTCAGCATTCTCCTTCACAATTTGTAAAGTCTGTAGGTGAAGCCATCTGAAAATTCAAGCTAATGTGCTATGAAACGAGGGTATCTCTTTCTTCCTCTGAGTTGTGTTCTTTGAAAAGATTCATTTTGTGACGTTGGGTTGGAGATTGAATTTATGTTAAATGGTGCTTTACTTGTCACGTATATGCATGTACTTATTTACTTACATACTTGTGAGCATTATATACATTGAGAAAGAATAACAGAGAAAGAGAACTTGTTTTGTGATTGGTTGGATTTTTTTCTCTCTCTCTGTAGTAATCATGAAAATTATTTTTTAGCTCATTGCCTGCTAATTAAGGTTAGGTAACTACTTTGTTTAATAAGTATGGCATATAAAGGTAATGTTGGTGTGGTGCCCATCAAGATCTGGGCCTGTGAGTAAGGCACTGTGTGATCCTGAAATGTCTCTAGTCAGAGCACTTACTACCCAGGGTTGGGGGTGAGTTGTTCTGCATGTAAAAACTGGCGGGTCTTCGGGGAACACACAAAGTCCTGGGAACTCTAAACAAAGTATTTGTGTACACCGTGATAGTGGTAAAGTTTAGTCGTGACAACAGAGATCATCCGGACCACAAAGCCTAAAATATTTACCATCTGGTCCTTTCCAGAAAAAGTTTGCTGACCATAGGCACACGGAGTTGAATAGGAAATCTCAGAGTGCACTGCAGGTAATGAGGATAAGTGTTGCTTGCAAACTGTTTGTTTCAGTTATGTACATGTGTGGCTACTGAGTCATGATGCAAAATGCACTTCTTACTATAGGGAGCAATTCACAAAAATTGAAAAGCTCTCTTGTAGTCTGTGTTAAGGAGTTAGAACTTCATCTTAAGAGAAACCACTGACAGGTTTTAAGCAGAGTTGTGATTTAACCAGCATTGTATTTTAGCAAGGTCCTTCTGGCTGCAGTGTGAAGAATGATAGAGGCAGGGTGGGTAAGTCCAGGCAAATCAGGAGACTAGTTCAGTCATCCAGATGAGGGATGCTGTGGCCTGCATCACAGTGCCGGCAGAGGAAAGCTTATCAAACAGTTTGGGGAAAGCTCCTTTATGTTAATTTGGGGACATAAAATGCCTGTGTGTTGGTCTCTGACATTCTGTATTTTTCTGCTAAAAAGAAAAAAAAAAAAGAATGCTAGAATAGTGTTGGTAAAACATCTCAGTGCTTAGCATTTCCTGTAACTCAGTTCTGACATCCCAAACCCTGAAGAACTACATCCCAGACTGAAAACATTTTGGACCAGTGAGGCAAACTGGACAAGGTGACATCAGTGACAGGAATTTTAAAATGGGTTGGTCTTTACATTCTTTATAGCAAGGCCTCCTTTAGGGGAACCTGGTATATTCATTACCAAAGACTTTATGCACGTAATTGGGATCATTCCTCTCCTTCCTTCTCCTTTTTCTTTGTCTAACATCACTTTGTTGTTTAGCTCCGAGTCAGGGCCCCTGTTGACTGAGAAGGACCAGATAGAGGGCCTTTTGGGGCCTTTTCAACTCCACCTGAACTATGAAGCAGCCATGGGAACCAGTTCCTGGGCCTCTGATGGCCAAGTGCTCATCACTGATTCAGCCCCTTTTCCCAGCTAATTTTTTTGACTCCCTGATATCTTTCTTTGCAATTGCCTTGATTTCAATTTCTTTTTCACATGTGCCTCCCCTCCCTACCACCACCCACTACCACTCTGTTTTAGCCTTCAACTTCCCTCACCCTCCACCAACTTCCTGGATCTAAAAAAGTCACCAAGGCCTGTTGTGAACATGTATTGGGATGGACTCCAGCTGCACTGACCTGTAACACACATGAATACATCCTTGACAGATTACTTGAAACCCAGAGGGACAGATGAATATAGGGTTACCAGACCTTGATTTCAAGGGCTGTTGACTAGCTAGAGTGCACAGACTCTAAAAGGAGCCATAGTTCTGTCGTGCATGACTAATATGACTTGAAAGCAGGCACTGGGTATAGAAGGAGTAGGGAGTTGCCTGTGAGGCTGATCAAAAGCCCCCTGGCTTAAAAATCTCACTGCTACAAACACTTCCTTGGACCATGACACTGAGGTCTCAAAGATCTCAGCTAAAATGTCAATATGTTTTTCAGATAAATAAATGCCTTAAGACTTTAGCATCCATTGTTAATAAGCTGGTAAGGAAGAACTTACTGGGTTGATTATTTGTCCCTTAAGAGTAGTTGAGAATGGTAATGAATTTAAGTAGATAGACAGTACACCGATCCTTGGGAGAGTGGGGTGGGGTCACAGCCAGTGAGCCAGGAATTGCACGTAGCTGAGAGAATCTTGTGCCACTTTCTACCTGTTCTGCTCCGCATCAAAAGCAGCACAGGGATGAGGCGTCAGACATGTGCAACTAAGTAATTAGCAACATGAAGGAAGCTTAAGACCTAAAACTCTAAGAGAACACCTCACTGCTCCCATCCTGGAGAATTTTGTTTGGGGGAGGTTAAGGGTCCCATCCCTTTACAAGTGGTGGCAGTGCATCCAAGATGGTCTTCTCTCAGGCATGCTTCTACTCCCAAACTCAAATTATAAAACATGGTTAGTCCTGTCTTTCACCCTGGAGCAGCTGTCACCCTCGTATCAGAAACTGCCCTCTTCACATCAGTTCCCACCAGGGTTTCTTGAGCCCCACACACAGCAAATCAGTGACACATTTGAGAAGAGTCACAAGCACTTTGATACCAAACTGAGGAAGGGGATTATTTTAATGATTTGTTTTGTTTTGTTTCATAAATTTGAATAGCTTTGAGATGTTGCCTCCAACCTGGCCACTCTCCTGCATTAGGTAGAGGTCACAGTAATGTTCCATGACCTTGGATGTATGTATATTGCATATGTGAATGCCCTTCATTACATGAGAATTTACTTTCTCTTATTCTTTGAAGGATCTTATTTTAAAGGAGAAGGTTTTTGGTTTTTTGTTTTTGTTTTTGTTTTTTTGTTTTTTTTTTGTCCTCCCCTCCCCTCTCAAACAAAAAGGTAGATGGAGGAGAGCCAAAAACTTTTCTTTGTACTTTCGGTGTAGACTCAGAAGCACTCCTAATAGCCTCCTATGACTTAATGGCCTCCAAACAAGTGAGAGACCAGCCTCCCTCTGATACACCTTTGTGAACATCTGTGAGTCTGTATGAACATCTGCACATGTATCCGTGTATGTGACTTGTGTGTCCCAGCATGTCTGTGTTTGCTTGCCGATGTAACACCTGCTAACTTGCAGCACCAAATAGCTGCCTATTGCTATGGTTTTCGGGCTAATTCTGGGGAATAAGATGCAATCGCCATTTAATACAGGTGGGTGGAGACAACAGGAAGATGGCAATCCAGAGAAGCCATGGATTTCCTTGAGATCATTTCTTTTTAATTGTCCAGAAAGAATACGTCAGGCTGAAGCAAGTTAGTCTTTAACCATTAAAGGCACTACTTGAAAATGTTCTTCCGTGCTCCTTTTTCTTCTCTACTCTGATTTCTTTTTCTGCCAGTTGCAGCCAGAATGAATACTTATAGCGCCAGCGCTAAGTCCCAGAGAATAATAGTTGGGATAAAGAAAGCTTGTCAGGGCTTTCGCTGCAGCCTTGTTATGTGCAAAGTCAGAGCCTTTCCTGTTGCTTTGCTTTCAAACCTGAAGGCATCAAAGGAGCAGCCAGGTCATCTTTGTTTTAAATTCTCTTTTCCCCTGCTGTCAGCCTCTACTATTTCTCACCTTTTTTAAAATTAATTCTTCAGAGAAGTCCCACTGTGAAGTTGGCTGCCTGAAATGGTTTATTTTAAAGAATGGTTTTAGTGCTCTTGTGTAAGGTGCCACCCAGGAAAGTCTTTACCACTCTAGATGTGAATGGGTCTCCCTTCTCAGAAAAAGGTGTTGACTGGGGTGGGGAGGAGTGGAGGTACTCAGGAAATGATGGGAGCCTGGCTGAAGGAAGTGGCCCCTCTTAGTTGGAAGAGTTGGTGATTGTGTGAAATGAAAATGGCAAGAGAAATCATTTGGGTTGGAACAGCAGTGACCCCACTGAGGGCTGGTTCCCTCCTAATAGTCACCCCCACCCCCATGCCAACCGACACCCTCCGAGACACAGTTCACCAAACACTCAATAATTTTTCCATAATAGCCTTTAATACTAAAATGCATTAAATTTTTGAAGCAGAGAAAACACATTTAAGGGGAAAACAGAGAACCACCAGAGAAAAGGAAACAATGTGGCAGATAACACCATTTAAAACATAACTGTAATAATTTAATAAAGCTGCTTTATCATTTTCATAAAATAGAGTGGTGATTCTTTTTTGTCTTTTTTTTTTTTTTGTCTTTTTACAATGATTCAATCACTGTGAAAATGTACATAACATACAGATCAGCATATACAACAATTTCATCTTCATATAGTCAGCAACAGAGACTGCTTAATGACACATACTGTACTTGCATCCCTCTAAATTTCCACCCTGGTTTGACAGGTAAACAGTAATAGTGTCATCAGGCTCATTCCCCTCACTAGAGGAGAGAAGGCGAAAGCCTTTTGCAACTAATACCTTAGCATTCAAATAGCACAAGGAGGTATTTGTTGCTGAATTTCTAGCTCGAGCTAGTCTGGCTCTTGGTCATTAAAGTCTGTATCCTAGCCTTCCTCAGCTGAACGCCAGCCAGTGCCAGTAAAAATCTACTTAACCAGTGCTGTAATGGTGTTAGCTGGTTTGTTTGCTAAGGTTGACAGCAACTTGCAGTTAGTAACAAGGTCATCTTTAATTGCCAACACAGCTGGAGCAACAATCAGCATCATCAGTTGTCCCTAATGACCTACAGTGCTTTCCAATCAAGATCAGGTTTTCGTGCGTTGTTCCTTACCAAGAGCACCTTACAATGTATATTTCCGACAAGGTGGTTTGATTTTCTTTGTGTTACAGAAGCGATATGAGTTCTATTGGAAATTAATTCACTTTTGCACAACATGTGACCCACAGGCCAATTCCAGCCTCACAAGAAAACAAAGAGAGCTGCAACAGCTTCATTAGGACAATGTGTTTTGCTGTGGAATATTTCATTATCAATATAAAGCCACCCGGTCCCAGCCCCACCCCCACACATCCCCTTTGAATATTACTTTGTTACATACTTAAACTAAAGAACAACACCTCAATACACTTCAGTGTCAGCAGATACAATTTGACTCATGAAATGACATCCTTAAATGTAATTTTACTGAGAAGGCAAACACTAGGACTGTATACAATGGACTTCATAAGCTCATTTATGCCAGTTTTTCAAAGTCAGTTAGGGTCTTATTACCCCGGGTAAAGAGCCAAGTGGACCAGACTTGTCAGGATGCTTTGGGGAACATTCAACATCGAAATGATCCCCATAAAGTGAATTGGAATTCCAGTCAGAACTTCTATTATGTACAATAATAATCCTTTTCCCACCTTGGATGCCCGATTGAGCTATCCTTTAAAACCCTGCCTCTCCCCAAACTGCCCTTTGTCCTTGCTGCTTCAAGTGCACAGCTTTTGTTTTGCCTGTTGATATGACAGAGCTATATGAAAAGTTCAACTGAATTCCCTTCATACAATCAGTTGTATGCTGAAGTAACACTATTGGGATGATACTCTGGGTGGTTCCAATTTTCAGAGTTTTAAGTTGTACTCCATTAACATTTTTGCTTAGTGATCCGTGGGACACCGTGTCAATGAACGAGTTTAAACAGGCATCTTAGGTGCAATTAGCTCTATGAGACAGGTTTACACTGGAGCAGTGATACTCAAAGTGTGGTTCCTGGGCCAGCAGCATCAGCATCACCTGGGAATTTTTAAATCAGCAAAGACTCAGGCCCCAACCCAGACCTACTGAACCAGAAACTCTAAGTGTGGGTCCCCTCAACCTGTGCTTTAACAAGTCCTCAACCTTTAGTGGGGATCTGATCCATATGGATTGCCAGGTCCCACAGCCAGAATTTCTGCTTCAGTTGGTCTGGGTGAGGACAGGGAATTACCATTATCCAAGGGCTGCTGGTGCTGTCGGTCCAGAGACCACACTTTGAGAACCACTGCCATTCAGGAACTTCAGGGTCCCTTGGCCCATTACCTATTTGGGCAATAAGGTGGGCCATAATTTCCTTTACTGGCTTTTAGAGACTCAAAGGATGGTAAGTTTCCTTCTGAACAGGTTCATAGATTAGTCAGTAAAAAGAAGAAAAAAGAGATTCCACATGGCATGGTTCTCTTCTTCCTATTCCTTGTAAGTAGTATATCCCCATATTTGGGGGAAAGCAATCAATCAATGCAAACTGAACCCTTTCTAGTGCATGAAGACGTTCACCTGCTCAGGGACATGCCCAAAGCAGTTGTTAGTAAAGTAAGTCATGCCTCAATACCGACTCCTCCCTAAAAGGGACATCAGAATAAATGGAATGGAACTCCCTAGGATTTAGGAACTGAAACTGCTCCCTCATATTTAAATGCATAACATGTTTAGAGAGGGAAAAGGAAGAATATCTGGCCCTCTGGCCTTTGTGGCTTTTTATCAGACATGTTGAAAAGAAGGGGTGGGGAAACATGAACCAAAGGGAAATTTAGGATCCTTGCACAAAATTCCTATTCGCAGGCACAGCCTGCCTATAAAACCAGCTTACAAAGCCCTCCTAGGATGCACTTGTGCTTCTGGGAGGATGTATACATCAGACAACTGGAAAGGAAAAAAAAAAAAAGATATTTTCTTAATGAGGGGAATTCTCTGAACATGCTCAATAAAGGGTTTGGAAGCCAAAAAATGTCTGACTGCCCACTGCTAACAAAGTATTTTGAGAACGAAAAAGGATTGGTCTATAGCTTGAAACTGAATTCTGAAAAAAAGAAAAAGGAAGAAAAAAACACAAGAGAAAAGCAGCATCAATGTCACTGCTACTCTAACCAGTTTAAACTTAGCCGGTAAGAGACATGCCAGCCAGTGGCCTCTCTGGCTCAACAGCCATCTAACATTGAATGTTCCCACTTGCCACAATCTTTTCAGCTCCCTCCTTCCTGCTGAGCATGGTAAGAAATACACCTGTACAAAAACTGTCAAATCTGACTTGAAAGCGACCTTGGGGTGGCACCTAACAACATAATATCAGGATGGATCAGGCAAGGAACAGTCTAAATTCTACAGGCAGCCATTATAAATTGAATGAAAAAAATTAAATTTTAATGTGTTGATCAAATAGTTTATTCACTTGCAAACAGAAATAAATACCTAATTCAAAATCTACTACTAAAATGAAATGAATCAAAGGGGAAAAAGAGAGAGAGAATTAAATGAACCAAAATGAAGATGGTACAGTAATCGATTTCTAATTGTGTCAGTTTCAGAGGGAAATTTGCAGCCACACCAATATTTTGCATGAGGTAGTATTCAGCACTGAATAAGGAATAAGGATGAATTTGTAGCTTCATTATAAGTTCTTTTTCAGAAATATTCTCCCCTACCTAACCCCATCCCCACTGCCTTACCCACTCCCTCCCTCAAAGCCCTCCCCCCTCCACAAAAGAAAATGTTCCTAGTAATGTATAAAGCCAGGAACTCAGGCAAAAATAACTAAAACATTTAAAAGAGCTGACTTATCTACCTAAACTTAAGAAAATAAATCCTCTTTTGCATTCTAGTGCTCTAACCTTTAAGCCTTTTTTTTCTGGGTACTCTTGAATTTCAAAAAATGAAACAAATGAGAACATAACCACAAAACTTGTTTCTCCAGAAACAGCTCTTTTAAGACCAAGGCAGAGCAAAGGTGACATATTTGTTCATTTTTAAACAATGAACTCTTAGGCTGCAAGAATACTATGTTGGCTAGTGAATTTAATAGACAATTAGTAATGGGGGAGTGGGAAGAATGTGTGTAACAAACTTGCTAATTAAAAAAAAGGTGTATTCCTAGCCTACAGCAAAGAGTTAGCTAAATCTAATGGATATTTATTTTAATAGTTTCTTGTTCACATTTTTAATTTAAAAAAGGTACTAATCATAAAAAGACAAGTTCAAGTGTCCAAGTGTCTCCATTTAGAAGGCATGGTAATTGGATCAGTGATGCTGTTACATGTTACCTGTCTTTTCCTAAATGTACACTTTGTACTGCTTACTCTACCCCTATTTATAATCCTACATGGAGTTCTCAATTCCAGCCCATGACGTGCTTTGCAGTCTAAAATTCCAATCGTGATTGGGAAACACTGAATCAGGAAGTGTATGCCTGAAAAGATGCTAATTTAGAACTCAAAATAGATTTAGTCTTTTTGAGTTTGAGATGATTGGAGATGGGGAATTTCTAAGACTGGAAACTGATCACTTCAGGAGCAACTTTCCTGTTCAGGGCCTGAAAATGAGAAAAATTGATCTCATAAAACTTTCAGCACAGTATTTCTGACAACTGCAAATTAGATAGCAGAATATCCAAAAATGATTTTCTGCAATGATCTATCATGGATCTGGGCAGAGGACTGAAAGGCAGGAAAACTATTCTGCAAGGTGGTGAGCAACCACTCCGTGGGTCTCCTCCACGTGAGTCTCCTCCAAGTACTCAATCTTCATGTGTGGTCTTACTCATTCACTTGCCGTCTCAGTTGTTTGAGCTTTGTTTTTGTCTGTAGTTTTATTTTATTTTTTTAAGAAAAAAAACACCAACCTCTAAAAGCCTTTTGCCATCACCACACACGTAGCAATTTGCAATATCAAATACAACAATAGCACAGCTAGCAAAAGGGTTCTTAAAGCAGGGGTGTCCACAGCAAAGTAGTGGCATTGGAAAGTACTCGAGCTTCAGAAACAACCTTTTAGGGGCTCAATTTCACATCACTGAATCAATGAAGAGTACACAATAAATGACCATTAACTTGTCTATACTACAAAACAGTGGCGAGCTTATTAAAGGTGTCCAGAGCTTCTTTTTTTTTTTGCTTTTTTAAATGTAATCCTCCACAAACAATGGTACTTTTTATTATAATTTCGACATAGAAAAATATATAAATTCAAACACTTAATACATAATACTTTTTCACAACTGAATTTGTCTCTGTTTCCCCAATATCAAGGCCCCATAAACAACTAAAGCCAAAGCTAATTTGCTCCAACGGAACACCCCTGCTGTCTGTTGAAACGAGAGGGATTGTCACAGAATGATAGTCATTTATAAACAATACATTTAGGGAAAGCTCTGAAATACAGCCACTCAAAAACCAACAATTGATGAGCAATTAAAATGATCAGCTCCTGCCTCTTCGCTAGCCAGCGTGGTTTCTCTCTCTTCTTCCCCAAGCCTGGTTTAGAGAACGATATCCTTCAGACGCTTCATGCCGGGAGACTCTTTGTCGCGACCCTCCTTCAGAATGGGGTTGACCTCATGCACGACTTTCTCGCCATCAGCTCCACGGGGCTCAGCTTCAGAGGGACGAGAAGGGGCATTGTTGACATACTGCTCCAGATCGCGGGCCGGGGGCGCCAGGGCAACGGTGTAAGACACAGAAGGCTTGGTAGGCAGAGGGCTCTTGAGGTGCAGAGGGGAGGTGACGGGGCTAATAGCCTCACAGCCATTGCCCGCCTCCTGAATAGCGCCATTGACCTTGGGGCTGCAGATGGTCACATCGACAGTCCTCCTGCCTTTCAGGGTGGGCCTCTCCTCAGCCGGGTGGTCACTGACATCTTTTCCAAAGGTTGCAAAAGTCCGCTTGGTGGGGCCGCAGTCGTCATAAGCTTCAACATCAGCCGCAGTAGCTTCAATGGACAGCGCAATGATGTTCCTCACGTGCTCGGGAGACTTGGAGCGGGTGGGCATGGGGTTCCGAGGCATCCAGCACCTGTCAGAGTGGCCAAGAATCCAGCACTCTTCCCTGCAATGAAATCCTTCATTCTGATCTGTTTGGAGAAAATAAAATGTCAATTTCATCAGCTTTTCCCAGGAATCACTGTTACTCTCCAGTGTTGGTTTCTTAGGTGCCCACAAGCCCTTTTTGGAAATGATACCTCTAGATAGTCCTTTATTGCCTTTTGGGACAAGTGTGAAGAATTGGATTTTTTGAAAGCTGTAGGTCTCCCCCTGTATACTCTCCCCAACTTTTTTATTATTATTTTTGTTGCTGCTCCCACTGCTGACAAAACTAAAAACCTAAAGGGAAACACGTTATGATGAAAAAATATATTTAAAAAAAAAACTTTATCCTAACCGTCAAGGTACTGAGAGTCAGCATTTTTATCAACAACTCCTACTAAAAATCAACCGGGTTTGAAACTGGTTCCAGCAGAAGAGGGAGTGGAGGCAGAGAAGAGAATCCAACAGTCAGTATATCTGAGAAGTCTTGATCATGTTCTTGAGTAATAGCACTGTCACACTTTCCCACCTTACCTGTCAGTGATTATGGTGCTTAATATTTAGATTGGTCTCATGCTGTCTTTGAAAACCCAATCATGTCACTTCTTTTTGACCACCAGTCCCACCAGCCAATCTCCTCACTAAACCATTGACATGACTTTATTTCCCATTAGGAGGAATACACTGAAATCTCTTCCTTCTTTCTGACCCAGAAGCTTCAACTGGCCCTATGCATGTATCACTCATAGGCTAAACATCGTTTAATTATACCCAACTAGCCATCCCTCCTTATCTTTCATATCTGAAGTTTCATTAGGGTCAAATTTATTAAAATAATTCTTTCATGGATTACTTTAATCCTATCAAAGAAGATCTCACCAGACAGAATTTAGAATTACTGGCAAGACATGTTTTTCTTTTCAGGTCAGGTTCATTTAGAGTTAAAAGTTTTAATTTGGCTCTCAGAAAGTCTTTCTACATGGGCTTCTCTAAAGCACAGGCCCAGGGTTAACTTCTGCCTGTCTATTGAAAAACTGTTAATGTCTGGTTTATAGCCCTAGTTTTCCAGGTCAACTTATATTTATGTTACATTCTTGCATGAGGATGACCTAATGAAAATTTTCATCCCATCGCACAATGCATCAAAATATGAGCGGCGTAACATTTATAGAAATCCTTGGGGCAGGATCGGAGGAGGTGGAGAAACAAGGAGAGATTGTAAAGACAAAAAATACATGACAAAAAAAGTTGGAAATATGTGCTGTGACTGCTTTTTTGCAGGAAGCAGAAGCCTGCAATTCAAGGTCTTGCCTGATATTAATCTATATATAACACATCTTCCATATACACTTGTAAATGACATAGCAAAGAGGCACTGCTCTCCCTCATTTATCTAGAGTTATTTTGGTAAAGGGGCACTTGGGAGGGGGCTCAAGAAATAACGGTTGAATTGGCTGTATACTTCATAATTTGAAGAAAAGGTGTTAGAAGCAGCTAAATGTCAAGACCTAATCCAGGCTGAGTCCAGATTTCAACACAGCTCTGGAAATGGCCCTTGACCTAGTCTAAATATAGTATCTCCAGAAGGCTGTGGGATCCCTGTCCTCTTTGTCCACAGTTTAGCACACAAAGGCCTAGAGGCCTTAGCCTATGAGCCCTGGAACCACAGCCATATGACCAGCTGTGAAGAGGAAATCTCAGCTGAGCTTCAGACTCATATTACAGGCCACTTGCTCACATTCCTCGAGCAGAACAGTGGTAAACTACAATACAGCAGAATCTTCCCAATGCACTCAACATAAAGCTCTCATTTCTTTTAAGGTTCTAGTTTCAAGTGGCTGTCTTCACATTTGAAGATGCAGTTCCTCTTCAACACAACTCAGTGTGAGAATGGCATCCACGTGGCACCCCAGATCTAAGTACCTGCTCCTTCCCTAGAGTAGGTGGCTTCAAGTGAACAGCATGAGAAAACCTGGATCCCCAGCATACCCGGAGGGCAGAGACTCCAGAGGCAGACACCTCTAAGATCTTATGAACTCAGGAAGACCAGAGCGGGGAACTCAGTTATCTCAGAAGCTTCTCTGCAAAGACAGTACTTGCTCTCAGCTTACCCAGTGCCTAAGTGAATAAATAAATCACTACTTTGGGAAAAGGAAAAGTTAAACTCACTCAGCGCCCCCAGGAATGCAATCAGTCTAGTCCTACCCTCCAATCTCACCAAGCCCACCTTAGCCCTATTGCAGCTAGAATAATATGTTATTCTCTTGGATTAAGTATGTGAATGTATTATGTGCACTGTGCTTACCTCATGCAAGTGAAGACTTGACTCTGAAGGACTCATTTACTCACAATGTCTCACTCCTGGCTTAGATCCGATATCTTTAGTTGCTTAAATCCTTACCAAGAGCAGTGACTTGCTGCTTCTCATTTTTAGTACCAAACCACACTTAGTGACATTTGTGTCAATACTATTGAAACAAAATCTAACCCAGCTTTAGTGTTTCTACCCATATGAAATATGAAAGAAACCATGGAGAATATAGACTGGCATAAAGAATGTCTTACCATCCCAAGGTAACCTACCTTCATAAATGTAATGCAAAGGAATTACCTTTCAAAAATCAAAACTTCAAGTCAGTAAGGAAATTAAGTGTGTTTAAGAAGTGAGAAAGTTACAATACAAAGCCCCTTAACAATACCAATGATGACAAATCAGATGTAAAAAAGCAGAGACTACTTCTGGAATTCCTAAGACTGGTAGAGATTATGTGCCTGCCATCATGTAGTACTGTGGCTAGGGGTGGAGATGTGAGAATAGACAGGAACCATTTTGTATCATCACAAATTAACTGTCAAGATGCTGGCTCCAGCTGAAACAGAGGTAAGCTAACAATTCACTAATTTCCAGCTAAGAGTCCTCTTATGAGCCTATTTGCGACTCTATACCTTGCTAGATCTTTCTCTGAAAGTATTACCCTGAGCTTAGGCAAAGCAACATGTAAGACTTTAAAATCCACACACAGTTGTGGAAATTTAAACACATTAACATGTACAGATGAATGAAAGCAGATGTAGACATGATTAGGGGTGAATGATGAACTTGCAAACTGGTCTTCCCTGCTTGTGAACTTGTCCTTAGCATTTACAAAAAATATTTTATACACACACACACATATTTTAAATGAATGAAGAGTATGCATAGTTTGGAAGAGGGACACAAATCTCAAATCTCGAGGCCATAGAATTCCTTAGTTCAAAATAGATCAGATTATTTTGGACAAAAAAAATTAAAAATAGAAGAATAAAGTTTCTTAAATTTAAGTAGTAATAAATACATATTTTGGTTACAATTTGTCATTAGGGCTTTCATGAGAGACTCCCAAAACCTCTGGCAAAAAAAGAAAGAAAGAAGTAAATCTTAAAGCATCAGTCTTGTGAGAGCATGGGAGGCATAAGAGGCAGTGATGACTAAGTCATGATGGATAAGGAAGTAATTCAACAGAAAAAGAACAGAATATGTTATTTTGTGTAGATAATAACAAACCTTTTACAGCAATTACTACCCTCCTCAGGACATGAAACTGCTGTCTCTTCAGATGTGGGCAAACAGTGCGGTTCCACACTAGAAAAAGCCTACCCAGGGTCCTAACCAAAGTAAAAAAAGGAAAATGATGAAAACACCATCTCAGGCTTTGCTAAAACGTTCAAAGTCCTGGTGGAATAGAAGGGCTGAGAGGCTCTATTGGGTTTGTATAGATGTCCAGCCACAATGGATGTGTTCAATAACACTGGCAGTCCTTTCTCATGATTCAGAGTTTGGGTGTATTAACTCAAAGATCCCAATGATCAGAGACAAAACTCCAACACTAAAATAGTTCAAGGTAAGAGTTACAAGAGCAATGTGTTACCTCCTCAGAGGTGATCTGCAATCAATGAGGCAGAAAGGGAAAGTTAAAGTGAGTTCCAGTTCCTAAGAGTTCAAGTAGTTAGCTACTTCTAAATAGCAACAGTAATATAACCTACAACCAAGTGATGTGTAAATCAGAAAAGCTTCCTGGATTGTACTCATAATATCCACTTGGCTTAATCTGCATCACTCCATAAACAAAATAATCTATGACCAAAGTGCGGCCATTTTTTGTGAGATATAATGGAAGGGATTGTGGCATTGATTATGAAAAGGGTAAGCGCTATTAAAATTAATCACGTGCACCTAATCAAGAAAACATAAATGTTGAGGTGTCCCCTCTTGACTTAACTCTTACTCATCTGAAGCAGACATAACAAACTGTCTACCAAACAGCCGTATCTATTTTTAGTATTTAGAAACAGAAGCCCACTTCTGTTAGGATTGGTAGTGTGCCAGCTAAAAAACGGTATTTCCTAGTCTTCTTTGTAGATAAGGGTGGCCATGTGACTAAGAGTGGCCCAATGTTATGGAGGCAGGATGTCAAGAAAGTTCCTTAAAAGAGGGAAGCTGACTTAGCTGACAGACTCTTTAGTTTTTATTCCTTCCTGCTTTGTCCTGTCTGGAATGGAGACATAATAGCTGGAGCTACAGCATCCATCTTACTACCATGAGGCAACTCTGAGGATGGAAGCCATGTGCCTATGCATAGCAGAGTAAAAGGATATAAGGACTTTGGGGGAGGGTATAGCTCAGTAGTAGAGCACAAGCTTAGCATGCATGAGGTCCTGGGTTCAATCCCCAGTACCACCATTAAAAAAAAAAAAAAAAGGATATAAGGACTTTGGGATATTGAAGATGTTGTTGACCTGTCTTACTAGAACTGAACTTCTTTCAAATAAAAGGAAAAATAAGCCCTCCTCTTGCTTAATTCACTGATTTATTTCCTTCAGTGGGAGAAAGGGATCTTTATTACCAGCAGCTGAACACTATTCATAACTGATATATTATCCCTGAAGTCTCAACTTAAATGTGACTTCCTCAGGGAATCCTTCCCTGATTCCTTAGATTAAGGTAGGTCCCATACTACCTCCTTTTATAGCACTCATCATACATGTAATTACTTGTTTAATATCTATATTTAATGCCAACTTGTAAATTCTAAATGAGCAAAGATTATATCTGTTTTGTTCCCTCCCACGTCCACAGAGCCTAGCAAAGGGCCCAGTACAAACCAGATACTCAAAAACAGTTTAATTTAACTGAATGAAAAAGGTACAAAAAAAAGAGTGTTAGCAACAGAACAAAGCATCTTGGTCAACACACCAGATATTGTGCCACTAATACAACTCCTAAAAGTGGAAATAACTGTTACATTGTGTTTAGTAGAAACACTATGGAAACCTACAAAGAAAACTATGTAGCTTAGCCAGAGGCAATAAAGTGAATGAAAGCTTGAGAAAGTCAAGTGTCATCTCAAGTCTCTGAATGGTTTGCTGCATACTATATGCAGATCTTAAAGAGGTCTATTATGCTTGGCTGTCCAGTTGAAAATACATTTGCCATGTGCCTTGGAGTTTTTAATCCTAACAATATTTAATGGGTCTTGTACTATAATAGTTAACAGCACAACAATTAGAGCATCTGCTTTATGAAATTAACTTGTTCAAATAGCAAGCATTGTTTCTTGACATCAGATAGAATTGTTCATTCCTATAAAAAATAAAAACCAAAAATGGGACCTATGGTGAGCCTTTTAGATCCACTGCAGATGCTGATTCTTTTTCACAAAACTAATTTAAATGCCCATTGAAAAACTAATGCTCCAGTCAAATATGCCTGGGAATCACAAAGGAAAGAATTACCCTAGAAAGAATTCTTAAAAGCATCTTAAGGCCTGCAAAGAGTCAGGAGAAAGAACATCTATCCTTTATCTGTAACTTAACAAGGCAAATGGGTTCAGCAATGGGCTCAGTGGAAAAGGGAGGGAGGGGGAGGAAAGGAAGGAAGGGGAGCAGGAAACACGATCTAGGCTTCAGACATTCCATCATGGCTTTGAACTGGTTGACATCTTAAGGGCTAGGCTTCTTTTGGGTATACAGATACCAGCTGAGCAGATAGCAAAAATCCAATAAGGGCTTAGGACTTTGCAAAATGACAACTTCCCAAAGCCCTCTCACATTGTAATTCCGGGAGGAGTTTACACTCACTTCCTAAAGGACCCAAAGTTTCAACAAGAAAAGATGGAGCTCCATCTCTAAAATATTTAAGGGTGCACCAGTGAGAGCAGAGACATTTTTAGAGGCTCATGAACCAATGACATCAAGCTATCCTGCAGCCATTCCAGTGTGACAAGAAGTAACTCACAAAGTACATACACTACAAACCACTACTTGTCTCTTACTCACTCCTTTCTTCTCTTTCTTTCAGCTTTTGCTGCCATTTTGGTTCCTCCCTAACATTTCCTTTCTGTTCTTCTGTTCCCTAGCCTCCTGCCAGTTAGCAGCCCTTCCTACAGCACTATGGCCTGACGGACAGCAGGCGGATGCCAGAACTGTGACTGGCATTCAAAATATCCACGTGGTATTATTTGACAGATGACAAAGAAGAGTTATGCCAAAACCAGCCCTTGTAACATGGCGAGAAATGCCCACATTTTTTATTCATCTGGGTAGAGGCATTAAAGGCCCTGTTGAAATAAAGGATCCACTACCAAACTGAGGTCATCAGATTTTCTTTGGTCATATAGCAAAGCCCTGGGTGAAGGGAAGGATAGGAGAGTTCTGGAGTAAGAAAAGCTAGAAATGTCTGGAGGCAGATACCTCAGGAAAGGTAAGGTGGGGGATAGGGTATGGGAACAAAGATTCTGAGACTAGCAAAGGGATGTTGCCAAAAGGGAGAAGACAGGCAGAGAGAAAAGCCCATTCTGATCAGCAAAGACTAGCATTTTCAAGACAGCTATTTAAACAGCAGGAATTCTGTGACATTTAGTTTCAGCTTAGGATGGAGAGGATGGCTGAAAAGACTGAGGAACCCCGACCTTGTCCTAGACCATTAGACAGATCAGCATCAGTTAGCAAGTGCCACCCAGTATTTGGCCTCTGTGATGCCAACTGGCACATTGGCATCTCCCCTCATTCACAGTCTATGCACCTGAAATTCACTTACTCCCGGTGCAACATTAAAAGAGATTAAAAAGATGCCCCTCTCAGAATGCAAAGCAACTGCATTATCTTCAACGGAATCTTCAGTGCTGAGCTCATCAAAGAGACAAAGTTAAAACATACTGAAGTATAAGTGCTTGAGAATTTAATATTTATGATAGATGAGAGTGTGGCATGTACAGTCATACAATCTAAGTTGCAATTTGGGCAATCACAATAGTTCCTGGAGTTTCCATTTTTGTACTGGGGCCAAATTCAATTCGATCCGTAAAGAAGAGATTTCAAGATGTGTATAAGTATAAATCATTTGTGCTGATGCATGGGGAGCAAGGAAATGAAGCAGAAGGCTGCCTGGAAAATTGAGACTGAGAAATAAGAGGTGCTGACAGTGACTGAGATAAGCAGAGATTGACTAGAGTGGAACCTTTGTATTTTGGCTTCTATGGTGGAGCAAATTATCTGACAAAGTGCTGGACTTCATCGAGGTGCTTAGAAACCATTTGAAAAAGCTTCACAAGTAAAATATGAGGTGTCACAGAAGGCCACTGAGCTATTCCCCCAAAAGAGGAACACTGAGATACTGCAGCTTGGAGCAAAGTGGGACCATTTTTTGAGAGTTTCATTCTAACATGTGCACAGAATGAAGTCCCTTAGCCTACATCCATCAGACACCTCTAACACCCAGTCACTTCTGTGAAGAGTTCGAACCCGTTGTTTGACTTTGTGTAGATGAAAAACAGATAGATCGTTTCACATGTTCTACAGGTAGTTATGCTGCAAAGACAGAGCCTTTAGATGGTGCTTATAAGTAGCACTGAACCTAATGTTATCACCAACTTGGTTTCACTTTTTCCTCGAGAATAAGGAAATTGCTGATGTGTCATTAGCATGAGAACAAGGCCACTTTTAGGCTAGTCGTAAGTTTCTGGGTATTGAACACAATGTGTAGCAAGGATGGCACAAATAAGGCTGGCACAGAAAGCAAGAGGAACAAGGCATGATCAAAAAGAGAAAAAGCTCCCCTTTTTCAGTGAAAATTTACTGTTGGTGGGAAAAAAAAGGCATCCAGCAGTTGGTGTTCTTCTTAACAGGAACTGACACTTCCTTCAATCAAGTCCCAGGACATTCAGTTTTGTAGAACAGGCAATGCTATACATGAGTCAATGAAAAATGTTGCAATGGTAACTTCTAAATTCTTTACAGATTCTTGACTGCCAAAATGTTCCTGTTACTCCAATCACTTCCTTCCCATTTGAAAAATAAAGCGCTTGGTAAACCAATCACTGTTCCTTGCAGTGATTCAAAAAAAAGATACCATGTGTCATGTCATCAGCTGGCTAAGCAGGAATCACTAGAAATAGTCACTGGAAGCAAACAGAGGGATTAATATCTGTTAACTACCTAGGTTGGACTATTCATTACTAACAAAAGCCTCATAGAAAAGTCTAGCATTATCTTGATATTTCAGTGTAACTTCAGCAACCATCTGGAATACTGTAATTGCGATGACACTGCTTCTGGGTACAGCAAACAGCACAATCATTAAAAAAAATTCATTTCAAATATCTTCCTGGAAGCTAATAAATTTTACAGCCATTTCAATCCTTCCTCATTGCAACAAAGAAAAGCTTAGTTCCAGACAAATTAAAAGTAAATTGATTGCCTTAGGGGAATCTATTCAAATATCACTTTTCCATGTTAGAAATCTTTTTTCCTAAAACATTAAAGACAGAGAGAGAGAGAGAGAGAATGAATCTTGGATGGGGGTGTGAGATGGATGATGGAGATAGCGAGTGGGAAAGGGACAGAAGCCACTGTATGAAAAAGACAAAATAGCAGCAGAGGCCAAAACCATTAAATCCTTGTTTGCAAAACCAGGTAGAAATCAACTTAAAATAAAATGCAAATATGCCACTGGGGTGCAGGCCTAACATTTGTGCTGGAATTTATGAATAATAACTATGAATAATGAATACCAAAATTGAAGGGAGCAAACGCCACCTTCTATGTTTACTTGTCATCATCCATCTTTCATGGACAATGCTCAACTTTATTCTTTTGCTCTTTTCCTTACAGTTACTTAGAATTATTCTTTTTCCAGTTGTCCACTTAATCATACTAGTGGGAGAAAGCCAGCTGTATTTTCTTGGGTGTTGCCTCAAAAGCAATTAGACAAATCGAGAAGCAAGGCCAATTAATTTGTTCTTTGAGGAAGCTTGATAATTTGAATGCACCATACGCTTAAAGTCCTTTACAGCTTTAGCACATGGTGGTTCCAGGATGAGCCCCTGACCTTCAGCTTGTCCAAGTCTACTTTGAAAGAAAGAATGGCCGCTCCATCTGAAGCATCAAGGAAGTCTTGGAATCTCTTTTGGCCACAGCTGTGAGGACTTTTTCTGAGCTGGCTTGAATTCTGAATACAGGAGAAGCAGAAGGCTTTTCGGTTAAGATGACCTGAGTTAAGATATTCTGACACAGCTCTGGAAAAAATCTATGTAAGAGCTGATGCATAGTAAGTCTGAATTATGGCCACAAAAAAACTATCACAGATACACACATGTGTACACACACACACACACACTCACCACTACCAGTCCTCATCATCCTGAATACTTATCTCCATTCACAAGTTGAAACAATGGAGCATTAGACATCAATCACATCTCAATAAAGCTGGAAAAAAAGCCATGGAACAAATCAAAAGGTTACTAAAAACCAGTCTGGTAAATTTAAATGCTCCGTCCATTTAGTACAGATCATGTACCTTTACACCCTTGGAATAATCTGTTTTTCCAAAACATTGCATCTCCTGAACTCCAATTTTATTGCATTTGCCCCTTGTTGGTTAAAATGCCAATCTTTCATGACTGGGTCTGTAAAACATGAGGCTAATGAAGGAATGCCACGCTGTGGCTGGAGAAGCCCTGAGGAATCTAGTTCTATGTGCAGAAAACAAGACAGCACTGGGAGTAGAGAATTTGACGCTTCATTCAGCCTGCATGATTTCTATTCTCGAAGATTTCAATTTGGCAGTTCCAGAGAGGGAGGGTGCAGGCTTGTTTAATCTAAGATGTTGGACTCTAGCATAAACAATATTCTAAGAGTAAACTGAAATTATTAATTAAAGAAAAAGCCTTCTTTGGCCCTAGAGCTTCCTTATCCCCTTAATTCCACTTTGCAATCTTTTTTTATTTGCTTCTATCAGTTAGTGAATGGCAAATAATTTAGCTTGTTATTAAAATTGCAGATAAAATAATCAGCTTTGGCAAAATGCAAACGGCAATGAACTGAAGAGCTAAGGATCATCATCTGCTTACATATTAAGATGTGGTACCATTCCTTTAACTCTCTTAATGGTCTTGGATTGGGGGTAGGGGGTAGAAAAGGGTTGGAAAGGAGAAAAGAAGGGGGCAGATGCAGAATTATATTTTAAGACCTCCTGCTGACATTCAACGAGCTCTCTGCTCTTACTAATCACACACACATACACACACAACACAGAATTGTCATGCTGACATAGCTTCCTGGATAAGATACTTAGAGGACAGTAACAAAGACATTGATGCATAGTTTTACTCTCCTGGGGAATCTTTGTCCCCCTTCTTCCAGAGTTTATGCAAGCTGAAAAGTTTATATGTTTAACACCCTGTTATCCATTCCAATATGGGAGGTCAGCGGTATTTCAGCAAAGAAACCACTCATGAGGAATGATTTTTACGGAGACAAGAGTGGGAAAACGAACTGTTTGAAATGAGTCTAATTCCTTGTGTGACGGCTAATAAAAAGAAACATCTGAACACAGTGCTTGAGAAGCATTTTTGCACTGTTCAACAGACTGAAAATAATAGCCTTTTTTCTGGTCTGCATTACCATTAATAACAGCCTTCCCTTCTGGTCCTCTGTGTTTACAGAGGGAATAAAGATTGATACAAGGGCTCCCCTTTCTCCTGCACCACCCAACAAGACACAGACTGTCCTGATGATTTTTTTTAAAACAAAAACCAAGTTTTATTTTCAAAAGCAAAACTAGCCAGAGTACCTAAATGTTTCAAAAATTACTTAAAGAACTGTGAGGAAGCCAGAGAATTGCCTGGAGAGTGCTCAGAAAGATGTTCGGAGAATAAAACGGGATGTTGACATCCCGCCTTTGTTTAAGGAAGCTCTTGAACTCCCCTGGGAGGAAATCCTTCATCTGTTCTATTTACTTTCTCCTGACCACACCCCAAAGACTGTCCAGGGCAGGGGAAGAGTAGATTGATTACGCACCAGATTGAATAATCCACAAACTGCAGGCTGTCAGCTCCGCTAATGCATCTGAGATGGAATTGCCTTCACAAAATTTCAACACATTCACAGGTATTGCATAAAGGAAGGTTCCCCTGAAGTTCAATGGACCTTTTATGCCCACCTATAAATAATAAGTGCTCTCATGAATTAATTTTCATTCTTCTTTTCGCATCTCATTTCCCTCATCTCCATTCCATAGTATTCAATCCATCTCTGCCCTGCCCGAAATAGTCTCTTGTTTTACCATTCTGTTCAGACTTTGTTTCTCCTCCTTTGGCTTTGTAGCCTTCCTTCATCACATCAAATGTTTCTGCCTAGAAACTCACACCACCAGGGAAGCTACAGGGAGGCAATCAAGAACAATAGCAGTGGCCAAGACTCTGACAGAAAATCTACCAATATGAAAAAGGCCTACTCTCTGAGATGCTTCCCCCTTCCCACCAAGGAATCTTCTGAGGAAGCCTGATGGTTCTGTGGGGGCCCCTCTGAATATTAAAAACAGTTGCATCTGGAACTTCCTTAGCCGGGTATGTTACCAGCACCCCTCACAAGAAAAACTTGAGGAGAGGACTATTATCTGTACAGCTACATAGTCTGCACACTCTATAAAACAGCCCACATTTCCATATTAGGAAAGTGAATGGTTAACATTTATTGTAAAGTAGAATTTTAAAACTCACAATCCCCTCAAATTTGGAAAAAGTTGCCATGAATTTTATGTCTGCCAAAAAGAAAATCAAAAAGGTATTCAATAAACTACTCAACTATTTGTTCATTGGAAATTCACAGACTAACACTGGTCCTCTCCTGTCCTTCATGTTAATATCATTGGGCCATCAGCCAAAGCCTAGAGACGTAGTAAGCTTCATCTTGGTGAATTGGAATCTCTAGTGTCAGATACAGTCAGCCTGACTAATGCGAACTACAGCTTGCCAAAATCTACAGCCTCCCTGTCTGTTCCACCCATCAAATATGCTTAGAAGTCCCATGGCACAAGCCCAGCAGTCTACAGATCCTGATCAACTATCAATAGCTTAAGCGTAAATGATTGTAAGTGAAGTACAAGCCAAATGTGTTTCCTTTTTAGTTGCAGGAATCCCAGTGCTATTATGGCACCCATAATGCTCATACCTAATGATTCAGACAAGCATCCAGGAGCTTAGTGTTATGGGATGCTCTGCACATGCTACAATTACAGCATTCAGCATAGCACTAATAGACATCCCAGTCTCGAGTTCCAAGGGCACCACATGCACAGCATTGACAGGCGTGCCCCCCTCCCCAGTTAAATATGATGGAAGATGTAGGGGTTCCCATATGCCCTACTGCTAGTCTGGAGACCTGTTTCTGCCTCTTCGGACTCCCACAGATAGTGAACAAAGGATGCATGTGTAGACATTTTAGCCTAGGACTCTCTAGTGAGTCTTATTTCTCCAACATCCCAATATGGCATCAAATGGTAATTTATTGAATTTCCCTCTCCTTTCTATTCCTCAACACTCCCCATATGATTCAAACTCAGTACTCTATTGAACTAGCTTTTCTACTCAAACCAGAGGCTTCTCATCCTATAAAAGAATATTCCATCTCAGCAACACGACTTTGAAGTGAGCATCTCAGGAAAAGTGTTTTTCAATAGCTAGTTGTATCAGGAGTGAATCTAACTGACTGTGTTATCCCTAAATGCAACAGCAACCCAAAGCACTTAAAAGGCAATGCTTTCTTTTCTTCCTTGATCAGGACCATATCCTGACATTCACATCCAGTGGAAAGCCAAGTGCCTTTGTGTTAACTATCACTGACCCTCCCCCAAGAATAAACTGGAGAATCCAAGACATGGAAACCTGCTATCTCATCAAAATCTCAGGAATATGCAAGCCCATGTGCCTCTTTAGAGGGACAGAACAATTACTAGATCCAGACTCTACTGAACTAAGCAGAGCCAACTTTGTACATAATCGTGGGTGGACGGTGGGGATGGAAAAATTGGATAATCCATAATATTTGTATTTGTTATGGAGAAACCACAGTTCCTTCCACAATAATAGTGTTCATATATTAACAGTCTTTAGCATTATTGAGCTAGTCGTTATTTCCATAAATCTCAAGAACAAAACGGAGTCCAGGTATCAGAACAAATCAGCCCTTTTCAAAGGCAATACGTCTGTGCCCTTGCTTCCAGTGAACATGGAGAGAATCAAACTGAATATAAATGCAGCTACAGTTTCACTAGACATTTTCTTTTTACTGCCATATTTAATCTTTAGGGCTTCCTTATTTTGTCCAGCGTCTTCCATTTCTTTGTTTCCTAGAGCCATACTGAGGCATAGTTGAGGATGTGGCTTTCAATTTTCCTAACCTTTGTCTAGTTTTCATCCCCTACTGATAAGAAGCTATGACAGAATAATTAACACCAGCTGCCCCATCTTCGCTTCTGACTCTAGCAGCTGAGCAAGGCAACCTCGCAGGGTGTGGACTAGAGTGGGTGGAAGAATGTCTGGCTCCAGCCCAGCCACGGTGGGCCTCTCCCAAATTGCAATCCTCCTTCATTAGACAATACCTCAGTTCTCCGATCATGTTTACACAGCTGGAACTATGCAGACCCCGAAAATCGGGCAAAGCGCAAACCGCCTAAGACTGCTCCCTGCTTCATTCGGGATTTAATCCTGTTTACCTAAAGAGGAATCAATGAATATATTAAATTCCCAGCGTTGGGATAATGGCTACCGGGAAAGGGAGAGAAAGCTCCCCTTCCTGAGCACAATGTGTATTAATTATCATGATCGCAGCAGCCCACAGGTGTGACGCTTTCTGTCCACTTGTGAGTAATCAGCAGACAATAAAAGCGCACAGCCCAGAAGGAAAAGCAGCATAACAGGAAGCAGCTCCCCACCCCACCCCCCAAGAGGTGGTGTGGCGCAGGGCATAAGACTTTGGGCCCTGGGGCAAGGTTACCTGGTTCAAGTCCCAGCTTTACCACTTCACAGCCCTATCCAGAAGTTACTTAAAATCATTCTCTGTACCTTGCTTTTTGTTGGTTTTTTTTTATACAATTCTTTGTATGACTACATTGAAAAACTACTTCTAGTGAAGAGACTGGCACGATCTTAGCGAGGGAGGATTTCTAGCCACTCTGGCCCTTGAGAGGATGGGTGAGTCTGCTCTTCCCTTCACAGAGCCCCTGCCCTGCGTTTGTCATGTTCCTGCTGGCCAACAACAAGGAGACTCCTCCCCACAGCTCCATCTGCTCCAAAAATAGAGAAAAGATAGACTGTAAGTTTAGTCCTAGGCATCTGACAACCATCCCTGCTGAGGGCCTAAAGCCATAGAGACTGGTGAAGAAGATTTTTAACATTGCTGACTTTTTGGGTGCATAAAAGCAAAGGCAAACCTTTCTGATACAGCACTGTGTTCAAAAGCAAGCTTCTCTCCAGAAAGAATGAGGCATGCATAAGTCAGATCTACTGGGGCAACTCAAGACTTAATCTGTTTTAAGGGGGAGGGTATAACTCAGTGACAGAGTGTGTGCTTAAGCATGCACAAGGTCCTGGGTTCAATCCCCAGTACCTCCATTAAATAAATAAATCTAATTACCTCCCCCCAAAATTAAAAAAAAAAAAAGACTTAATCTGTTTCTTGCCAAAGGAAAGCTTACTACCCCTGCTGCACATCTGAAGCCAGCTTCTCTTAGTAAAGTGTGCATTCGAAAAAGGCACCATCCCCCTCTCCCAGAGGCAGGGTGTAAGACTGTGGGCTCTGGAGCAAGACTGCCCGGTTCAAGTCCACTTAACAGCCCTATCTGGAAATTACTTAAAATAATTCTCTGTGCCTTGGTTTTCTTTTCTTCCATCTCTAAGCTAGGAATAATAGCACTGACCTCTTGGGGTTGTTGGGATGATTAAAAGTATAAATGCATATAAACCAAGCAAAAGAGTGCCTGGCACTAAAGAAGAACTCAGTACATGGTTAGACCAGGAAGCTCTAGCTCCTTGGGATAGATGGAGACCAAGCTGGCCTTATCCTTAGGCCATGTAGCCAGCTACTGGTGGGATATGAACAGAGGGATGCTGGGAAAGACCCCATGTTAAAGACATCACCCTCATCAGGCTGCCTTGGTGACCCAAATGCCACTATTAATTATTCCTTTGGATTACCATCACAGTAGGATATCAAATGCTATTTGGAAAGAGAGACCAATGAGTTTAACAGATCCCTTGGAATAATTGGGACCTTGGGGAAATGGAACAGGAAACAGGTAAGTTTATAGGTGGGAAGTAGGAAACAATCAAAGAGAGCCTGAGAATGCGGGGCCCCTGAGTAGAAGGGCTAATGGTGCCGGAAACCAAGAAAACCCAAGGGGAGTTTTAGATGCCAATGCTCCCAAATGGAGGGGAAGGAGCAGGCAGACAGATACAGTTTCGCCACGGCTCACCCTTGCATACTCCTGAGAATGTGAGGAATGCTCTTTCCTTCTGTGCTTTCTTTCCTCCTAGGCACAGAGCTAATTCTGACTCTCTGCTGCAGTAAATCTCATCACTTAAGAAGAAAGAAAACACACACACACACACACACACGCAGAATGCATTCAAAATTAAAAAATAGACCTCAGAAAGGAAATATTGACAAGATGCCTAATATGCTAAGTATGAGGAATTAAGTTAAATGAGGCACTTGGGGCAGGGAAGCAAAAACAGGCTGCACCACACACATTTGAAACAACAGTACTAAACTGACAATACAGAAGGCTTTCGGTTGATTAACAGGGAGCATAATGTGAGAGGGAAGATGGAGTGGAGCGGAGAAGCTGACTTGGTATCTTAGATGTAAGAGCAAGCAATGGTAAGCACAAATCCCAAAAATTAACAATGGAAGTGAGTCATCATAAAATTAAAGACCAGAGGGGCAGATAACATCAAAGCACCTAGGGAAAAACAGCAATCGCCTTCTGAAACACAGGTACGTAAAAGTAAAACAAAAAAGAGCAACGGGTTTCTTAGGAATTGAAGTGGAGAATCTGTGAAGTGGACAAATAAGGGCCATTTAATTCAGAGACAAAGTGCATTTAGGATCTTTCTTATCCTCTGTTTTTCCATCCAAACCACATCAGGGACATTGGCCGAGGTTCTCTCCATAGATGAATCAGCATCTCAAAAGGCTGAACAATG
Source organism: Camelus bactrianus (assembly GCF_048773025.1). NCBI lineage: Eukaryota > Metazoa > Chordata > Mammalia > Artiodactyla > Camelidae > Camelus > Camelus bactrianus. Next base: position 43,966,784 of record NC_133558.1, on the reverse strand, counting down.
GAATCACAACGAGGCAAATGGAGCTCCGAAAGATTGTTAATTCCCCCATTTCACATGAATTAAGCCCCCCAAAAGACTGAAAGGCACCAAAGGCAATGGGCACAACTCTGGCCATTGGATTTGGGAGTTCCATCACTAGGACATGGGCTAGCAGTCCTGAACTAATAACAAACTAAGAAACCGAAAGAAAGAGCTCATCATTCCATTTGGGGAAAGGCAGAGGCAGCTGCCAAAGCATCAGAGAGGGAACAGCTGTGTTCTTCACTTAGGGGAAAGACCTAATTAAGTTGAAAATTGCAAACTATTCAGAAATCGATGATTCAGTAAGGGAGAAGGAAGACAAGAACATGAATTGGGTGTAAAAGGAAAGGAGGACCATTTTCACAAAAATACACACACTTGAAAACAGAGTTAAGCTAAACATATGCAAACAAAAGTCAAAGAGGAGGAAGAAACTCAGAATGTTTAATACAAGCTATCTTCACCAGTTTCACCCTAATTTCACTTGCCATGATGGAAGGATTTTTACAACCCAAAGCCCCAGGATTGAGTCCTATTTCTCATCCTGCCTTGGTCTTTAGGAATAAAGAGGAAAACCCAGCCAAAATTCCTTCTGCTTCCTCAATAATCTCTTCATAGTAAATGAAAAATGAAGAGTCATAAAGTATCAGCAAGAATTAGCCCCTATAAATCATTCCAGTCCAAACTCTTCATTTACAGATGAGGAAACTGGGGCCCCAAATGAGGAAGTAAGTTGCTTAAGATCACAAATGGAGTTAGTAACAGATCCAGGACTTGAATCCAGATACCTGAACCAGGGCTTTCCCCTCTATATAACAAAAAACCCAATAAAAAGAAAAAAAATTAGGAAACACCTCAATAAACACTGGGAAGTGAAGAGTGATCACAGGGTGTTTTAACAATGTGGAAAATTTTTTTCGGGTCATTTTTGAGAAATGTCTATCACCAAAATGCCCATACAGTACCACAAAGAGCAAGCCCATCTAGAATGAGTGGGCTTCAGCAAACCTGCAGTCCAATAAGTGAAAAAGAATGGAGCCATCTTTTAAAATTTATGCCATTTATCTTAATGAAAGCATTCGACCCCAAATAGCCCAGATCAGAGGAAAAGAGGAGGGGAACAGAAGCCAAAGACTTGAATTTCATCAGGCATTCTTTGAAAGAAAAAGTGTTAAGCCCCAACATAACCAAGAAACCATCACGGTTAGAGGAAAGGAAACTTCAGGAAGACAAGCTGTAATTCAATTGAAGCGTTGTGGTCAACGGAATTGTGAGTGACACAGACAGCACGACAGGCCAACTCAAAGAGTCAAAAACAAAGTGAAAGGCCAATATCTTTACAGATGCCAACACTGTAGACAGACCTGGGCACTTATCAAACATGCCCCTTGGGCTAGTTAGACAGACCAGTTCTTTCCTTCCATCTCATAGTCATGCTTCTGACTCCCTGAATCTTTCTGGCTTCACTCCTATACTGTGCTGCAGTTTCCCTAAGCAAGATCTCTTATAAATTGGAAGGGGTAGCCCTTTCCTAACAGGAATGAAAACTTCCTGCCAGGTCAGTAGCCTCTGAGATTTCAAATGGAAAAACAGAACAATGCCCTGGAGTCACATAACAAATCCAGGAAATACAAAGTCTCATCTGATCCTTGCCCCATCTTAGAATAAATCATTTCACCTCTGGCATTGGTAGAATGGGGTGGATGAGAGCTGCCTGGGGATCAGACATGGGTGGCTGGTATCTGTTGTTTGGTAGCATTCAGAGCAACAAATTGATCCACTTTTGTTCACTGAGGGTCTTCTCCATTCTTGGGAGTGTACTATGAGCTGTGTGGGAGGAGGGGAAAAGTAATAAAGAAGGCAACTGTACCCAATGAAAAGGAGCCATACAAATCTTCCATAAGGGGACACTGAACCACTGGAGCCACTGCAAAAAAAGTTCTTCCTCAGTGTCATTGAAAATATCTGTGGTTTTTTTTTTTTTTTTGTAAAAATAGAATGATGAAAGAGAAGTTGTCCCTACAAGAAAAGAGAACGGAATTCAATTGAGCTTAAAAGGGGGGAGGGTTGGAGAAATAACTAAATAAGAAACACTAAGGAAAAAAGTTGGACAAGGGCAGGGGAGAGGAGGAAGAGGGGGAGGGAAAGTCTGTAGTAAAGTTAGCAGTTTACAACTGACTCCATAGAAAAAAGGATGCCAGATTTGGCTTAAAGTGTTAGATTTTAAGAAGAATAGACTGGCTGTGAGAGGTGTCACATGTTGATCGAGCAGGAGGAGGAGTCTTAAACTTTGTTTCAGGAAATGGAGACAGTTACCAACTAGGAATAGCCAATTTGTTTAGGAAAAGAGGAATGAACAGACAATCTAAGTCCACTGTGCCCTTAAACTTATCTGGCCTCTAATACTAGGGTGAAAAGCTCCTCCCTTGGGAGGCCATCACTGGTCCTCAGTTTTGAACTGTAATTTTTTTTTTCTAAAATGGAAACGTGACCTGCTACTTCAGTTTGATTTTCACCCCATGTTTCATGACATTGCCATTGAGCAGTTTCCAAGAAAAGAACGCCAAAGGGAGGAAATGAAGATGAAAGAGCAATTACCCCTCAAAGCAAGCACACCATACCATCTGTTAACCCGAGTAGGGCACTCATTACAGATCCACCGGCAAATGGCTGTGTGCTCAGGAATCTGAGAAGATTGTGCTCAGAACCTAAAATGCAGAATAAACGAGCTTAGAACTTGAAAGGTCCTAACAATTATCAACGCCCTCACAGATTTTCAAAAAAGAGGCAAAATGCAAATTAGTGTGATATAAAATATGTATATGGTTGTTGAAGAGGTGCCGAGGAAAGGAGAGATTGGTCAAGAAAGGCTTCTTAAAGGATTTAAATTTTGTCCAAGATTTGAAAGAAAGAAAGAGATACGGGTAAATGAAGAGGGAAAGTAAAGCAAGAAGGAGATAACTCCAGAGTACTTTCCTAAGTATTTTATGCGCAGTATCTCATTTAATCCTTACAGCCACCCCATAAGGCAGGTACTACCAATATCCTCTGTTCTACAGACGAGAAACCCAAAGATTGGACAGGATAAGTAACTTTCATACAGTCACACAGCTATGAATTTGTGGACTACGATGAGAACTGATAGCCCCTGACTCTCAGGTCAGTGTTTGTCTGCTAAACTAGATTGTACTGATAGTAAAGTGCTCAGGTCAAAAAGTCAAGGAGGAGAAGGGCAGAGGGAAAAAATAATTATCTGGCTCACAATTCTATTGTACCAAGAAAAGGTGTTATACACACATAAACAGCACTTTGATTATTGATCTTAGCAACATTATTGCTCATCAGACCCTCTATAAACATATGGATTAAGATTTTGAGAGGTGAGTGACTTACCCAGGGCTCTATGATAAATAAATAATAGAGCAAAAACTACAATTCTCTTTCCCCTGGGCAACATGGCATTAAATCATTTTAGGGCTATAATGATCTTTTTAGCATTTTGCATGTAGCATGTGGATTTCGATTTTTAGAAAGGCAAAAATTAGGCCCTTCCAGTTACATTGATCATAGAATGTTATGTTCAAGCAATGGAAGTTCTTTTCCAGAATCTTTAAAAAACAAAACAAAACAAAAACAGTGCTTGCCCCTGAGTTCTTTTTGCATAGCCCTAATTCCACACTATTCTGTCTGTGTCCTCACTCTCCCCCTCCCTCATTCTTTCTGTCTTCCTCTCTCTCACCATTTCTATTTATTGGCAAACACAAATATGTCATAAGGTCCCTTACAAGCCGAAGCATTTTATGCCACAAAACCACAGCCTGCCAGCTAAATTCAACACACTATAACACTATAACCAGTGAAGATGAGCCACCGGACTCATATGAATATAAGACAAAGAGCTCTAAGTAAGGCAAGAGTTAAAAAGAAAAGAAAAGAAAAGAAAATTCCTTTATCAACTGTGTATTTAAATGGCTCTCCCCTGGCATTTATTATAGAGAGGATTTTATAAGGGGCTTTGGTTGAGGTTTTTTTCCTATCATTAAGAAATTCATTTTTTCCACTACTAAAAGAGGCAGAAAGCCAAAGGCACATAAATTCCTATCATTGCTCAGATGACATTGTCCCCATAGACCTGCTGTGAGCTCATTCATATGACAAGGAGATGTGACCTTTCAGGTAGGAGCTGGGCATTTTTCAGTCCATTGGCAGAAAAATAGAATAGAAAGGATCCTTTGCAGGGTGGCTTCTTTACAGGAAAAGTAGAAATGAAAAATGTATCTCTTCTATTTATTTTTTAATGAAAGTCTGGGCATGAGGCAGATACAAACAAATAAAAATAATCAAAATGGTGTCCCATTAGCCCTTTAAGAGCAGTGAGGCAAGAGAGGGAGAGCAGGCAAGGACAGGGACCCTGGGAGTCGGGGCATGTACATTTCTGCATTGGGAAAGCAAAGCGGAGTCAACGCCGACAGAAATGAACTAGAATTTTGCTTGTTTCACCACAAGGCTCAAGAAGATGTGCATTTTGTCCTGTAGATTAACATGGATCTCTCTTCCAAGTTCCTATACACATCCTATAATTTCTCAAACCAGAGTCTCTTCTAATTCAGGGAAAAAAATGATTTGATAGCAAAGGTAGCTTTTCATCATTCAGATGTTTCACAGTGAGAAATCAAATAATTATCCAGCATTCATTTGGACATTGATAGCTCTGGGCAAACTCATGAGGTTGTCACCTTTGCCACTCCTTTTTTGTGTGTGTGCTTTCCTCCACCTGCCAAGACCCTTAGTCTTCAATACTGTAGAAACCATGTCCCCACTGCCATGAAATTCAAACTTAAAAACAATCTAATAGCAGTCATTTACAACTTAGTGTGAATTTGAATAAATGCATTCCCTCTTCCCAAGGGCTGCTTGAAGTTTGAACTATAATTGTAAAATGAAATGTCTGACCCTCTGTTTAAAGGTATCATAGACAGCTGCAAGCAGATGAGAAGCTTTGGGCAGTGGTGTCCCTGAAATCACGCTAAGTGGATTATTTTGCTGACTGAATCTCTAAGTGATAACAGCTCAAAACCACTCTGATAAGTAATTTCTACGTTTACTCCCATTTTGTAGATGAGAATATTGAGGGTTCAAAAAATTAGTAATTTGAGTAAGGTTAATAGCTATTAAGTGGCAAAGATAAGCATGGAACTTAGATCTGTCTTGTTTCAAAATCTGTACTCTTAGTCACTGTGATGCTATGCTTGCCTTTGAATTTACAGGCAGATTAGTGGTGTCAATCTTGAGAATGAAGTAGGGTAGAAGCAGTTGTACTGACTCAATAGGACTTGCTTATATTAGTTGGAGCCTGAATTGATGGGACAGTCTGTCTGGCAGACTCTAAGGACAATTAGAATTCTCAGGTTTGCATATGAGGATTAGCTGGATAATATGGACGATGCCTCTCCTGTCCCTGCCTACCTTACTTTCAACCACCAATGTTTGTATCTTATTTCATTTCTTCAACTCCTCATTCTAACTTTCTCTACTTTTCTCAGTCAGCTAAGAGTCTGACTTTGAGTCTCAGTTTAAATAGCTGTCACTCCTCTGTTAACTTTTTAAAATTCTGTGCCTGTCTCCCTCTCAGGGTTGCTGTGATGGATAAATGATATAACATGAATGCCCTTTCACAATGATTTTGGGGACTTTTCAGGACTTTAAACATTCTATATTAAGTGGAAACTCAAGATACCAAAGGGGCTCTAAGTAATGCTGCAAGTAGAATGTTAGGTTCTGTGTCTACATTTCTGGTATAGGTATATTAATCTCTAAAGGAGCCTAGATGATTAACATTAGGCTTCTGGAAGAAGTACCATTTTCTAAATTAAATTCAAAAAGGTCTAACTTTGCAAATCTCATTTTTTTAAATAGAGAGCCAATTCCTCATCTAGAGATTCTGTCCCCTAGGATTATGTAAGTCATTTATTTTAGATAGTTTTTATTTAGGACAAATGAGAGAGAAATGAGACCTGTACAGGTGCTGTAGATGAATAAACAAAGGCACAGGGTAAAGACGTGAGTCCAACAAGCTTCAAACACTTATCTCACAATGCTCTTTGCTCAATGACACTTACTCCTGGGTGTGGAAACTGTCAAAGAGGGAGTGGGATGGGGGACAATAGCAGAAAGGAATGCTGCTCCTTCATCTTCATCATGCAAATATAATAGCTTGAATGTTGGGTAGGTCCATTTGTAACCTATCATTTTGAGTTAAACAGCTCTTTAATATACAAGACTCCCCCCTGCAACAGTACAATACTCATTCCTTGGCTCATCATCCTGCAGAAAGGAAGCAAAACACACCTCTAACCCCCTTAGGCAATCAAGAGAAATTCTGTCCAAAGCAGAGTGCAGACAGGGAGTCTGGCAGACAGCGCTACAGTCCAGGAATGGGTACCTTCAGACCGTCAACATATAATGTTGGTAGAAACATCTGCCGCCCACTTCAGTACCACTGGAATCTGGAGAGCATTATAAATTATACCAACTATGGAAGCAACTTCTTCTGGCATTTTAATTACTGGAACATTACAGATTAATCAAGCAAACCATACTTAAATGGCAAGTCGGTCATTTTCCTCTATGAGGGGAAACACCAAACTAATGGAAGCTTTAGAGTAGACTGTGTTTCTTTGAAAATTGTGTTTTAAACCAAAGAGCCCAAGCAGATAGTTTTATAGGTCTCTAATTAGCATCACAAAGGAAACACCAAAAGGTTAATCAGAGATGGTTAGTTTGGAATGGTGGTTTCCTGGTGCCAGCTCCAGCAGTTCAGTCTGTTTGCAGACTCATTAGCTGCATAGATTGATTATCAGCTGAATTCAGGAAGTGCTCACTTGCTGTGTTAGCAGAAGGCTAGTGTGATTCGATACACCTACCCTACAGCTAACTAGGGCCCAACAGTAAGGTAATGTTTTCTGCAGTCCAAGAAGGCAGGTTTTCTTTCCTTCAACTTCAGTTGACATCTATTATAAATCTGTTTGGTGAAGCTCTGAGAGGCATAATGAAACCTTCTAAGTTGACAGTTGGCACAAACAAAGGTCTGGCTCCAGGTCTTTAAAATCCACTTTGTGCATAGACACTGTATTTCTGAATTCTCATTTTGCCACTAAGCAAAATCATCCAGTGTAAGAAAACCCAAACTTAAAAGGCTACTCACAGATAATCACTCAACTTCTAAAATGTATAGTTTGATGGGCTGGGAGTCAAGCAAAAGAATTTGCACTTTGGGCTTCACTCTGAACATTGATTCGTGTTCTGAATTTTTGGTGCATCAGTTTTCTTCCAGAAAAAAAAAACAAAACAATGGAACAGAGTTTTATACGAAGCATGCCTCTGAAATAAAATGGCTCCTTGAATTAAAAGGACTAAATTTTCTAGCTAGTGGTGATAATAATAATAGTTCTGCAAATTTAACGTACTTTACATTTGCACATGAATAATGGTTTAGCGTCTGCATCTGACTTGCTTTAGTTTATCAACAGTAGGCAACCTGACTTATAAGCTGGAGGCATTTTTTTCCAATAAGCTGATTTTTAAATTAAATTAAAATCAAAACCATTCTTTTGGTTCACCTCCCAGATTAGAGCAACTGACAGCCTCATTAATGATTAAAAACAGCAGGTGGTGATGTCTTGGAACGGTCTGACCAGTCTGAGTATCTTGGAACCTATACCATCCCTCTTTTCCCCCTTTTCCATGTGTTAAAAAGGAAAGATTCCATTGTTCACATACGTTGGAAACTCCACAGAGTGAAAGAGGAGGGAAGAAAGCAAGTGGTCGAACATCTATTATTATCCATGCTAAGGACAGAAAGGAGAGGTTAGAGGTGGAGAAAGCAATCACACAGAAATGGGAAAATGTATCTCTGCACTGGATTTGAATTTGCAAACTCATGCCTGGGAAGCTCTCTTGCTGCAATCAACTAAGGTTACCAGGTTTCTCCAGGTAATTACAGCAGTGTTTGTTTACCTACATCTATTTAAGAGGGAAGCAGTGTAATAAGTTATGCTTCTGTTTAGAGCAGGTTACAGTTGCACTCCTGCATGACTTACAGTCTAGGTACTAGACCATGAATTAGAACCCAAGGCTTAGCTCACTGGAGCTGGGGAGATGAATGTGTTTTGAAGGTTCTAACTTCTACCAAATTGAAAATCTTCTTGTTAAACTAAAACAAGAACCTGGAGAGACTCATTTTTCAATAAAGTCAATATTATGAAGATTAAAAGGAACTAACCATAAAATGGTGTCAGCTATTATTTCAGATTTAACAACTTACAAGTTTGCTGTCTATACTGTTGTGAAGAATAATGGAGCAGAACTATAATTTCTGATTATCAGGAATCCTTAGAAGACAAAGTGTCTCTCACGAGGCCACCTCAGTGAGATAAAACTTTGAATGAATTCAGCCAGAGTTCATTTTCTGATAAACTCCTTTGGCTCCCTCTGAATTCTGTGCCTTTCAAATCACCTCTGCTACCTACCACCTCACCTATTCCCCCAACAACAACAGTAGATCTTTGACCTGCATGTTTTGGGGTGAAGTCCAGTGTTCACCATAAAACCTAAAATCTCACTTTTACTTTGTCACCTGCACACAAATGTCCAGCCTCAAAGGATTTGCTCCAAAACAACTCTAGAGACTGGCAGCTCATTGATAATCTCTTTAGCCCAAGCCATAGGGAATGGCTTTATATCCTCACTACATGGCAGAATAATCGGTTTTGGGGGCTCCATTCTGCCAACTTCTGTAAGTCTAAAAAGCAACTTTGCTGATGGCTCTAAAGGCTAGTTCAAACCTTTTCCAATCTGGTGCTTGGTGATTTTCCCATGTCTGGAGTTTTATGTGGGGTAAGCCTTATAGGAAGAGAAATTTAAAAGATTTTATTGCCAAAAAGCCACATCTCCAAAGTGGATGTGTCAAATTAGCTTTCCTTGGCTCAAAATGAACAAACAGGCAATGAGCCATCTGGTGAAGACAGAGACCAAAAATACCTGGGGCAAAGACCTGGCCCTGGATGACAAAAAAACATCTATAATAAGATAGGAAAGCCATCTCACAAGTATTTTGCCCATACAATAAAGAAATAATACCTGATTTTGGTATGCTTGAAATTTCTTTCTATATTATGACTAGACTTAATTCTTCATATTTATTTCATAATAAAAGGGTTGAAGGGAAAATGAACAGAAAAAAATATTTCATAAACATTTCAATGGAAAGTTCAAATTCATGTTTTCCCATCCTGATGGAGTTTATTTATGGTTCTTAACCATCTTATGATAGGACAGAAATAATGTTAAATAGATTGAAAGACCCAAAGAAGACAATGATCTTGATATTTCAATGGACTTTTTGAGTGTATGAAACCACCCATTTGTAAAACGACTTGATTTGCTTCTCATCTGTTGTCCTATTGGCAGTGTCCCCACTTATCATGGCCTGCAGAACTTGCTCTATCATGAAGCAACTGGAAAAAAATTCACCTATCAAATCATCCAAACAGAGCACAATTTTATCTTGCATACTCTGTCGGGGCCTGGCTTCCACTATTCCTCCAAAGGGATCCCATTACACCGAAGTGTCTTTTGAAATGCATTTTGCTTTCCAGCTCAAATAATCTTAATTAATTTCTTCACAGATCCTATGCAGTCTATTCCATACTGGACCATTTGTGCTATTGGGCCATAAACTCCTAGAGAATGAAATTCTTAATTGTTCAGTGTGCTCCCTTTATATAGCTTCCATCCTCCAATGCTTTCCAAGTGCTCAGAAATAGAGAAATTCTTAGTGTCAACCGGTCAAGAAAGCCCTTGGCATTTATTCTCTTGATGAATAATGAATCCCTTATTACAGGTAATTATTAATAATAATAAATTTTAAAGTAGACAATGACTATGAGACAGCTAAAAGTTCCAAGTGGATCAGGAAAACACTATTTAAAAACGAGGAATGGTGCTTCTGTTTCAAAGCAGATGAACAGATCTGTCCTAAATGAACTCTCTGAGCAAAGGGCCCATGCCAAAATAATGCTAACAAACAACTGCTAACAGGATGGATGTTTCCATCAGTTAAGGACAACTTTTTATTCTAATGATCACCTTGCCAATAAAATGTAAATAATCTTTTGGAAGGAGTCCAATTGTCTGATGTCACAATGTAGTTGAAATACACAAAAACACCCACCTATCACCTATCTGCTCACCTACCCAGCCATGGCTGAGACTGAGAATGTATAAAGGTCCTGGACCTTTCAAAGGAAAAGGCAGACTGGGCATTGAGCATCACTGAGTACCTCTAAACCAGCCAGGTAACTTGGCACATCAGAGATTAAACCTACCAATCTTACAGTGACATTAACTAAAAGGAAGGAGGAAGTTCAATCTCAGAGCAGATGGACTTAAAAAGAAAATGTTTACCATTGTGACAATGTTCAAATCAGAACATCAAGGAAGAATCTTTCATGATACTCTTATTAAAAATAAGATCTTGACTGTTACAGTCTTCTTTTATTGTTTCTTTTGCTTTATTGGCACAATATTAATAAACTTTTGTTAGACCCAGTCTCTATTCTTATGATTTCTAAAATGAAAAAGAATTATTCATTTCATCATTGAGCTGACCTTGGTCACCCCAGTAAAACCCAGATAATCAAAGCTAAAAGATAACTTTCACAGTCAATAACAGAAGTAGTTGACACACTCCAGAACGAGACAAATAGTGGGCACTCAAAAATATTGTTGAATGAATGAATAATATATATTCATGCATGGTTCATTTCTACCTAGTATTAGAATGCCGTATACCTGAGGCAAGATGAAAAAAATAACCTGAAAGTCACATATATAGAAACACTGCCTACATACACCTTACTGTGTTCAAGTAATTAAACATTTTACCTGGTATATTTTCAAGAGGCTGAAGACATTTTTAAAAGATTCTATATGAGCAAAACCAGGGGAGAAATAACCACATGAATTGCAAAACAGTATATCTAGCCTCAAAGATGCTAATTCGGGTCCAGGGGGATCTAATCAACCTCTTTGTTGAAGTAAAGATAAAACTTTTTGACAGCAAATGCTATTCTGATAAAATGGAATTTTCAATTACTCTATGAACATCTGGTCCATGCTACCATTTCTGGAGCCCAGCAGCACACTGCTTTGCAATGTCACCAAATATTCTCCATTGAGAACCCCCTATTTTGCTAAGAGACTAATTGAAAGGAGTGTTTGAAAATTTAGTGAGGTGAGAGGTGAGTCAGGGGGATAGGTAAGAGGATAAGGAAAGGATGTTCAGTCACTGAATCATAATTTCATTAAAAGGCAATGAAATGAAATTACACATTGTTGGTAGTGTTGAAAGTATAAACGTCTTAATACACCTGTGGTTGAAACTAGACTATGCATAGTGTGCAGCCTACAAAATATTTTCATGGCTAATTTGCAACAGCAGTTGCATTAGGCATAGATCAAGTTCTTCGAATCCATGGTTTACACCACAGATATGTTAAGTGATATTTGGGTGATGAAACTAGCAAATAAACAAGTTTAGTAAAATGCAGACGAACCTACACTTCCAGAAATAAAGCAATCATTATATTGCATTTGGGTGCTTTTAGATGTGAAAATCAGATAGATGTTATCACAAATTTCTGCATGTTGATTCCATTTGGTATCAATTAGCATGGGAGGGAAACCCATTCAGTGTTGCAGTCAACTCCAAATTAGGTGCATATTAGAGTAATTAGAGTCATCTTTTCAGCTGATGAATTTATAATCAATAATTAAAATCATACGGTAAGAGAGATCGAGTGTGATATGAAACAAATTGTTTGGGCTTGGGACTAGTATGTACAGTTCTAAGACATGAACCAATAAACTTGAATTTCATATCAGGACAACTTATTTAGGTATGCATAATGAGACACCTAAGTCATCACAAATGGGCATGCAGAGAAGCAAGGACGGGACAGAAGCCTACTAACCCCAGCACTACCCAACTCACAAATAACCCTAAGAAGAGACCTCCAATTGTGCAACAAACCCATGAGCCCATGAGCCTCTGACACCCCTGACCACCCTACTTTCTGGTTCCTCTTCTTAGAGACTGTCTGCAGAAATTGCCTATGGTGAAATTTCTGTCTCTACCAGAAGGTGGTAATTTTACTAAATCACTCAAATTCAGGGAGAGAAAGCATTGGTTAAAAGATTTGAGCATGACTCCCAAGCTCAGCACCGAATCACCTCAGGAACCATATCAGGTAGTAAAATTTGCTGAGTGACAACACTTACTTGTTCTCAGGGCCCTCTGAGAGCTATAGAGAGATAGCACTCCCCTAAGTGTCATATGCCAGTAGAAAGTACAGGATAAAGAATGCTCCATCACCTTCTTTTCTGGGAAGCCATGACAAGAGCTACAGCATTGGGGACAAGCTGAGACATATTAATTCAAAGGCACTGCAGATGATAAATGTCATTCAGTCACCTGGCAACTGGGAAATTCCACTCAGCCAGTCCATCAACCCACTGACCTGGTTTTAGGCATGTCAAGAGTGATACCAGGATTGATAATAATCCAGAAAGCAGAGATTCCTGCCAGTCCCTGTTACCTCCACCCTGACCCAGCTCACAGATGTGTCTGGTTGGGGCAATCAAAACACAATCCAAAGACAACTGTCTAAACCTGGGCTTTTGCCCTTTGCGTACAAAACTCGTCCAGACAGTCTCCTTCCTTGGTTGAATATGGTGATTCTGGGTTCCCATTCCTAGAATGTTCTCAGAGAAGGGTTACTGAAGATTAAGGGATCTGAGAATCACAAAGCACCCTTCACAATCATGCTGAGCATCCTTCAGCTACAGATAGTTAACAAGAATAAAGCTCAAAGAAACTTTTGGCAGTGTGAAGACGCCCAGGGCCCGACGTGCCTAAGAAAGCGAGGAGCAAATACAGTTTGTACCTTTTCCTCAAACACTGGCAACACAATATTAGCTCACTGAACAACTCATTCCTGCTCAAGGAAAAAATTTACAGATGCACAAAAGTATATTTTGAAAATTCTGAGATTCCCCATCATTCATATGCCCATATATATGCAAGGAAAGATGCTAATATTCAGAGTAGAAACATCACATCCAAGGTGACCCAAACTTCCCAAAGCAAAGGTGTAAGGTGCACTCTACTGGGTATATCTGGCCCAACTTTGGAGTGATTCTGACAGGACCAGAAGAAATCGTATCAGGATGAGAGTTCATCTGACAAGGTCATTGTAACCCTTGCTCTTCTCCAGAGACATCCACTCAAACTTCAAGAATAGTTCAGCTCTAGAACCTTCAGGATTTCAGGGCACTTGGGTTTGAGATGCTTATCACGGTAACAATGAACCAAAGAAACCTGGGACCTTTTTTTTTTTCCCCCTCAAGGAATCTTTGAGACTTTCAATGCAGGTCTAAGTTGAGAGGAGATTCCATTTTCCCTCCTTGCCTTCCTAAATCGGTAGTCCTCAGAAGCGACAGTACCATCTTGCCTTGGAACAAATCTAACTAGAACCATGCTGGTTATGATTACTAGTTATGTGACTAGAATGGTTACAAGATCAGGCAGGCATGCATGATAAATTCATTCAGTGATTGCCTTTCAGCTACTGCGCCTTAGGACAAAATGAGAAACATTTATTATGTGAATCCAGGTTGGAGACAGGAAAGTGCTATAAAATGTTCATTTTTGAAACCATTGCTGTTGTTTGAGGTAGCAATATTCAAGCCCAGTGAACTGGGTGACAGCATCTGTGGGGCTAGCCTAGAGCTGGTTTGGGATATGACAATTAAGTACCACTATGGAAAGCTCAGTAGTACTGGCATATCATAAGGTGGAGCCAGAGATGTAAGCAAGACCTGAATTCCCTTTGTACCTAAACTCCAATGGCTCAACCAAATTGAAAAGAACAAACCCAAGGGTTGGTCCAAGGTTTAGCCATTTCCAGAATAATGGAAAAAATGAGGATAAATACATGAAAACAGACTATTGAGAAACAAAATGTAAAAATGTTGCCAAAACAGAATAGCAAAAAATTTGTGTGTGTGTGTGTGTGTGTGTGTGCACGTGAAATCCTCATCTTAAACATAGGAGAGTCTTAGGATAATGCCACACGTTTGCTTTAGAATCTCATTATTATACAATCTATTGTATATATACGCACACACACAATACATCCCATTTGTAAGAAACACTCCCTCAGAAAGACTAGCTGCAGTCCACCGATGTTTTCCTAGAGATATACGACAAAAAACTAAAACAGATGTTGTTCTAGCCAGGCACAAAGTGAGAATCAATTATGACTATTTCTTTTCCTAGAGTCATTTCATTTTAGAGAGCATCTAACTAAAACCCTTTCTGATATAAATGAAAAAGCATGTCTTTGAGACGCAAGACTAGTAAATGATACATATCAGTCTGTATCCTGTGACATGCTGCCAATCCTCTGAGAACTAAATGGTCTCTGTTTCAGTTATATAAATGTTTAATTTTTTTCATCTTTAGTCTTAGTAAGGTTGCCCAGAAAGTATATTATCTCTGCGGATGTCACCACTCACCAATTAGGGAAGGCAGCAGGGCACAACTGGCAGTGACTTCTATATTATAGACTTTGATACTTGGGTCTGCTGGGGAGGGGATGGATTAAACAATTTAATATAATCTACAGTGACTAACTTTTTTTTTTCCATAGAAAACATTTTGTTTTGTGGATCCTGCATTTTTTTTTCCTTTGGATTCATTTACAAGACCAAAACAAAAGCATTTAATGATGTTTACAGTGAAATGAAACAGCTGAAGACCAGCACATAATCACCAGATTTTGTTTTCTCATCTTTAAATCTTTTAGCAGTGGGGCTTCCAGCTGAGCTTGCGTCTAGCTTCTCTCAAGACATAGCCAAGCATTCTGAAGCTTCACTGAGCCTACACACCAAGCTGAATTCATAGTTCTTAATTGAAAAAGACAGGCTGTTTGCCTAGCATGTTTGCATCCGTAAAACATTGAAAATGACATTTGTGCCCAAGTCCATCTGAGCATTCTGCCTTAGCTGAACTCTGCTAATGCTTTTATACCCTGGTTGACGTCTGGCACAATTTGAAATCGCTCCTCTTGCCAAAGCATGTGTGGCTGAATTCACGAAGATAGACTCTTCTTCATACATGAGGCTGCCACTCCTGACAGGTGCTTTAAGGCATTTTTCACAGAATGTGACATTAAGTCAGCCATTTTGTCTTACCCTGGTCTCCAATGGCATGCATTTTCCTGGTAGCTAAAGGGATTTGGCATTGCAGCCCCATAGACAAAAAGAGAAGTTTTGGATTCTGTCTCCTCAGTAAAGAGTATACAATCTGTGGTCAGAGAACAGAGTCTCTTTCTGGGTAAAGTTAACCATCCTGATGCAGAAATTAAAACTGAACCCTTTGGCGTCATTAGCACTGGGTTCTCTGCAACTCAACTGATCAGCTGGATTCATGTACTAAAGCAAAAAGAGGCCTTTATTCCTGGTGAGAAGGCATCTGCTCATTTCCTATGTGCTCAGTGCAATTATGATTAAAGAGTCTGTATGCAACATGTGTAGGTAGTCAGTTTTTTTAATGACTGAATGTTATACAATCCTAGGGGATCACTCAGGGAGGATGAAGAAGAATCTGGACAGGTGTCAGGACAGCTCAAAACTGTGTCGATGCTGCTGAAGCATGAGCACAAGGCACACCTTGACAGTACACTCATTATTCTAAAGTGGTAGAGTGAGCCTCCGGGCACTCTGGGCTCTTTGGAATCTATGGTTGCAATTTATATCCAATCAGCCCTTACCATGGTCAGGCATCTGAGATCCCACGGAGGTCACGCTGGTGTTCAGCACATCATTGACGGCAGTGTCACAATACAGGCTCCGCTGGACATCATGCTCACTGTCAGTCTGGTCACTCTTCTCATGGCCGCTATCCTTCAAGCTGTTGCCCTCTAAGTCCTTGAAGGTGGAGCTGCTGGGTTGAAAAAAGAACGACAATTTGTAACTGTGATAGATCTGATTTTCGAAAACCTTTCAGAGCCGGGATGATGTCAGCACTGTGGTGAGGCCAACAGTGACTGGATTGTCCAACAGGGTAGAAGGAAGAGAAATTTCTGTTTAAAGACCATGGAACTCAACACTGTAGAGAGGTTCCCACTACTGGATGGTGATGCAGCTAATACTTTCATTCACTTATCTTCAGTGCGTCACTACAGGCGAGGCGGAAGAAGCTACAACTCTGAAACAACCACCTGCAAAAAATATCATCATTTCAGAAGGTTTTTTTTTATTCTCTTCTTACACAATCAAAGTAAAACAATCATAGCTAATGTTCACTGAGGGATTACTGTGCATGAGGCACTGTAATAAGTGCTTGATATGAATTAACTTTTTTACTCATCATAACTCTATAACAGAAAGGCGCTATGAATATCCACATTCACAGATGAAAAAACACAGGCACATGGAAGTTAAATAACTTGTCCAAGGTCACACAGTGGGTATAAATGTTGTAGCTCTAAAACCAAGCCCGGGCCATCTAGCCCCAGAGCCTGGATCCTTAACCACTATGTCTGCTAATCAGCTATGCAAATGAAAGTGGCAGAAATCGAGGTAATACAATTAAAATAGAAAGGGTTGTCCGGATCAGAGTACTCAAGTCTGTTTTAACTGAGAAAGGCTGAGGGCCAGATTCAAAGAAATAGAGGAGACGCAGGAGCTGAAAAGAGGGGAGCCTTGGCACATAGAAACTAGGATAAAAGTGAGAACCAAAGAGTAAGCTCGAACGAAATTGTGAGTGTCGTTATGCTAAGAACATGGCACTTTCAGCTCAAGAGTTTGTGGGTAAATTTTCCTTGCACTTATTAAATCAATACACCATTCAATGCAGTAAGCACACGATCCAAGAACCCCACACCATTTCTCATGAGGTAGAGAATAATACATAAGGTACATCCATAGAGGCCCCATCTGCTCTTCCTAATACTTTGTATGTCCTGACAGAGTCTGCAGCTGTGCTGCACCATGGACCATAAATTATGCATCTGAAATACCTAGTGAATGGTGAATCCATTCCCTAGTCAGCAAGGAAGCAGCAAAGGCACACTCAAGAAAATGTGTTGTTGTCTCAACAAGGGAGAATGGCACACTTGTGAATTAGAACAAGTCCCAACAGACCTCCTGTACCTCTGAAAAGGGAGCCCTGTGGAGATGACACTGCAAACTCGCTTGATCTGCTCAACCTTGAACATCCACAGGCCTGGCTCTCTGAGGCTTTGATAAGAACATTCGGTACATATGATGAAGAGCTATGCCGTGTACACAATGGCTACATTGTCATTCTCCACATTTGGTCAAAAGGAATCACAGCAGATTTTTAACATATGACCAACCTAGATGTAGAACGCTTGCTTCCCTGAATATGAAAAGGAAAAGATCAAAAGGGCAGTAACTGGAAAGCCATAATTATCAGAAAATGAAGGGCAGAAGAGGGTGAAGCGCTGACCTGTTTGCTAATTATTTTCAAGAAGAATAACTGGGCATCAACTGTATTAAAACTAAAATCACTCAATAGGCCAACTCACTCAGCTCCTCCAAATTATGTCATGCAGCTACTCAGCCCTGGGGACCCACCAGGATGCAGTTCTATTCAAACACCAATCATCCTATGAGTCTTTTATGGTCATTAAGACCAATTGGAAACACATGCTTTAAAGTGTGTCACCATCTCTAGCTTGAGGGCAAAGATTTTGAGGCTTCCTGTAAAGACTAATCCCACAGCTTGACCAGATTCAAAGCTTGTTTTTTTATAAAAAAATTTGGTCCTGCCCACATGCACCCTGGCACCTTAGGAGACAGGAAATGACCTTCCTAGATGATGTTACTGGCTTCTACATTTTTATAATGAATAATTATTCAAGGTGTATTTCTGGTATCGGAAGCATATGAATATTTCTTTAATCCAGAATACAAAATTGTTACCTTAAGCCAGAGAATTCAACCCTGAATTGACTGCAGTTCAGCAGTTGCCAAAACTTATTTGTGATATATGATGGTGAGAGGTAGCGAATAAGGACAATGCAATTAACCATTCCTTAGAGCAAAGTTTCTCAACCTGGGCACTGCTGACATTTTGGGCTTCTTTGTTGTCAGAGGCTGGCCTGTGCATTGCAGGGTGTTTAGCAGCATCCCTGGCCTCTACACACTAGATGCCAGTAGAGCCCCTCCCAGAAGTTACAACCAAAAAGGTCTGAAGACATTGCCAAATCATCCCCAGTGGAGAACCACTCCTCTAGGTTCTTTAAACTCTATTCCTATAACAGGTTAGATCTCCTGACTGTAATGGAAAGCACATTGAACTTGGGAGTCATTAGTACAAGTGATAATCCATAATCTGCCACTGCATCTGTGGGACCCTGGGCCTGATGGCTAATGTCTTTGTGCCTTGATTCCCTCATCTGTAAAATGTATTTGCTAAAACCTCCTTCACAAGGCCATTTTGCAAACTCAATGAGACACTCCCCATGAAGTACCAGGTACACACAAATGTTCAATAAATGGTTATTGTTTATCTTTTTTTTATCATTTCTCCCATATATGTTACTATGTTACTTGAGTTACAATTAAATATTATATCCATAGTCTTTTTATAGGATTGATATAGGAAATGCATATATAAAGGTTTCTAAATCTTCTGAAAAACTATAGTCAAACATTGTTCACTGTTAATTTCTTGTAAAATTCAGGAACAGGAAAACAATTCTCCTGTCCCATGTGTATCCTTCCTTTATCGAAAAATGAGAACAATATGCTCTAGTGTACTTACCATTTTGTCTTGGCTACTCAAATGCTTCAAGGTAAATATAATGTTTAATTGCAGTGAGTTAGTGCCAGGGATCTCTCTTTAGATTCTTCTAATTGGTTTTGGATCTGTCTTTTTAAAATTTGATCATCATTTTCATATGCAGCTGAATATTATAAACCACCTCAGAGCTTTTATTTTTTAGGTAGAAAGAAGAGAAATAATAAAATAGGGAAGAACTGGCTACTAGGATTTAAGGGACTGGTAGTATGAGTTTGAGAAGTCACGTATTCTCTAAAGAAAAAGCAAGGGGTATTAACTCCCTTTCCCCAAACCTTAGAATAGTTAACTTGCTTAAAGTCAGTTTGCCCATATGACAAACTAAGTACATTTACTCTCATCTTGTAAGGACATTTAGTGGCTTAATGAATGGATTTCTGTAAGGCAGTTTAAGACTCAGTAAGCAAGATGCTGCAAATTGTAAAACAGCCTGGTAAATGGCCACTCACCCAAAACAAATTACAATTTATGCCAGGCATAAAAAATGCTGATTTCACTTGCTTTATTACCTGTGTACCTCTTGGAAGATGAAAGACTTGTAAACCAACTTTTGTGGGACAGTAAATTAGGGTTCTTTTTCAGTGGTATTGTAAATACAGATCTGTGTATTACTTGCTCTGGTGGTCAACAGAGGGATAAGTTTGTTTGAAGAGAAAAAACTTTAGAACAAAACTCTGCACATAATAGTTACTCTGAAAATTCTTGATGAATGAACGTTAATAACATTCTGACTCATCTTTACCCTTTAAAATATCAGAAACTTTTCCAAAAGACAGAATTATCCAAAAGGTCATATTTGCTAGTAGGTCACACCACATATCCAGGAAATACCTTCTGAGAGTAAGAACGGGAAGGGAGTGAAAGTCAAATGAGTACTGTAACTATATTTTAAAGACATAAGGAAGATTCCAGAGTGGTTCTTGGACCACCTGTATCACAAGTCACCTTGGGAACCTGTGAAAACTAGAGATTCTCTAGGGATGGAGCTAGAGACTCTGCATTTAACAAGCCTCCCAGGTGTTCTAATGCATGTTAAAGGGCAGAAATTGCTGGCTTAAAGGGGCGGTTCATGCTAGTTTTCAATGGGAAAATGCTGAGGTTTTTTTCAACATCTTTCATCCATTCATTCAATAAACAGGTGCCACCACTTGTTATAGACAAGGCACCATACCAGGTGCTGAAAAACCCCAGGACAATTTGGGTGGAAAAGGAAAGTGCTATGCATGGTTTAGGAGCCAATGCTCATTTTTTTTCCCCACACTGCTTCAGTATCATATTCATTTCCTGTTTTATTTTCTTGGAGCTACAGCCTCATGCCCTGCTTGATATTGCTCAAAAAGCACTGCAGGAGTGGATATCAGACAGCAGCACAGAGAAGTGGCACGAGGAAAGACAGTGTTGCAGCAGGGGCCAAGTACCACTGCTGGCTTTCCTTGCTTTGAGATGATAGCAAGGAAACAAACATAGCAGGAAGGAAGTCCATCCAGAAAAAATTCCATACTGTCTCGGCTTGTTAATCTGGGACTCTGACATAAGCCTTGGATGCACCTGCAGGTTACAGGTGATGTAAGAAACCTACAGAAATATAACGCTAGATTCCTCAGTGTAGATTATGAGGAATGTGCCACATATCTCCTGTTTGCCTTCCAAATCTACTCTTCACCCTTCTCAACATTGATTTGTGCTAGGAGAACCCCCTTGCCCTCTAGCTTTCCATTGGTTTACTGGAGGTAGATAGATGTGAGAGAGAGAGGGGAAAACAAAAAAGGCTGCCTGTAAGACAGTGAACAATTGCTGGAGAATGCCAAAAAGAAGGGCCCAAGAAGCATCCTTGGATGAGAAGAAAGTGAATAGACAAAGAGAAAATGGATAGGAAAAGAATTTCTCAAAGTTGGCCTGAAATTGGTTTGTCATTTAAAGAAACAGGGACTTGATAATAAAATTAAAACTGATAATTACATTCAGAATTCTTTGGCCAGGAGCTTTTTCCATGCATGTAAATGGATCCGCAAGAAACCACATACAGCAAAATGCCTTTGAAACATCACTATGAGCTATCTGAACACGGTTTGCATGGTCTTATCACCTGGCATGAGTCACCACTCTCTTTTAACATTTTCCACACGTTTTACATTTAAAACAGTTAGTCCCCTCAAAAAAAGCATAGCACATAAGATTCCCTGTGTCTTTCCAGGTATTGTGCTTTGTCTAAATTCAATTGATCCCATAAATTCCAAGGCCTTTGTGGTTTTCCAAAGCCCTCAAGGTGCCAAAAACAGAACCTGGCAAAAATGCATGTGTTCCTGAGCTTTCAGATGTTTCCTCTTCATCAAGGTAGTAAAAAGCCACTCCCTTTGATTTCAGGCAACATCAGGACTTTTTTTTTTTTCCACTGAAGGCCTCTTAAATCCAGGTTGTGCCTTTTGTGTGTATGTTTGTGTAGACAAAAATATATAAAGTAATTAATCAAAATTAGACGTTCTAGTGAGTCCCAGAGCTGCTGTGGAAATACGTGTATCCCAAAAGCTAAATGTTTGAACGTAAGTTTTCATCTCATCAGTTTGCCTTGTGCGTGGGATATTCAGGTCTGACCAAGATGGTGAGGGTCCCCAGGAGTCTTAGCTTTCTGCCATGCTATTAAAATCTGGCTCATGCTCTGAGTTAAACCTGGACACAGAATTCCCAGGTACCCAGAGCTAGCCCAAGGGACCTGTGAGGATAAGGCAAGTCACTGTTTTAGCAGAAGTTTAAAAAAAAACAAAGGAGCTTTGAAATAACTGTTCTGAAGCAGAAAACAAAGCAGATTTCTGCGGCAAAGTTACGCTAATCAGTGCACAAAAAGAGGGTTTTTTTTTTTTTCCCTCCTAAAACAAATCAGTCGGATAATTTTGAATTCCTCACCTTTTGTTTTTATTCTGTGGGCCAAGAAAATATTCAAAATAGATTCCTCCCCACCCCTCAAAAAAATTGCAAACAGTGCTATGACTGTTAATACTGAGCTATACATTTTCAGATAATTAACAATCATCACTTAAGGTCGCAAGCAGTTCCAGACCAATACAGATAAATATAACATGTTTTCAGAGGTTATTGCAGCATCGTGAATTAAATTAGATATGAATTAAAGTTGTTTGCACAACCAACCTGTTTATTCCTTGAATCCTACCCTTCTGGTGATATAAATTTATGGGATTAGAGCCAGCAAAATAATAGAATTTTCTGATCTTCTCTACTGCAGCTCTAACATAC
The DNA here is from genome assembly GCF_048773025.1 of Camelus bactrianus. Lineage (NCBI taxonomy): Eukaryota > Metazoa > Chordata > Mammalia > Artiodactyla > Camelidae > Camelus > Camelus bactrianus. The sequence goes on along the minus strand of NC_133558.1, from coordinate 43,944,562 downwards.
CCTGCTTGCCTTTCTATTTCATTTCTATTATTTTAACAAACACACGAAGAGTTCAATTTTAGCTGCAGAATAACCACTGGACCATTCAAGAGGATGTTTGCATCGAAAAGTAATAAAGGCATCATCTGAATGGTCAGTAATGGTTTTTCTGCGCAAGAAGTTCTCTGCTTAGAGGACTCTCTGAAACCCTTGTCTTGCCTGCCTTGGGCACGTCAGTGCCCACAGCACCAGATGCAACCTTCCTTGGCAGTATTCTGCTCTGTATTCACATACATTGTGGCTCCATGAATAACTGAGTTATGACCAACCATTCACACAAATCTCAGCTTTGAATGCTTCATTGGAAACACTTCTATAGATAAACAAGTTTCTACTGTATAGCTCAGGGAACTATATTCAATATCTTACAGTAACCTATAATGAAAAAGAATATGAAAAGGAATATATGTATGTATATGTATGACTGAAACATTATACTGTACACCAGAATGACACAACATTGCAAACTGACTATACTTCAATAAACATTTAAAAATAAAGAAACACTTCTAAACATTTCAAGATTTATTAAATAAGGCAAATATCTTTTCTTTCCCTCTCTCATCTACAAAGTTTTTTAAAGGTAAAGAATTCGCTTCTCTGTCATTAAAATATCCTTAAAATGATTTCAACATTGTCAAAATAACAGTAATCTTGAAATTCACTAGAAGTTACACGTGAGATAAATGTTAAGGCCTCTATTTAAGTGAAGAGCAACAAGAATTTTGATATCAACATGATTTTGAATGTATCTGTTTTCTAATATTAGATTTCTAAATCATCACATACAACTGTATTTTAAAATGATCCCAATTTTATTTTTTTTAATTGTTTATGTATACATTTATATAAAAAACATGATAAAATGCCAACAGTGATTGTCTTGGGGTGGTGAAATAACGAGTTATTTTTATTTAGATTTTTTTTTATGCTTTTCTGAATTTTCCTAATTTTCTACAACAAAGAGATAGGTATTTTCATTTTATAATCTGAAAAGGACATCATTGAAAAAATTAATCTTTTTGCTTTTTATATTAAATCAGGCTTAGTTGTCGAAATAGGCAAGCAAACCAACATACCTTTTGATTAAATGGGCTCGGCTGTTCACGTAGTTCGAGTCAAAAGAGTAGTTTTCAGTCTGCAATGGGGAAAAAAATTTTAAAGGTTACGAAATTGATTCATGAAAAGAGCCAAACTGTCCTACTTAGGAGGAATTTTTCTACTGGGCAAGAGGCAATGAATGAATCAGAAACTGAGGCCATAGTAGGGCAAGAGCCTAAGGAGTGCCTTCCATCTCCTGGGGGCCCCGGGGGCTCTGTGGAGGCAGCTTGACACAAACATCCTCTAGAATATGCCTGGCTACCGACCGTGCAACCACTCAGGGAAGATACAGCATGACCCAAAATCTTTACAGAAACTAATTGCTTCCCATTCCCCAGTGGACACAATTCTGTGCCCATCAAATTGACTGGAAGTTCAAAGGTATTTTTATTAGTAGTAGATAATTAACATGTTAAAACGTTTATTCCATAGATATGGAAATGCAGGCAGGGTAATCCCCCACTGTGGATTTAAACTCTGCACTTCCCTTTGTTTTAAGACATTTTGCTCAGCACTGGTTATACAGAAAGGCCTCCGTTTTATCACAGATGTAAAGGCAAACAAGTATGATGCCGAAAACAGGGTGAAGGGCAGTCCACAGGGGGTGCCAGAGCTTTCATGTGAAACATGAAGTTTGCAAGCAACCCCCTGTCTCAGCTCCTATCATTAAAACACCACTGTGTAATCTGGTTACAGCAGACTGCCTGAGCAACGGCTTTACAAAAGCCAGTGCAGAATACCTGCCAGATGAAAGCGATGGGAAAACAGCTGAGGAGCATCCGGTGGTTGGGGGGATGGAAGAGGGGCAGACTTAGAAGGTGGGAACGCAGGGGAAAGTCGACACTGGACTGACCAAAAGTCCTAATAAAGGGGATCTTACCTCCAACGCTAGAGTACTACTCTCAATGAACCATTGTATAAACTAAAAAATGCCCCAACACATCTCCTGCCAGTCTACCTGAAATCTTTACCATTCTCACCATTCCTTAGGGCCTTCTGAAATCGCATCCACTGAAAGTGCCTGGGAAAGGAAACACAATAGCTGTCTAGCTAACAAAATAGCAGATTCCTTTCAGATGACTACGTGCCACACATTAACTGTGCTCGGCTCTTAGATGCAGCTTTTGGTTTCAAGATCAGAGTTTGGTAGAGAAGAGAACAGGGCAGGTGATGGCAGATCTGTTAGAGCAGGCAGGTAGCTAGTTAGGAGCAGAGAAAGGGGGCATGGGCCAAATGGCAGGAAACCACACATCTTGCGAACAATGGGGGTCCTTGGGCCGATAGAGGAAAGCAGGAACCTCTGGACTCATAAGAAATCACACATTTTGTGGTGACAAGTGTCTTGGAGGCAGATAAAGAAAGGTGGGATAAGGCAGGAATCTCCTGTGTCCAAATGTAACCTTTTATGCTCTCATCCAAATATAACCTTTTCCTCATTATGCCCTCATTACAATAAAATCAGCCTTGCAGATTAGAAGTACCTAAACTGCAGTGACATCATGACACTTCCCATCCAGATTAAATAAAGACAAAAATCCCTCCTCCCTTCAGGAAGGTGGAGATGTGATGAAAATCAGGAAATACGACCCCAAACCCCTCCCTCCTCAATGGATAGTCCACTCATTCATTTTTACACCTCATGTAACCAGCTTGCCAAAGAAACTCAGCACCGCTACTCACCTGAGTCTGCCTGCTCTCCCCTTGAAAGCATACTATCACTTACTAAATCCTCGCTTTGCTTTCTTGACCTCTGTGTCTCATTTCTGAATTCTTCCTGCGATGAGACAAGAACCTGCTCTCTTGGTAACATAAGTACCACATGAGCACCAAACAGCCAAGAGTCAGGATAGGGAACCTAGGTATCTAGAGTAGGTGGGAATGAGTGGGGAGTAGGTGGGAGAAAGAAGGAGAGCCTTCAGAGAAGAAAACTAAATCCCACCATTGTCCTGTACTTACTCAGACATGTCCATGCCCTCCACATGGCCCTCATTTGAAGATAAGCTGTGTAATATCCACTCATGCTGCTTTTATCTAGTAAAATCCCCTTTGATGAAAACCATAAGTAAGTTTTGGTGGTGTTGGTAGGAATGGATTGGGAGAGTGAAAATCAAAAGGGTCAGTTCATTTCTAATTTTTCATAAGAAAATGGATGCCAAAATGTTCGCAAACATAATTACAGGAGGAGGCGGATGCAAACTTGAAGCTGCCTTGGGAATACAATACTAGAAGAGGTTATCCATCAGTCAGTCAACCAACAAGCATTTCTTGAATTAATTCCTTATGCCAACGTAAAAGGTAAAAATGGTGTTGGGTAAATGTGCTCTTCTGTGATATTCAGTACAATATATAATTTAATAAGTGGAAGTCTTCTACCCCCTCAAAAGCATTCTATCCAGCTAAAACAGGGAATTGATTAAGCACTCAGGAGTCTAATTATTAGTTTGTGCAACCTTGGGTAAATTACTTAATTTCTATGTGCTTCACTTTCCTCCTCTGTAAAACAGGCATAATAGAACATGAATACAAAGGGGATTTCAATTGCATTTATCCTGGCTCATGGTGAAAACGGTGGAAATCCTTATCCCCTGCTTTCTACAGAACCTGGATCTGCGAGTAGGATCCGGGATTTGACCCCATTCAGGCAATAAAAGAGTAATGGGCACATATTCCATCTTAGTCTCCAAACTTAGTAAATCATTTTTTCAAGAAAATTAAGATAGACACACAGATGCAAAAAAGGAAAAGAAGATACTGGCTTTGCAGGGAAAGCATGAGCAACATCTCAAGACACTGTCATGTTACAGAAGCCAGTTTTCAAGCAGAATATTTGGCATAGCTTTGCATATGAGAGTGTCCAATCTGTGCACGCTGTGCATCAAATATGGAAGCGCTGTGGAGACGTGACCTCCAGGCATGGTCCCAGAACTCTGTGCTGGGGCAAATAAGCAAAACCAGACACATTTCATCCCTGGTCACTGTACTACTTCTTGGTTCTAACGGAAGAATATATCTCACCTTGAGGAGTTCCGCTCACAGGCACTGAGTTAAAAGAAGAAACGGGTTGAGAAGGCTTGCTTATGGAAACCTTAACAAGACTCTTTCCCTTGCTGTGATGTACAGATTGGTTAACCTGGGCAGATATGCCAGGCATGACCTGCCGCTGTAGGTAGGAGAGTATCACTGAAGCTTATCACCCTCTCATCTTTCCTTCTCCACTTTTTACTCTAACAGAGTAACCTTCCCCCATTCTTGTGGGTGCTGGTCTTCAAATGTAAATATTTCGTTCCCCAAACCAGCACAAACTGTAACAGGCAGATGACCCATGCTGCATCCTTAGGTAAGTAGAAGCACTAGTCATGAGGCAAGTTCCTAGAGCTGACTTTCCCATAGTGGATGGAGCTATGCTGAGTCATCCATTATCTTTCACCTTTGTAATCAGTCTTGGGTCTCTCTGTGAGGCCGTTTGGTTGGAGTTATGGAAACAACCTCTGACAGAATTATTCTAATTGGATAGGATACACTATTCTGGCCTCATCAGTGTTACAGTCCAACAACTGAGCTAACTGGCCATAGATGACCTATTATGGGGCCATGTACCCTAACATCAAGTGTTCTTACTCGTACTGATCCAAGGTGTGTGCTCAGACCCAACTCCGGTGCACTGAAAGAGTACATATTTTCACTCTTCAGGTAGAGCAAAGAATGAGACTCAGACCACCTTGAAGAAGGAAATAACCTTAATGAATAGTTTGCATGTCTTAAGCCAGTGACTCTCAGCCCTAACTACACATTAGAATCAACTAGGGAACTTTAAATATATATATACTGTTGTGAAGGTCCCACTCCAAGAGATTTTGAGGTAAATGGCCTGCAGTGGGGCCCAAGCATTGGTATTTTTTAAAAAGCTTCCCAGGTCATTTTAACATACATCCAGAGTGGAGAACTCCTGAGCAAAAGACTGCCCACAGGCTTTTATCTGATGTGCTCTGTTTTCTAAGGCAAGCCCAGCTGCTCAGATGGTATCTCTTTTGTCAGATTATCTGCTGAGGTCATCTCAGTAGAGGCTAACGAATGACAACAGAAATACACTTTTTAATAAATAATAAAAGAGCTTTTCTGTTTTGCATGAATGTATTGGCGCCTGGTTAGCCTTATTTAATCAAAATTTGCTTGACATTATTCCAATCCCCTCTCTAAGTATTCTAAATGGCAAATAGCACGAAACATTTGAGAGGGGAAATTTTCTCTAAATGTCACATTAATTTCACTAGGAAATGTCCCCATTCTAATGAGACAGCCAAGTTAACACAGGAACACAGCAAAAAGACAAGAACAACATTTGTTTCTGAAAAACCTAAATTTTGACATTCAAAAATGGGTCTAGAGCAAACTTTTATTTCCAATCTCAATGGAAAACAAGTCACTTTCCTATCATTTAATATATTTCTCCCAAATCCTTTCTCTAATTAGAAGTCTTTATCCTAGGATTCACTGAAAGCAGACTTCTCACTTGGTTTAGGTTTAATTTAGAAAAATAAAATAAAAGCTTAGGGCTTTCTCCTCTAAGGACTAAAACTTTGATTTAAAATCCTAACCATTCTGCCTTGTTTTTAAAAGGTATCACACAGTTGCTTATTGGTTACTTAGGAGCACCATTCTAAACATAAATCACTGTACCATGCACCTGTACAGCACACCCACTGACCCCAAAGCACCATATTTTTTGAGTTCTTGCCTTTAATTCAGAACATATGTCTCCCACCAACTTGCTATAAAACACTCAGTATTGTTCCTTCTCAGTGCTATTAGTACATCAAAAGCAGCTCGTCTTCCATTTCAAGACTGATACTACTGTGTTCTTGGAAACTATAATTCTATTTGTTAGAATAGTCTACAAAATGAGAGTTAAGTCCTGGGTCAACAGCTGAGATGTTGTTTTCCTAAGGGGAAAATTACATGATCTTTAACATGGGGACTTCGGTGTAATGTTTTGGGTTTTGTCGTTTGGTTTTTCCCCTGCTCAGGAGCCTTCTTTGCTGACTCCTTTCAATTCCCAGCTCCTTTCTGGATATGGGAGGTTTCTAGAGAGACTTTTGGATGGGTGGTGTGTTATTATGTTAATAAGTCTGGCACATCAGAAGTCAAATACTTCCACGTTGTCAGGCCCCCAAGGTACCAGAATGTCCTACTTTAATTGTCATTTTGCATTACTTTTACAGTTCACTGACTTGTGCCCTAGTCTCTGGAAGAGTGACTCTGACTCTCTCAGCACATTTATCACCAGGAGAGGCTTCAGTCCTGAGGAGAAAAGGAAGCCCAGTAAATGCAGATATCCAGGGCTAGAATTTTTCCCCAGCAGCATAAATCCCCAGGTCACAATACAAAATTTCAAAAGGTTACAGAGGCTGAGATGAAAACAGAGATTCCTCAAACCTTAAGGTTTTCATGTGAAAATGAACAGCCATTTTAAATTACACTTTCAAAGTCCCATCAAACTGAAAAGCATTGTAACTGCAATCTGCTAATTATTGCCTTTTAATTTTTCACTCTTAGTCATTTTATCAATGCAAACAGGAAAACTGGAATCCCGAATCAGATGTGCAGCAGAATGATTTTTAAATGCTGATTCTTTTTTCTCACTGCTGATGTCTAATAGTGATAATTGTGCCTATTGATCAAAGATGATCAGACTCATAACCTTTTTCTGAAAGTGACTGCTGCTTTAGATGTTCAAATGGCATCTCCTCACAAAGGCATTTTTAGAAAATGAATTGACAAATGGCTTTTTCCTCCTTCCTATCCTTGACACATAAAAATGAAAATGTAAATTCTATATAAAAATAAAGCCAACATGCCTCCAGCTAGAATGTATATTCAAAGACTCATCCATCCAGACAGCAGCAGCTGAAGCAAGAATTAGTGAAGATGGAATAAAATGCACCATCCCCAGAGCTGCCATCACTAGAAAGCTCATATTTACCCTGAACTGGAAAACAAGCTAAGTTAGCTTCCACTAACCATGCCTATATACACACCAGGACTAATTCTCATGTACACGCACACATGTGCATGTGCACACACACACACAGTTTGACCACGGTGAGCAATGTGGTATAATGGAGGGACCTGGATTCCCTCTTCATGTTTGTCACGGACTCATTGATGGTCTTGAATGAATCATTTTATCCTTCTCGGGGCCTTAATTTACTTATCTGTGAAATGAATAATCCAAAGGATGTCAATGTTCCCTTTCAAGCGCCCCAAATTCTAGGATCGTAAAACAAAATGGCTCTTATCAATTCATCCATTCAATAAACATGCACCAAAGCCTGAAGATGAAAAAATATATATATATAGGCTGCACCTGTGAGGAGGTCACAAATTGACAGACCTCTTACTAGGGATGGTTAAACTATCTGCCATTCAGAAAAACATGAAACACACGCACGCATGCACAAGCCCATACTTACCTGCAGATACACGCATGTACTTGTGCACAGGCTATGGTGTGCAACTTTGAGAATTACACTGCAACTTGATGAAACTAATTAGCACCCTAATGGCTTGATGGTAGTAGGTGATGGACATAGGAGGATTTAGCCTTTATATGTGTTACATGTACAAACTCACATCACAAATTCAGAGAACCTCTTTCTCCTATCAGATGAGTTATAAAATTCTTCAAGTTCTTGGAAATAGCACATGTGTATATCCCTTTGGCTCCATTTCCACAGGCTTCGTCACCTGTGCCACTACTTCTTCATCTCCATCTGTCTTTTGCTCTGGCCCATTCTGCAAAACACTATACACATAATCTTCCTTTCCCACTATTTTCATCCCAGCACTTCTCTTTTCAAGGGTTCAAAGAACCCTCACAGTGGTTCCCCATCGCATTGAGCATTAAATCTAAATTAAATCTTTAGCGGAGCAGTCATCCAACACAAGTCTTCTACTTGCCTCTTATCTAATTTCCCTCATTTCTAATAAAGCTACATCACTGATCATCCCACATAGCTTAGCATGTTCTCAGCACTTAGTGTACAGACTGTGTGATGTACTTTTGCACTTACTTGGGCTCTACGTTTATTTCATGTGTAGCATGTCAGTTCCTCCTCTAACTAGACTGACAGCTTCCTTTTGAAGACTCACTGCCACAGTGCTGGAGATTTAGCAAGTACTCATGTAAGTACTCATGTAATAAACCCATCAGCAAATGACCAGAGAAGAGATCGAAGAGGTTAAGAATGAAGCTTCTAATTAATGGCAGTTAAAGCAGGTGACCAATTCTATTAGGCCAAAGTGGTCTTGTTTCTTCAGAAAGCATCCATTCTGCACACTGTCTTCTATAGTTACAATCTGTTCTCTGTCCCCACTCCCAACTATTACCTTATAAATACACCGCAGTCTGGATATAACTGCCAAGGAGAAGATGCCACAGTTAGGTGCTTCCTTCCCATCATCCACTGTCCCTGCCATATCTCTGGAAATGGCAGTAGTGACACATGTTCCTAGTTTGGAAACTAGGGTGGATAAAAATTTCTGTAAGAAGATAAGGCTTTGCCTTATCTGTAGACCTCTGAGCCACAGACTGACAGTGTGGCAGCTACTTTTCTGCATGTGGAAGAGAACTCTTGGATTCCAGTAGCTTTCAGGACAGGGCTATCAGTGGGAAACACAGGTCATGTAGTTAACATCAGAGTCAAGTGGAAAGAGGTCCCCTCCTGGTGGCCTTTCATCATCACTCCTAAAATTTCACTGACACCATTGATGTGATCAGACTACCTAGAGGTGACAAAGGCAGCTTAGGGAAAGCACTCTTCTCCACCCTTGTCTTTCATTGGGTCAGAGGTGTGCCTTTAGAAGAGCAACCCAGTGAAAATATGACTACAAAGGTCTCCTTGAGAAACCTAGCAGCTTTCTGCAGGAATCCACACAATTCAGAGGCAAAGAGCCTACTGAATGCCCAGACTAAGCATCATACCAAAATAGATAAGAACAGGCTTCTGAATAAGTTTCTGGGACCATCTTCTAAGTCCTCTGTGGGGCACTGTGTACTTTAAAATAATATCTGATTATCAAAAGCTCTGAGGAAACAATTAGTGCCTATTCTACGGAGGAATGCAAAATCAACAAGACTTCAGTGTGGATAAAAGTAGTTTAAGAGTAAATAAAATGACTAATCCAATCACATGAGTCACTCTATCTCATCCCACATAAACAAAATTCAACCTAAGAAGTAAATAGCTATCAACCACATTTGCCGGCGGAACAAACCCTGGAGTCCAATCACCTTCCCCAAATATGTAACTATAACACATTAAAGCTATTTTGCAGGCACAGAGTGCCTTTCATCCCCAAATATCAAAGCACTTTACAAGTAGTTGCCAACTGTGATTCCCCCCTCAAGCAGCCAAGAAAACAAACGCACAGGTTAAGTGCTACAGCCACGTTAAATACTGACTCAGCTAGAATAAGCCACAAAACAAGGACAAGAAAAATCCCCAGGAACACTGTTCTTGGCATGACCTACTACTGAGATGGAAAGCAAGCACAAGATGGTAGCATCAGGGAAGTGATTAGTCTGCTTTATACCTATTTTTCTCCAAATGACTTTCTTGGCTACTTCCAGTGAGTAGGTCAGGAGAGGATAGCCTAGCAGAGAGACAAAAGGAAAATTTGGCATCCACTAACTGGAGACAGCTCTCCAGACCTAGCTAGAAGACCCAGAAACACAGCCCAAGGGATCTAGGAATTAGCCACTTTCTTCCTTGGAACCTTGGTACCCATTTCAATTGTCCTTTAGAGGCACTGGCAACCATCTTTACAAGATGACCTAAGATGACTAGTGATGACTTATGGGGTAGCTTCCATTTCAGAAGCTATGATTTGGTAAAGCTGGTCCAACTGACAATAAGAAACCAATATAAGACCTCCCACAAGCAATGGCCCAGGGATTGATCCACAATATGAGCTCTGCTGAATCCAGCCTACCTTTGCATCTTTCTGGCTTAGAGCAGGTCCAGCACTCTCAGAACCAGAGCTGGTCCATTTCTGTTCAATTCTATTTTATTGGTCTCAATTTTCTACTGCTTAGCAGCTTTGGAGCCCTGACTGCCTGCAGAGTGCAATTTCATTGAGCAAGCCTTGTCAGCTGAAAAGACTTTCAAAATATTTGGAGGGAAAGCAGTGGGTGGCCCTGTGCCTGTGGGCCAAAACAACACCCCCAAATCCAGTTCCAGCCTCAATCTCATTATTTATATTATACATCACTTAAAAGCCAGTTGCCTCCACAAGCTTATTTAAGAGGGAAGGAGTAACAGCCTTTGGCACATCATTCTAAATTCATTTCCCTTGTACCGGCTTGTTGCTCAAGCCTGTAATATATGATCACGCTGACCAAAAACAACCGAGAAATATACCATCTTAGAAACAGTGAATGTGTTAGCTTCTAATATTGATGTTTTCTAATTAGATGCAATACAATAGATCATTTTCTTGTTTGCGGTCGATGAAATCCTCCAAAGTTCTCTTTTGTTGTAGCTCTTTTGATTACTGCCATGGCAGACTGAGGGGTATCTCAGTTCACTGGGAAGCAGAATCAAGGATGCACACACACAGCATCCACTTATATTTACTGTCCCCAAAATATAAACAGACTATTTACTTCAGATCTTTTAAGCACCCATTTCAAATTTAATGAGGCACAATAAACATTTCTCAAAATCAGACTCCATGGTTGCTTAACATTGGCAACCCTCTAATTATGACTGTAGTTTAAATAAAGGGCATTTGGTTCAGTTGAAATTATTAGGCACTGAACGAAGTCCACAGTAGCCTCCAGTTTCTAGTGACTTAAACAAGCATGGCAGCAAATCAGTGTTGGAGGCAAGATAGAGCTCAGACTTCAGCATCACTTCATGAGGCGTAAATGAGAAGTAATAGGAAGAGGACTGACTCAAGGAAGTAATGGAAATGTTTACTCATTTTCTAAAAACCCCTACCCATCCTCTCAAATCCTAATAGACTTTCTTATTTTATGCCAGGGTAGGGATGGTGAAGGCAGGCTGGAATTTGACCTGAGTTTATAAACAGAGATTAATCAAAAGGCTACTATCTGACATCAGAGTGCTGGCAACCATGCACAGTAAAGCCATCATTACACCTCGCAAAGTGGCTAATATTCTCAGCAGCTTGAAATTGTCAAAGTATTAGAAATGTGTAATGCAGTTATGCAATGCACCAACAGAATGCCAATTACTAAAGCACCTTGCATTTATACGGAACCTTTTATCACAATGAATTTCAGAATGTTTAACAGGCTGTTATGAAAAGGCATCATTTACCCCCACAGGTGAAGTCTAATAGCATTCTGCACCAGTAACAGTAAATAAAGAGGGTTTCAGGAGGGAGAAAAAAATTTACTTAACCTTAGAGAAACCAGAAGATAGATAAATATTTAGATGGGTGGAAAACAGACACCGAAAGTTGGCAACTGGGCCTAGATGTAGCTACATTTTCTACGGAGCTCCTGGCACAGAATTGAAGAATTTTCCTCCTCATCCAGCGAGCAACACTTCCAGGAGGTGCTTAATGACTGCAATGGAGCAGGTGCCTCTTGTTAATATCAACTAGAAAGAATCCACCTTAGGAAATGGACATGATACACAAAAACTTGCCATTTCTTTTCTTCTTGTTTTCTTTTTTTTTTTTTTTTTTTTGCCTTTTCACCAACATTAACTAGTTAATCCTCCTGCTACTATTATAAGCTAAATAACTCTGTTAACCCCACTAGCGGCAGGACAAAACAGGTTAAGAGACTTGCCCTTTACTAGAGAGGAGCAGGATCACATCTGCAAGCAGAATTCAAGGTTTCTCACTCCAGGTCCTGCGCTCACACCACTAGGCCACACCTCATTAGGATTCTGGGAAATGCAATGAAGTAGAAGTAATTAGGACTGGCTGACTGGATGTACTATTTGGGAGGAAAAAAAAAAATACCCTAGCCTGCTTAAACATGACAGGTTCAAGGGCGGTGAACACAACTAGAGCAATTTCCTCCTGCAGGAAGATTAAGAAATAATGAGGGGGAACACCTCACCGCCCCCCGCGCCATCAGACTCCCAACAGCAAAAACCAGGAACAATTCCAAACTTAACTGTTAAAAAAAAAATGAACACTGTCAGAAATATAACACTGTACTTTCTCTGCCAGTCCTACCCCGCAACCTGTATGAGTGACTTCTAACTTCTTTTCCCCATATTGTTCTGTGTCTGCCCTCCCCAACTCTGTCCTGGTCAGTCTTTCAAATATTCTTTGACACTTCTTTCTCCATTCACTTTATGTGCACACACATCCTTCTCTCACAGGAAACTAGCACACTCACTCCTCCAATACTTGTGTCTACTTGATAACAAAGAAAGATTTTGTTTGCAGTTCAACCAGTACAAAGAGTTGTGGGAAGTCATATCGTAATTCATACACACACACACACACACACACACACACACACACACACACGGTATACAATTTTTATGAAGGAAAAAGGGTTGTATATTTGTGTCTCTATGTTTTTTGATAGAGTTACTGGGGATTGAATCCAGGACCTCATGCATGCTAAGCATGCACTCTGCCACTAAACTATTCCCACCCCCACCCTACCCCTGTGTCTCTATATTTTAAAATTCTTGTTCCTGGTAGACAGACAAGCTTCAGTTAGGGCCATAAGTCACCCTGGTGATTATTTCTGCAGGTGGTTTAAGCTTAGAAAAGACTGCATAGAGTATTCAAAGAAAAGTCCTAGAAACCCTTCAAAACACAGAGCCCTCAAGGAAAAAAATAGAGAAAGTTCTTACTAGCTGTGTGACCTTGCAGAAGTCACTGAACCTCTCTGACCCTCAATTTCCCAATCTAGAAAATGGCAATAGTATCTGTCTTTATCCAACAGAGTTATTATTAGGATCCAATAAAATAATAAATGTGCAGGTACATTCTAAAACTGAACCGTCAGACAAATGACAGGTCATCTGATTATCAGGTCATAAACGTGATTTCTCTTGAATACTTATTTCTATTCCCAACTAAATTCCCATTGAACATTAGGAACAGTTTTCTTTCTGAGGTTCCCTACCAGGATATTTTATCTTGTTCTCCCCTTATCTGTACTATCAGAAAAAGAAATAATGTGGTAGGCAGTCATGTTTTTTGGCATGAGAAAAAAACATATATATATGAACCCAACTTCTCTAATTGCTGACTGGACATCTTAGCTAGAGTGTGTGTGTGTGTGTGTGTAAAGAGGAAGAAAACTCAGTTTAAAGAGAGTTGAAATGACCTCGCACCATCTGAAATTATGTGAAAGGCAAGATTTGAGACACTTAAAAGCCTTTATAAACTAGTTTTCCTTCACCCCATTTCCTTCCTCTGTTATGATTGAACTGTCACGGAATCTCTTTTCTTAAAGAAGAAAAAAAGAAAAGAAAAGGAAAGGAAAGGAAAGGAAAGAAAAGAAAAGAAAAGAAAAGAAAAGAAAAGAAAAGAAAGAAAAGAAAGAAAGGAAGGAAGGAAGGAAGAAAGGAAGAAAGAAAGAAAGAAAGAAAGAAAACCTCATCCCAGGGTTAAGTAAAGCACATTAGCATGCATAATTCAGAGCCGTCAGCTGGAAATGAGCCATTCAAAGCCTAGTGTGGTGGGTGGATAGAAAAACACGGTTAAAGGACTCGAGCAGCCTGACCAGGGTCTTCTAAGAGCCCAAGCAATGAGAGATTTCAACTCAGGACCACCCTGGAGCCTGACTGCGGGCTCATTCCACCATTCCTTAGAGCTGTGCTGTCCAACAGCATACATACTGTGTCCGATAGCACAGACACATGTAGCTATTTAAATTTAACTTAACAAAAAATAGAGTTAAATTTTTAGTTCCTCAGTCACAATAGCCACCCTTCAAGTGCTCAGTGGACAATGTGGCTACTGGTACCACATTAGACAGCATGGATGTAGAATATTTCCATCATCCCATAAAGTTCTATTGGACAGTGCTGCCTCAGAGCAAGACTGTTGGCCTGTGACTTAGGACTCTCCGATTTTCAGATGTAATGCCCTTGGTGACCTAAGGAAATATAAGGAGTAAACTTACCTCTAACATCTGTAACGCACTGTATTGCCTATATGTCAGCCCCACTAGGCTGGAAACTCCTTAAGGGCAAGGACCACGTCTTTAGTGTCTGTATCTTCAAAGCCTGTCATCATTCCTGGCATAGAGCAGGTGCTCACCCACTGTTTGTTGACTGACTAACAGCTGACGTTAGACACGTCCATGAGATCAAAAGAGCTCATTCGTCTCTTTTATAAACTGAGTCAAAAATGTAACATTTGCAAAGCTCTTTTAGGAAAGGTTACTGTGTTTCTAGACCTGTATTTGTTTCAACATTGCTAAGAATTTAGACCATAGGAAGGACTGGCTTAAGTCAAAAACTACCCTTCTGTCTCTCCATTCCTGTAAGTCCATGTCTTTCATTCATCAAAAAAATCACTTGTGAGTGTAAAAAATTAGAATCCCATGTTTATTAATATTAAGATGCCAGTGGATAATACACATTATATTAAACATGATACAATCAAACCTTTAAAGAGGGCTTTTACACTCTAATACAGCGAGAAACACCTGTGGGGCTGTGTATCCCAATGACCCAATTTTAACAATTATTTTCTTAAATGGCACCTTGTTTTTCACAGAGCTTTGACCTATGCTCTTTGCCAATAACCACAACAGTCTTAAAAATCTAGAGGCAAGGTATTATTTTCGCTTTTTAACAGGTGGAAAAATTGAGACCCAGAGAATTTTTGAATCCAGGATCAATAGCCAATTATTGGCAGAATCAGAGCAAGAACCTAAGGCTCTTGCTTCCCAGACCAGGGGACCTTCCACTCAGTCCAGCTTTATAGACAGTAAGAAATGGAAGCCCAGTTGGCTGACAATGCTTTTGTTTTAAATCTATAGTCTCTTCTGAGATCTTTCAAAAAATTTTTTAAATACATCCTTTTATGCAATATTAATTATCTCTTCAGATCATGATAGCACATTTAGTTGCTTTACTGCCAAATGTGGTCATTTGCAAAGGTTCTTGAAATCATTAGTGCGGTCTGATCATGCTATGCTGTCCCACGCAGGCTTTGAAAAATTCCCTTCTGGCCTTATGACTATCATAGAATCATATACCCACAGAGCAATAAGACTCAAAAAGATCTTAGGGAATATCTAATCTCTCTCTGTCTCTCTGCCTCTCTCTCCCTCTTCTTCTTATCTCTCACACACACACTCATTCAATATTTTGAAGACAAGGAAATGGGCCCAGGGAACCTCACAACCACCCTCACTGCATCAGAGCTGGTTGTTAGAAACCCAGGCGTAAGTTTAGAACTCAGCTCATCAGACATCCAGACCAGGGCTCATCCCTCTCCACCTACCCAACTCTCTCCTGTTATTTCTCCTAAGAAGTGCCCAAAGAGTAAAACCTAATGCTGTAAATTCCATCAACAAAATTTCTCGAGGGACGGAAAAGTAAAATTTAGTGCAAATGAGGTTTGTAAATCATTTCTTGTCAATATCCTACCATTAAGAAAAGTCATTGTTCCTCAGGATACTGTAGAAAGAGGATGTATGATCCATCCAAGGAAACAGACTGTCTTTAGCTGAGTGATTCGAAGAACATTGAATGATAAAGCTTGGTGAAATACAGCCTCATTCTAGCAAATGACTTGCTTTGTTGCCACTTAAATTGCTCATCTATAATTGCTAGAGATAAACTGCAATCAAAATACAGTATCTTCTATTAGTTTTGCCCACTGGGGATTGTTTGATCATGGTGAAATTATCCAAAAGGTAAATTTGCTCATTTTTACTGCCTCAGTAGAAACTGGCATTAGACCACTGGGGCTAGACTGATGGCAAGTGTTACTTCCTGGTGAGGGAGCTTTTCTATTGTCTAAATAGGACTGAGCCTCTGCCTCTGTGACTAGCAACAAATAAGCAGGAAAGGAGGACTCTGCTCTGCCCACTTCCTCAAAACATCATTCCCAGGCTTACTAGCTTCCTCGTGCTGGGGTCATACCTTCCTGGTTCAGACATCACGAATTCATATTTGGTGATCATTCTGATGGAGTTAGGCTGCTGTGTCTATTTTTTAAAAGGTTTGCTGGGCAAATTATGGTGTAAACAAGATTATAAGGGAAGTGTTTAAACTACTTAAGAGAATAAATTGTTTTTAAGCACTTTAGAAGCCATTTACAAACAATAAATATGTTAACTGCACATCATTCTTATTTATTCATTAAAGCAGATCCAAGGACTTCTACTTGGCAAAACTTCCTGGCAAGGGCTTTGTTAGTCTACTTCTGATTACTCTATGAACTTGGAAGTAATAAAATTGCCTTTCTTTTCTATCTGTAATTCCGACTGGCCTTCCCCCAAGTTAGTCTCAATTAATCAGATTTGACTGTACTATATAAAGACTGAGTAAAATGACAAAGCCATCAGCCCCGGGTCGAAAGACATAAAAGTCACAGAAAATCCTGCACTATGTTTAAAACCTCTTTGCACACACAACCAGCAGTGAAAAATGGTAGATGGGTGCAGTGGGGTGGGGGAAGAGGGTAGAAGGAAAAACAAAAAGATATCACTCAGAGCCCTCCCCACAATTGAAAAGATTTGCTTCCTGCTCCCTGGCTGTCCTTGAGTGTGGGTTGTAGAACAAAGGGCAGAAGTACACAGCTCAGGCTCAAAATCATTCAGTTCAATTCAACAAATACTATTAAGACTATGTGCCAGGCCCCAGAGTAGATGCTAGTGCTATGGAGATGAATCAGATTCCACTCCTGCCCTCAAGGAGTTCACGTTTCTACTGCGAGGAAGAGATAAGCGAAGAGACAATTATCATGCCGAGTTGTAAGTGCTGTGACAACAGTCTACATGTGTGGGAGCACAGAGAAGAGAGCAACGGAAAAGAAGGCTCCCCTAGGTGACACTTGCTATCGGAACTGCCTACAGACACATGTGATCTAAGCGAGGGACAGGACTAGGACAAAAAGTTGTTGGGGGAAAGAGTTTATTTCTCTCTCACTCGAATTCTTGATTTTGCAAGTTCCATGTGAGTGTCAGGTGTCAGGGAGAAAGACCATAAGCCATGCTTAATAAAATCAAGCAACTTCCCTACAGCCCCAAATCCGGCTGGATTTAGATTGGCTCGTCTGTAACATTTGGAAGACAAGTTACATTCAGTACAAGTTCTCAAAAAATCAATGTCCGAAGTGGTAGCTAATTAAACCACAGAGACTTATTTTTGAGCCAGGAAAGGTTTTCTCCAGTGGTCAGATGTTCATGACTTTCAAATTCTTTTTGCAGCCTTTGCATAAAGATGAGTCCTGAGACAAGCCGACCCTAGCTTGGATAGTCTCTTAAAAGATGCCCTAAGTCCACTTGTCAGAGGTAGGAAAGAAGATAGAGCTCTTTCCTGCACAGCCTGTAGGTGGAGCCCTTCACTTTCCTCAGCCTGGTGGACCCACTGGCTCTCAGCCCTACAAGAAAAGATGACCATGAAATTTGCACACTTAGCAGGGAGTCTAAAGAGGTGGATTTTATGCATGTTCCCTTTCTCTTCTGATCACCTGACACTGCCTTTTCTCCAGAAGAAGCTGAAAGTTCCAGGTACTGCTGGAGCCCTAGTCCATCCCCCACCCCCATCACTCACCAGGCTGGATCCCACCCAGTACCTTAAAATGAAGGTCACAAAAAGAAACAGAGGAAGTCTCAGCTTGTTCACAAAGACCATCTCTGCTCCAAGAATGATATTTCTGTGTCTTCTATTCCTGGATAACAGGGCCTGGATGACTCTGAGGCCAGACTGTCTACTACAGTTGTCTTAAGCCAGCAATGTACACATTGTGTTTCTGTGCGAACAAAGACGACTTTTATCTCTTCCCTCACAAATTTTCTCCCCTGGGCTTTAAAAAATAAATAAATAAGGCATGGGAAATAAAGAATTAACAAAGACAAGTAGGAATGACCTCTCCCTACGTGTTCTAAAAATAATGTAGAGCCTATGGAGGTCAATGATTTCATAAATTTCATCTTTTGAACACTTATTTTCACAAGTTAATATTTCTTCTGTCATTTGTGATGATGATGATCAGTACCTTTTAGAAAAAGAGCCTGCAAACCAGAAAATCTCAAAATTTCCCACTACATGTTCACCTTCTCAATATTTCTAGGAGGAAAACAAGCCACATCCAAGGCTATTCCAAGATATTAAATCCTTCTTAACCTCACTAAAAGCACACCACTACAAAGCTGCAAAGGGTGTCAAGAAGATGGAAGACAGCATACTAGCCATCAGTCCATCCTTTCTAAGATCTTGCCTCTGGCAGTGGTTTTTTTTGTTTGTTTGTTTGTTTAATGATGAGATGATTAAATACAGTGCACGCTACAAGGGAAAGGGAAATCCCCATGATCACCCAATGACCCATCAGGTGTTGGCCCTACACCTGAGAGCTGATTTTCCAGGCTGAGTATGGAAAGCTGTTGTGCTGGTCAAACAATTAGCTGGTCCTGGGTTCAAACAGTATATATTTTTACTCAAAGGAACTAATTCAAAATCCGAACATTAGGAAGAAGGATGTTTTATGCTTCTGTGACCCATTTTCCCAGTGCAGACCAATGATAATGGTGGCTTCATGCAACTGAATTTTTGTCTCTATTAAGCAATATAAATCTTGCTCCACAAATGATGTGGTCTCCAGGCCCTTAACCAGTTTCTTAACCTTCTTTGAAACTTACTTTAGTCTGTCAGTGTCCTACTTAAAATAAGGCATAAAGAATTGAACAAAGTAGTCCAGATATAATCTGAGCAGCAGAGTTCAGGGGGGCTAATCCTTCCTATAATCTGGAAACTATACTTCATTAATGAGGTCTAAGATCATATTTGTTTTAGCAATCTCCTTAACCTCAACTTGCTTCCCTCATAACATGTCTATTCTTCCCAAAGACTCCTTCCACTCTGGCATTACCGGCTCCACTCCAGATTGGCCTCAGGTTGGAGCACCCAAAAAGACCATCAGATAGACAAGCAGAGCCACTAAAGGAAAAGTAGACCAAAAGGGAAAGTAAGGGAACTTCCGAAGAAACCAAAAAAATGGTCCTGAAAAGGAAAGAGAACAGGCCAGCTAATGATGCTAGCAAGGCGCCCAGGCACAGAGGACAACTGGAGACTGCCGGAGATGGTGGTCCAGAGATCATGGCTGTGCCCGCTGCACCCTTCACTTGGGGTAAATAGCTAATTAGTCCTGCTAACCAAAGTAACACCACATCGCACATAAAGGCAGAACTCAGCGTAAATAACCAAACTATTGTCTACTTGAAGAATAAACAGAAAGAAAAAAAAGTTAGCTAAACTATATTCCACAGATGTCAGTTTGGAAGTCATAACTTTATTAAAAGTCATGCTCCCCTGGATGCACATTATTCCCCTCACCTCTCCCTTTGTTCCTCTATTCCCCACCCACTACCCTCTCTGTGCTAGTAAGAATTTGGTAAATATAGTCAATTATTCTAAAGGTGCCCAAACTCTCATTTCAACTTGTTTCCCAGTTAATGTACCATGGCAGAGAATGAATCGCTATTACAAGGAACTAAAAATAAAAATGTTTCAGAGTCCGTAATTGGCTTGTCTTGTTGGACTTTTTAGAGAGCCAAAGTACCAGTTCCAGGCTATTAGCCCTTGGTTCATAGGAGAATAATATAATATATTTCCTCATTAAAATACTTCGCTCTCCATGGTTTAAAAATAAAAAGGATACATTTTATCCTACAATTTTTCATTTTAGGGGGTTTTGAATCTTTGGAGGCACAATGAAAGGAGAAGAAAAAAAATAGGCACTCTGCTCTGAACATCAGCCATTACTTCATTAAAGCTTTCCTTCCTTTTAAGTCAGTTTTCTTGCAGCCCCACAATTCACCACATCACACAGCCATTAATTTGTTTTCCAAAAAAATATAGCCATATATATGTGTGTGCATTTAAAATCAAATGCCAGTAATTAGCTGGGGTGGAGGCTGAAGGTATCTATATGCAATTATAGGAATCAGACATTTGAAATCACAAATTCACGGATCCCTAGACAACCGAAAGCAATTGAGACTTGCTGTTTTGTAATCACATCACCATGGTGTTTCCTACTATAATCCACAGAGACCAAATGTTCAGTGGTCTGTCTGTGGCCTTTAGCCCCATAGAGTTAGTAGCTGCATCCTGGTCCCCGTGTGCGGTACATGTTAGTAACCTGTACCGCTTTCCATCTCACTTGTCGTGATTGCAAGTCACAGTCTGCATAACCATCTTTTCCCTGTCTGTCTCCTGTACTATACTCCGGGCTCCGTGAGGGTAGGAGAAATGTCTGCTTTGTTCCTCAGTGTATATCCCATACCTGGTAGGATACAAGGGCAGTAGGTCAGGTAGGTACTAAAGAATGAATGGACTATCAGCCTGGCTGGAGAAAAGTCTGTGTGTGAAGGAAGAAGGAATAAAAAAATAAGTCTCACTGAAGCCTTACCTAACCACCCTATTTAAATTTGCAAAATATCTCCAATACTCACGATCTTTCTTTTCTGACTTACTTTTCTCTGTAGCACTTGTCTTCTAAAATACCATATATTTAAATTACTTATTTTGTTTATTGTCTCGCTTCCCCTACTAGAATGTTAACACCATGATGTTAGGAATTTTTGTCTGTTTTGTTCACCACTCTTCCTAGAACCCTGAAAATACTGCCTGGCGTGAAGTAGGTAATCAGTAGCTATTTGTTGAATGTATTAATGTTCTTTCTGGACTAGGCAAATGGCTACACACACACACACACACAATTTAAATCCTAAATGTGTGATACTCATTCTAAATGCTAAAAGGGCATACCAGAGAATGGGCCTACACTAGCTCCCTTTTCTCAGTTTTCAGCTTCCTCAGATGTCAGCAACTGGTCCCATTTTACTAGGACAGGGACACCCAGAGGATCCCAACCACCTCCATGTACCATCTGTCCTGTGTAGCCTCCGAGCATCGCCAAGCCACTTCAAGCAACACAAAGCCTAACAGGGTAACTGTGTGTAAAATAAAGAAGGAAACAGCCTTTTTTTGATCATGGGATTCCAGTGTGACATGGGAAGAAAGTGCTCTGGCCATTTCTAAAGTATTAGCCTAACACCCTCTACTAAAAGCTTTTCCTAGAATTGTCCCCAAACTCAAATTTTATGGGTCAGCCTGAATGCTGACCCCTGACCTAGGTATTTCTAGTCATGGGGAGTTGGGGATGTGAACAAGTCATCGGGATTTATACTAGAAGACTCTCACTTCTCTGGAAAACTCTGCCGGCTGGTGAAAAAGAAAGGGCTCTGGTTCAGAGAGACTTGGGTTCAAGTCCTGTTTATACGTGACCTCAGGAAAATTACTTAACCTTTAAGTACTTCAGTTTCTTTGTCTGTAGAAATAGGATAACACTCTTTAACTCTCATAGGGCTGTTGTGACCATTGTTAGCTAATATACGAAAGGTTCAAGCCCAGGAACTGATGTATATTTGGTGTCCAATCAATGTCCTCAGTTCCCTTCTGTCCTTGGATCCCATCTCCTGGCTTCATGGAAGAAACGGGGAAATCGATTTGCTATTCAAAACCACTATAAAAAATCTTGAATTCTTTTTGTGAACAATGATATCTCGAAAAGGATAATCTCATTGGGGAAAACTGGTTTCATTTTTAACCTCCCCCTTTGTCTTTTCTTTGCACTATAACAAGGAAAACAACTTAATATGCCGAGATGCACGGAGAAAAAACTAGGACTTTTCCCCTTTACTTTTTCAGGGAAGGGAAAGAAAGAGCTCTTCAGAGCTCGCCCCTTTTCCTTTCTTTGAAAAAAGAGCAAAACCACCACCAGGCAATGTTAGATAGTCCCCAAGGCATTCAATAAAAAAAAAAGGCCTCCAACAAAATTAAAACTTGGAAAACCTCAGAGGGGCAGAAACTCGGGTGAGGAAACCTCACCACTTCCTTGTGAGGGAAAAATAAGAAAAGAAAACTGATAACAAGGAACAGGCTAGAGAGCAAGGCAAGAAAGTTCTAGATGAGAGGGAAAAAAAAACAAAAAACAAAGTAGGGCTCTGCCAAAAGTGGAAGCCAGAGGGATGGTCCCTGGGGGCTCTCACAGATGACTACAAGGAAAACAGCAGCCTCAGGGAACTGACGCTTTAGCTTCTCTTTTCAACTAAACTTTTTTCATTGTGGCTTGTGCTTGCTGGCTCCAAAACCTCCAAAAGTAGGAGAAGATCCTATAAAATAAGGGTTTCTCGAGGAGAGCAACCTTTGGAGGCTGGGTGGTTTTCATCGATTTAAAAAGTAGCTTGCTTAGAAGAGGGATGCAAACTTAAAAAAAAAAAAAAAACTTTACCTCTCCCCTTTTGATAATGCATAGGCAATACCTTGGGAAGAGGGGGCCAAATACCAGTTATTAATTACCCTAATTAACCCAATTCATAAGACATATTTGTATGCTGTCATGACAACTGCCTTGACTAACTTGCCAAGAATAGCTTAGCTGTCCATTCAAATAAATCCCTGATAATTACCAGTCTAGTTTACTGGGCTTCTGTGATAATAATAATTAGTGCTACTGTGCAAAAGGTCGCACTAAACAATTTATGAATGATGCATTTTGCATGGTGATTATTGAGTCACAGGCAATGTACAGAATGTTCACCATTATGCTATTAATGGGGAAGGGGGTGGCCAGATTTGAGGTAGTGACTGACTCTGTGGTCTTTGTAGCTAAAAATGAGCAATGGGGAAAAGTGGCAACTATATCATGAATGAAGGCCTATCCCAGGAATAGCAGGGTACATTGTGACTGACTGTTTCTCTGAAGCCATAATCCATACGTGATGGTCACAAGTTTTGGATTCAAAAGCAGATGAAATATGAAATAGTTGAGTTATAGAAGTACATACCCTGGGTGGTGGGGGAGGAAGGGTATAGCTCAGTGGTAGAGCACATGCTTATTAGCATGCATGAGGTTCTGGGTTCAATCCCCAGTACCTCCTTTTAAATAAATAAATTGCATTCCTTTTATTTAAAAAAAAAAAAAGGGAGAAGTACATACCCTGGTGGGAGTATCTGAGAAGGTAGGAGGATGCTGCATTACACATAGAAAGAGCTCAGTTGAGGCTCAGGAACAGTGCTGGGGGATAATAAAATCTGTGTCCAGGTGTGCATGTTAAGCCCTATGCAGTCAGGGTAAACCTTGAAAAGAAGACCAAAAGCCCCTTGACATCTGGTGATGGCCCTGGTCAAGTAAGGAGGTAGGGCATTTCTGTTGAAAGATCAACGTTTTATTACTCCAATGAAACAGTGTTATGGTCCACATGTTTGAAGAGTAACACATCTTTGAAAAATGAGTTCTGAATGTCATTGTCACTTTTCCATACTAGTAAAACCTCTTAACACTCCACAATTATAATAGGAAATACGGATATCATACTCTGGGTTTTAGATGTACAATAAATTTGACTAGTTAGAAAAGACTGAATCAATTGCAAAAACATTAGTCCTGCCACCTCTTTCTATTTTGCCATATGTTTCGTTCCCTCCCTTCCACAGATTTTGTTTTTTAAATGGCACAAGATTTCCAGGTCAAGAGGGAAAAAATACACCAAGGTTTTGGTTTTTATTTCATTCCTATATCACAGAATTGTCTTTATTAGCTAGGTCTTATCCTAAACTACATTTCTTTTGAGATCATTATTCGTCATTTCAAGCTTCAGTCTGTGCTATAAGCACTATTCACAACAAATTAGAAATTTGGCATTAATGAAGCGCTCTGGTTGAGTTGGCAGAAAGAGATACAAAACACATCCCTTTGTTGCCAGTAAACTTGGATTTTTTTACCGACAGCAAACGCAGAGAAGGTTCATTTCTGGTGAGCAATTACTGAGATGCTACAATGAAGCACCTGGAACCGTGCCTGGCATGTGGTGAGTGTTCAAGGAATGAGGAGCTAGACGAAGAAGGAATTCGGCAATATTTACCCTAGTATGGGACACAGACTGTGATTTTGCCACCAGGTTGAGATTCTTGAGCATTAAGATCACAATTGGCAACCATCCCCTTTCTGTTGCTTGTGGGAAACCATGACTGACTCCATTTCCCATTACTTTTGGTTCCCTCCCTCCCAGGGATGAATAAAATTGTACAGATTTCGGTGTCAAAAGAAAACAACATAGGCCTTAGTCTGTATGCAATCCAAGTCCTGTACATACGAATGTTTATCACTCTATGCCTGATGGGGATCTGTTAGAATCACATGAGTTCTACTCTTGAACTAGGTACACATGAAAGCAGAACTGAGTATATTATGAGACCCCAGACTTTTATTGCAATTCTGCCAATACCTGCAGTGGGACTCGGTAAAATGTCCATTTTCCACTCAACTGTGTTTCACCATGGTTTTTTTTTTTTTTCATTATGGGATAGAGTGGTGGCAATAATGGCATTACACGTAACAAGTTGCCTTACAAGGTGCTTTAATTATGCCAAATAATAAACAGTTACCAGGAAAGTAGTAAAACCAACACCTGCCCTTCATGCACATAGTTCTTCATCGTATGCGCCACCTTGCCCTGTCCCTGCCCAGCAGACTGTAAACACCTTGAAGGCAAGGATTATTCCCCACTTGCTTTCGTAAACCCTGCGGTCTCTAGTGCACTCTGATGCACAGGTGTTCAATACGGCACAGCTGAGTGGAACCGAACTTGTGAGCTGATACGGCTGCCCTAGGGGTTGAAGAGTGAGGCCTGAGCTGTGCATTAGAAAATGTGCAAGAGACGTAACTCTGCAAGTGTGTAATTCATAACCCAATGACTGCCAATAGGAAAGAGAATTTAATACAACACAGTGCCAAACGCAACTTTACAAGCAGCAACCCATGTAAGGGAACCTAATACTCCACACCTTGTGGAGAGGAAAATCCTGCTAGGCAGTGAGGTGTAAGGGAATCTAATCTGCTACGAATGGAAGGCAGCCTAATAGGGTTTGATGTGATTGGAAATCCAATGTGCTGGAGTGGAAGGAAACCCAATACGGGATAGTAGGGAAGAAGGAATAAGCATTAGTGATTAACCAGACTGGTCACTGGAAGTTTCCCTTGTTCCAAAGACACAAAACCAAGCCGGATAAGTATTCAGCGCAGGATTGCAGGTCTATTGAGAAAGGGCAGGAATGACCCTGACTGTACAAACACTTTTTTTTTAAAGTTGTTCATTTATACGACAAACCAAGGAGGAGCCTGGGCCCAACTGCCAATCTTGCTCCCATCGTACAGAGCCGGAGAATGGGACACAGAGAGAGTTGGATGCAGACACATAAAGAGGCAGAGAGACAGAAATAAAGACAGAGAGAGGTAAAGACAGAGAGTCAGAGATAGAGTAGAAAACATAGACAGAGAGAGGCAAAGAGACAGGGAGAGCCACAGACTGAAACAGACAGAATAGACAGCCATGGACAGATATGGAGAGACAGAGATCAGGATCAAAATCAACAGAAAAACTGAGAAAAACACGTGGAGGGGAGACATGCACAGAAAGACCTAGGGAAATGGAAAACTCAAGGGAGAGCCACAGAGTACACAGATCGCTCAACAGAGAAAGGCAGAGGCAGGGCAAAAGGCAGGATGGAGATTCCCAGACATCCATGGTGGGGAAAGCCGCTGCCCACCACCGCCAAGCCCGCACCACCCCTGGCTGCCACCCAGGCACCCCTCGCCAGTAGGCTGTCCCAATGAAAGCGAGGCGTCGAGCCAGTGTGGCCCCGATCTGGGCCGATATACCAAAGTCAGCTGGAGGCAGAGGGAGAGACATACTGACCTAGGGTCCCTGTCCCCTCTGGCTCCCAGCCAGTCCCCCTCCCCACCCCCACCAGCCACACTCACCCAGTCTGACCTCCCCAGGGTCGTTGATGGGGATGTTGGCTCCCTGGGGAAGAGAGGGGGGATCAGAGGCTGTCAGAGACACCCCTCCCTACTGCCAGCCCAACTGTGCCTCTGCTCCCTGGTCACACACCGCCTGAGCCCTCCAATAACCACTACCATCTCCCAGAGGCCCCCACCCACCAAGGCTACTTTTCTGCCCCCAGATCACCTTGATGTCCCGGTGTATCTTCTTCTGTGAGTGTAGATAGGCCAGTCCCTGGGGAGGAGGGTGGAGAGGGGAGCTGTGAGTGTTCTGGGGGTGTGAGCAGGGCCCTGCCCCCACCCAAACCCACCAAGCATCGCCTCCCCCCACCCAAACCCACCAAGCATCGCCTCACCTGGAGCACTTCCCGGCAGACATAGCTGATCTGGAGCTCTGACAGGGGGCCTGTGACTGCAAAGGTCACCCCGGCATGGTGTCAGATGGGGACCAGGAAACCTGGCCCCAGGAGCCCCTGGCTGCCACCCACACCAGGTACCACATGGGGAGGGGGTAACATGAGGGGACAAGGAATGGTTAGCAAAAGAGAGAGGCAGCGATACAGGGAACCAGAGGCCAGAGGGAGATAGATTCATTCAACCGACTACACATTTCCTGTGTGCCAGGTGCCGTGGTGGGCAATGGGGACACAGCTGTGGACACAGAGACAGAGATCCCCACCCTCGTGGAGAGAATATTCCAGTGGGGGAAACGGACAGTAGACAAGAGAAATAGGTGAAAGAAACAGTATGTGAGATGCGAATAAATAGAAAAAACAAAAGCAAGAAAAGACAACAGGAAATATGTGTGGGAATGGGTATGACATTTTATGCTGGGTGATCAGCGAAGGCAACTCTGAGAAGGTGATGGGGTTGAGGATGGGAGCAGCCCCACTCAACGTGAACAAGATGAGCAAGTGCAAAGGCCCGGACGTAGGAAATTGCCTGGTGGGCCTGGAAAATGGCAAAGTGGGTGGAGTGGAGAGAAGGTGGGTCAGCCTGGGGTGGTTGTGGGCGTCAGACTCGAGTGCTGTGATGCGAAATTTGGGCTTATTGTTGGAGGGAAATGGAAGGCTTGGGAGGGCTCTGAGCAGGAGGTGATGTGACTTTGTTAAAATGAGGAAAGTCAGAGGGAGACAGAGACAGGGACAGAAAATCAGAAACAGATCCAAACTGAGGCAGACAAAGAGCGAGCTGGGCAGAGACCAAGAAGTGGGAAAACAGACACATTGAGAAACAGAGATTCAGAGGGGACAATATGGACACAGACAGAGAGGGCACAGAGCAGGTCTGACAGCTGGTGATGTGAGTCACTTCCTCTCTGTGGGCCTCAGATTCCCCGCCTAGGACTTCCTAATGAAGTCCTTCCTTTCCTGAGCTTTGTGGAGACAGGGAGATTGTCAGAGACAGAGGTGCACATCAGTAATCCAGGAATGATCAGAGACCCACCCCGCCCCCACCCACAAATGCTGCAAGAGAGCAAAAAGCATGCTGAGAGAATCAGAAATGCATTCACTCCTTAAATGAACGTGTTGGCATGAAATGAGAATTAGCCAGAAATGCAGAAATACTCAAATTTGTGAGTAGACCTTGGCGAGGAAAAGCAGACACAGAGGAAGATGGGGCGGGGGAAGGAGGAGGGGTCACTGCCTGCAGAAAGACTAGGGCTGGACTCTCAGGTCATGGAGGACAGGGCTCAGGGCCTGCTCTGTCACATCCCCAGCATCATCCAGGTCAGGTCAGGCCCAGAGAAGGGGCTCATTGTGTGAAATATGGACCAGAAAGGCAGTCCCAGGAGACACAAAGGCAGAGGGACAGAAGGGGTGGATTGGAGGAGCAGGGGCTCCTCTCACCTTGGTAGATACCCTGGAGAGAACCCATCCCACAGAATTCCATGCAGATCCAGAGCCTCTGCAGCCTACAACAGTTCGAGAGCAATCACAGTAGCAGTAATAAATCATTTGTAGGACAGCTCCTAGCCCACTGCCTTGTTCTAGTTCAACAAGATCTTCAGTGTAAGAGCTGCCATCTCTCTCTTGCCCACCAGAGTGAGACAGTCCCGTTTCCATTTTACCGATGGGGAAGTTGAGGCTCAGAGAGGAAATAATATGTTCAAGGTCAACTGGAATCAAACCCAGGTCTTTGGGCTCCTAAGCCAGAGCACCTCTGCTGTTCCACACTAATCTGGAAGACAGGGTAGAGACTTCATAGGCTGTGAAAGTTCGGAGGCGACAGAGGAGGCCAGGGTGCCAGGTATAGGGAACAGAAGTCATTATTGAGGTACCTGGGATATTAGTTTGAGGGTCAGGGAATTTAGGGGTTCATATTAAAGGAACAGAAAGTGAAACCGGGGGACCCGATGAGCAGGAGTACGAAAGATTGGTTTTAGGGGACTTGGTTCAGGTTTGGTTACTACAAAGGGATCCGTTTTGGGGACCCCTTGTAAGAAATGGGAGTTCTGGATTGGAGATTAGATTTGGGGATCCTTTGGTCAGGGAAGTGGGACTTTGACTTGGAGATCCAGTTAGGGGTGCCCCAGTTAAAAATGAGGATCCATGATTGAGGTCAGGGTAGGGGGTACCCTCGTCAGGAATGGGAGTTCGGGGGTAGGGGCTGGGCTGGGTCCCAGGGCAGGTCTTAAGCTCATCACCAGAGATAACTCCCATGGTAGGCCACGATGTTGGCATGCCGACAAGTTTTCAAGATGAGGATTTCCTTCTGAAGTGTAGAAACATCATCATCTGCAAGGAGGGGCCGGAGAGAAAAGGCCGCTGCAGGGAAGGGGTCTGGGAGAGATCCCAGTGTCCCAGGAGGTGGGGGTGTGGGGAAGGCACTCCTGGGTTCTCTCCTCACCAGGCTGCATCTTCACCATCTTCAGTGCCACCAGGTCCCCCGTTACCTTGTCTCGAGCCTTATAAAGGGGAAGTTGGCAGTCAGGCAGGCTCCATTCGCCTGAGCTCTCCTCAGCATCCTTGAACCAAAGCCAAGGACTGGGACCCTATTGCATCCCCTTCCCTTCTTGGGCCTCACCCCAAAGATCTCTGGTCTGAGGGTGATGGAGAAGGAGGGGATTCTTCACCTTGAAGACTTCCCCATAGGTGCCGCCGCCCAGCCGTTGCAGCAGGTCATAGTGGTCCCGGGGGTCCCTATTAAAGATGTCGGGGTCCGCAAGGTCCATTCCTGGGGGCTGGAGCTGGGCCTGTGCCCAGGGGCCAGCAGGGCCTCAGGGCTCGGAGTGCTGGCACCTCCTTCCCTCCCCACAGGCCCTGCACCTGTCTTGCCTCCACTGGCTGTGGCCTTCCCCCTCCCCACTCTGGCTTCCTGCCCCAGCAGGGTTGTGCGGCTGGCTCCACCCCCTGTCCCCTGGGCCCTGAAAGCCTGTGAGAGGCAGCTTGCCTTGGGACCCAGGGGACCCCCCTCCACCTCCAGGGCCGTGGGCTGAATGTAAACCAGATGCAAACTATCTTAATTATGACCTGGGGTGGGGGGGTGCCCTAACACTCCCTCCCTCGTTCTGGGTGGCAGCTAAAAACTGTAGTTGAACCTCTGCTGAGTGCTTGAGACTTTGGCCACAACCGGTAGACGGCAGGTCTGCACGGGGATGACCATGCAGTGTCCATTACTGTTCCGGGGTGGTGGGGGGTGGGGCTCATAAGGCACTTAGTGGTAACCCCCTGTGCAGTGTGAAGACCAGTCAACATGCACGTGTCTGGATACCCGTGTGCGTACATGTGGATGTACCCAGAGCATATACCTCCACATATACGACACATGCATGTGCTTTCATGCCTGCAGTGTGCAGTACCTGTACACACATGCGGTGCTCGCTCTCACCCACAAGACAGGAGCCTATGGGGACTGGGCGTGATCTGGCGGGGTCCAGGAGCCCCTCACCCCTGTCCCTGACAGGCAGAGCACAACAGCTTTGCAGGCCCCTAACCCTGGCGTCAGGGTGCAGCGTGGGGACCGGGTTCAGGACTTGAAATTGTGGAGCTCGGATCTTGCTTTAGGGATCATGGCGTGAGGCAAAGGGGACCTCAAAAAGCACCTTCCTCGGGACTTGGCCATGGCCCAAAGGGAGACTGATACGTGCATTCCAGCACAGCTTTTGAGTTCACGGTCGCGAGCAACGCGACGTGCGTGCACGCCGTCAGGGATCCGTCTCCTTCCCTGGCAGCTCGCGCGCACACCGCAGGCACTAGAACAGGGTACGCGAGGCCGGGGAAAACCTCAGCCCCGCCTCCTGGCCAGCGTGCCTCGAGAGGGCGCCTGCGCACTTGGCTAGGCCAGGCTTTTTCTCACGCCGTTGATTCTGCTCGGGTGGAGCATACACGCATGCGCTAACTGCGCCGGAGCGAAAACAATGACGTAGTTTCCGTTTCCACCAATCTTTCCTTTTCCGGTCCTCGAGGAGTCCGCGTCGGCCGGGTCTGCGGCGGCCGGGTCTGCGGCGGCCGGGTCTGCGGCTTCACCCCGGGTGTGGGAGGCGACGGAGTCCTGGCGATGTTTGAGCAGGTGAGAGCAAACGTGGGCAAGACGCTCAAGGGTATCGACAGGTCTGAGTTCGGTGGTAGGGAGCGCTTCTGGCCAAGCGGGGCGGAGGAGAGAACTTTCTGGAGTAAGGCGTGGTCAGTCCTGGGCTTGCCCTGGGGTTCTCACCTATCATCCTGGAGGTGTTTAAGGAAATAGCACTGCGAAGACCTAAAGGCAGAAGATAGCGTTTCCTACCGCCAGTCTCCCCTTTAATTGCCTTAATGTCTCTCTGTGTCTGCTCCTCAGTCTCTTCGTGTCTCTTAGTGCCTCTTTATCTCTCCCTTCCTTCACCTCTCATTATTCATTTAACACATGTTTACTAAAATCTAGTCTGTGAGTGCTGGGCAATGCTGCAGACCAGAGTTGACCAAGACAGCCGCAGGCCATGCTTTCATAGGGTTCCCAGTTCAGAATCCAAACAAACCAAGTAGCTAGTTAGAACCAGTAGTGGTCAGGGTGTGATGAGGGGAGCTAGGCAGGAGAGGACGGGGCTAGACCAGAATGAGATCTGGGGAGGGAAGGTAAGGGTGGGTAGCAAAGATGTCTAGGAGGCTAGGTATACAGTCTGCAATGACTGGCTGTCTGAAAGGTTGAGGAGGCAAGCTAGAAAAGACCCAAGGCTCTGATGCAGTTTAGAGCTTTGGCTTAGGTCTGGGGTGTGGATAAGTTTTATTAGAAATTATAGAGCTGATTCAGTATTTGGGTAGAGCCTAAGTGGCCAGTGACAGAGCTAAAGAAAGGGAAGAAAGGAAGAGAGAGAGGCGCAGGCTACAGTGACCCTCCTCCCTGGCCCCATAGAGTAACTGAGCTCAACTCCTGTCTCCTCTCTGTTCATCCATCTTTATTCTCCTCTAGGTATAATCCTGAGAATCTGGCCACCCTGGAGCGCTATGTGGAGACACAGGCCAAGGAGAATGCCTATGACCTGGAAGCCAACCTGGCTGTCCTAAAGCTGTGAGTTTCTACCTCCATTCCCACCCCCATGCCAGTAGCCAGCATGGTACCACTCACAACACTGGGGGGGTGGGAGTTGGGGGTAGCCTGCAGGGTGTGGCTATCTTTTTTCTTTTCTAATTGAAGTATGGTTGATTTACAATATTACATTAGCCTCAGATGTGAAACATAGTGGTTAATTATTTTTATAGACTATATTTTACGTAAAGTTATAAAATATCAGTTATATTCGTGTGCTGTACATTATCCTGTATCTTACTAATTTTATGCCTAGTATTTCGTACCTCTTAATCCCCTTCCCCTGTCTTTGCCTCTCCTCAACCCCACTCCCCTCTGGTAACCACTAGTTTGTGCTCTGTATCTGTGAGTCTCTTTCTGTTTTGTTACATTCACTTGTTTTATTTATTATTTTTTAGATTCCACATGTAAGTCAAAACATACAGTATTTGTCTTCTTTTGATTCATTTCACTAAGCACAATAGCCTCGAGGTCCATTCATGTTGTTGCAAATGGCAAAATTTCATTCTTTCATGGCTGAGTGATACTCCATTTTGTGTGTGTTTAGGTGTCACATTTTCTTTATCCATTCATTTGTTGATGGACACTTAGGTTGTTTCCATATTTTGGCTGTTGTAAATAGTGCTGCCATGAAAATGTGCATGTATCTTTTGGAATTAGTATTTTTGTTTTCTTTGGATATATAGTCGTGAGTGGAATTGCTGGGTCACTTGGTAGTTCTGTTTTTAATTTTGTGGGGAACTTCCATCCTGTTTTCCAAAGTGGCTGCACCAGTTTACATTTCCACCAACAAGAGTTCTCTCTTCTCCACACCTTCACCAACATTTTGTTGTTTGTTGCCTTTTTGACGATAGCCATTCTGACAGCTGTGAAGTAATATCTTATGGTGGTTTTGATTTGAATTTCCCTGGTGATTAGCAGCGTCGAACATCTTTTCTTGTGTCTGTTGGCCATCTGTACATCTTTGGGAAAATGTCTGTTCAGGTCTTCTGCCCTTTATTTAACAGGGTGGTTTGTTTTTGTTTGTTTGGTTTGGTTTGGTTTATTTTGTTTTTTGACATTGAGTTGTATGAACTCTTTGTATATTTTGGATAAGATGTGGCTTCCTTTGATGTGCAGGATTAGGAAGCCAAGGAAGTTGGGGCAGGAGGAGGGATGGCGTTTTAAAAATTGGTTATAAAACATAAAGGCTAGTACATAAATACAGAGTTCAGCAAGTAATTGTAAATGAACACCCGTGTGATCACCATCCAAATTGCAAAGCTTTGAGTTGCTGGCGCCCCTCGTCCTTTGTCTCATATGTTTTGTGCCAACC
This sequence comes from Camelus bactrianus, assembly GCF_048773025.1. NCBI lineage: Eukaryota > Metazoa > Chordata > Mammalia > Artiodactyla > Camelidae > Camelus > Camelus bactrianus. The sequence goes on along the minus strand of NC_133558.1, from coordinate 43,911,570 downwards.
GCCCCCACCCTGCTCACCACCTTTATGCTCTCACGGCCCAGCTTTATGTGGGTTTACCGCACACGTGTGCGTCCCGGTTAGCTTAGCTCAAGTTTGCCTGCTCTGAACGGGGAGCTCTCCTGGCATCTTCCACTCAGCCCTGGGTTAGTGAGATCCATCCCCTCTCTGTGTGGATGCGATTTGTTTGTTGTCATGGCTGTATAGTGTTCCACGTGGGACTGTTCTCCTGCTGGCGGACGTTTGATGTCTTCCGCCTCAGTGCTTTGTTGATTTTTACAGGTTGCACGGGCTCGGTTTTGACCTGTAAAATGTAGATAACGGTGCTTGTGTTTGTGAGGTTGTTACTGGTGATGACACTGCTGAGAGAGTGCTCCCCACATGGTAGATTCTGTGCTGTAAGCTTTGGTGCATGAGCTCTCTTAGGTGCTGTATGGCCCTTGTGAGGTAGGTCTGGTTGTTACTGTCCCATCGTGCAAGAGGGGAAACTGATGCACAGAGTGTTTAAGATAAGTAGTCCAAGGGCACTCAGCAGGCACAGCCGGCTGGACAAGAGATGACCTGCTGAATGTGTCCAGCATGGACGTCTGGATAGCCAACGACGGGTAAGATCCTCAGAGGAGGACAACCTAAGACAGGCACAGCCAGCTGGACAAGAGATGACCTGCTGAATGTGTCCAGCATGGACGTCTGGATAGCCAACGACGGGTAAGATCCTCAGAGGAGGACAACCTAAGACAGGCACAGCCAGCTGGACAAGAGATGACCTGCTGAATGTGTCCAGCATGGACGTCTGGATAGCCAATGACGGGTAAGATCCTCAGAGGAGGACAACCTAAGACAGGCACAGCCGGCTGGACCACAGATGACCTACTCAGTGTGTCCATCATGAACAGCTGACTAGCCAACGACGGGTAAGATCCTCAGAGGAGGACAACCTAAGACAGGCACAGCTGGCTGGACCACAGATGGCCTACTCAGTGTGTCCAGCATGGACGGCTGGATAGCCAATGACGGGTAAGATCCTCAGAGGAGGACAACCTAAGACAGGCACAGCTGCCTGGACAAGAGATGACCTGCTGAATGTGTCCAGCATGGACGGCTGGATAGCCAATGACGGGTAAGATCCTCAGAGGAGGACAACCTAAGACAGGCACAGCTGGCTGGACCACAGATGGCCTACTCAGTGTGTCCAGCATGGACGGCTGGATAGCCAACGACGGGTAAGATCCTCAGAGGAGGACAACCTAAGACAGGCACAGCCGGCTGGACAAGACGTGGCCTACTCAGTGTGTCCAGCATGGATGGCTGGATAGCCAACGATGGGTAAGATCCTCAGAGGAGGACAACCTAAGACAGGCACAGCTGGCTGGAGAAGACGTGGCCTGCTCAGTGTGTCCAGCATGGATGGCTGGATAGCCAACGACGGGTAAGATCCTCAGAGGAGGACAACCTAAGACAGGCACAGCTGGCTGGAGAAGACGTGGCCTGCTCAGTGTGTCCAGCATGGACGGCTGACTAGCCAACGACGGGTAAGATCCTCAGAGGAGGACAACCTAAGACAGGCACAGCTGGCTGGACCACAGATGGCCTACTCAGTGTGTCCAGCATGGACGGCTGGATAGCCAACGACGGGTAAGATCCTCAGAGGAGGACAACCTAAGACAGGCACAGCCGGCTGGACAAGACGTGGCCTACTCAGTGTGTCCAGCATGGATGGCTGGATAGCCAACGATGGGTAAGATCCTCTGAGGAGGACAACCTAAGACAGGCACAGCTGGCTGGACCACAGATGGCCTACTCAGTGTGTCCAGCATGGACGGCTGGATAGCCAACGACGGGTAAGATCCTCAGAGGAGGACAACCTAAGACAGGCACAGCCGGCTGGACAAGGCGTGGCCTGCTCAGTGTGTCCAGCATGGATGGCTGGATAGCCAACGACGGGTAAGATCCTCAGAGGAGGACAACCTAAGACAGGCACAGGTGGCTGGACCACAGATGGCCTACTCAGTGTGTCCATCATGGACTTGGATTTGGAGAGAGAAAGCATCACTGGGTCCTTGAGGCCATATGAAGTGGCCTTATAAGCTAAGTGAATGAATGACAAAGGAGAGAGGGAGGGAGAGAGAAAAGAAGGAAGGAGGGATGGGAGGAAGGGGAAGGAGGAAGATGTGCTAAATTAACTCTTATGAGTCTGAATTCTGAGGTGGCTTGAGTGTTCAAAGGGGGTGACATTAACTTGGGCATTTAGGACAACAAGACAGGGGGGTATTAGGTTATTTATTTATCTTTTTTTTTAATGGTGGTACTGGGGATTGAACCCAGGACCTCGTGCATGCTAAGCATGTGCTCTACCACTAATCTATACCTACCCATCTAAGACCTTGACTTCTAAATACCATTTTCCTCAACAAGGAACCAAGCAGCTTGGAGAAGTGGCAGATTTCAGGGCTGGGGCAGGGAAATGCAAGATGAGAGTGGATTACCTTATCAGAAAGCAAGGATGTGCTGAATGAAAAATGGTGACAGGCTGAAAGGACCCAGCCACCACCTAGAAGGGGTCCCCACTGGGCAAATCAGGGACAATCTGAGCATCAGGAAGGACAGGAAGGGCTATGAATTGAAACAGCAAATAGATCTAAATCCATGGATTCATAGTAAATCTCTGTTCCACTCCCCATCCCACCCCCTGCTAACAAAACCCATTGGCCACCTTGGCAGGATGTTAGAGCATCAACTCGTCATTTATAAAACTGGTAACTAAAGAGCCTGATTCATCAGACAAAATTAAATGAAACACTGAGGAAGCACACCGTTCCCCAGAGCCAGAGCAAGGCCAGACCGCTGGCCCTGCCTCCCCACCTGAATTCAGGTCTATGTTGTTTGTCTTTTGTTTTTTGTTTTTGCACATCCCGGCTCCAAATGCAAGCCACCTACCTCCCCTAAGCTCCCCAAAAGATGGCAGTAGGGGGGAAGGACAAACTTCACCTGGCACGGGGTCTTTAGAGCCTGACCCCGAGTGAGATGCGACCCCACTGTGTGGAGTCCCCTGTGAGAGAAGGACTGGAATTCCAAAGCCCCCTGGCCTGGCTGGTGGCTCCTCTTCCCTCCTGCCCTGACATCTTGTGGCCTCTTTCTCTCGGCAGGTCTTTCCCCAGCAACTACTGGGACAAGTTCGTCAAGCGGAAGGTGAGAGAATGTGAATGGGGCAGTAGATGGGCCTCCTGGACTGGGTCCCTTCCTGCCACCTGGCCATCTAAGCCCCATCAGGCACTCGCTGTGTGTGTGACCTTGGGCGAGGGGATTTGCTGAGGGAGCACCTCAGTTTGCCCATCTGGAAATAGGCATGAGAACCACACACCCCTCTCTGGAAAGCGACGATGTGCATAACAAGCATGACGCAGTGCCTGGCACAGGGTAAGTACTCAATAAATACTAATTTTAGGGGAGGAAGTAAAGCATTGTGTTTTAAGCACATTGACTCGGGAGCTGGACTGTCTTGTTTGTCTCCTCCTAGCTGTGTGAGCTTTTCGGTGTCTCAGTTTCCCTCATGTTCAAAGTGAGGTAATAAGAGGGCCGCCCCCACAGGGTTGTTGTAAAGTTTATATGACCTACTAGGTGCACAGTATCTGGCCCATAGGAAAACATCAGGGCTGCGGTATGCTCAGTGGCAGAGCACATGCCCACCATGCATGAGGTCCTGGGTCCAATCCCCAGTACCTGCACCTAAAAAAAAACAGATACATGTTTGCTGATACGTTCATTCACTCAGCAGATGTTTGCTGAGCACCTACTACGTGCCAAGAACAATTTTGGAGGGCGTGGAGTCCAAGCAGTAGGTACGTTTCAAGCAGTAAACACATTTTGATGCTCGAGTTGGACAGACAGATGAGGAACACGTTTATGGTGTTCAGGCGGTGATAAGTGCTGCAGAAGGAAAACATAGTCCAGTAAGAGGGTTGGGGGGTGCGTGGGTGCTGGCCCAGAGAGGTTGCTCTTTCTTGTGCAGGGTGGTAAGGGAGTGAGCCAGGGGGAAATCTGGGGGAAGACCGCCCTGGGCAGGGGGAACAGCCAGTGCAAAGGTCCTGGGGGAGGAACGTGCCTGGCGTATTTGAGGAGCCGTGAGGGGGGCCAGTGTGGCTGGAGCAGAGTGAGTAAGGGGGTGAGGGGGAGGAGATAAGTCCATAGATGACAGGCGGCCCAGTTGTATAGGATTCTTTGCCCACCTGCCTAATAATAATGTTATCCCAAATAATTTGGCTAATGAATTAACTGGACCTTTACACGTTTGGACCCTCCCCCTGAGGATCTGAAAAAAGCTCTGGCCCTTCTTCCCAGAAAAATGCATTCCCAATTTTTCACACAAAATTCAGAGTGTTCCCAGATGCCTCTCCAACCCAGGCCATGACTCGCCCCACTCCAGTGCTGTCTGCTTGCCCTCTGCTCTCCTGCGCAGGTCCTGGACAAGCACGGGGACATCTGTGGGCGGGAGTGGATCACCGAGCTGCTGGGCATGGATCTGTCCACGCTGGAGATCACAGCGCACAGTGAACGCAAGCCTGAGCCACCGCCGGGGCTGCTTATCTGGTGAGCCAGGGGTGATCCTGCCCAGGCCAGGGGCAGGCAGGGGAGGTGGCCAGGGTCTGACCCTCCGGCATCTGGCCATCCCTCTTCCCTCCACCTGACAGGCTCATGTCCATCGGCGTCAAGTACCAGATCTGGAAGTTCGGGGTCATCTTCACCGACAATGTGAGGAGGGACTTGTAGGTGGGGGAGGGACCTGCAGGAGAAGGGCCCTGGGAGGGTTGGGGGCTCCAGCACCAGGGAGCCCTGACCAGGGACTGAGTCCTGAGCCTCTGTGCACCTCTGTTCCTCGGGCACCCTCTGAACACCCGCCCAAGGCTCCTTGTCCCCTAGAATGCTCTTGGATTTCCAGACTACGTCCTGCAGAGGGCTCCTCAACCCCACCCAGGATGGCTTCTCACCCAGAGTGCTCCATTGTTCTAGAGTGTTCCTGATCCCTCAAGTAATCCCAAGCCAGCGATGGCACCCTGACCCCCCAGAGCGCACCTGACCCTCTTGAATGTTCCGGGGGCTCCCCGAGCTCTCCTTGACCCTCAGGAATGCTCTCTGACCCTGACTCTGTGTGCCCACAGTCTTTCCTGAACCTGGGCTGGTACATGGTGATGTCCCTCCTGGGGCACTACAACAACTTCTTTTTCGCTGCTCACCTCCTGGACATTGCCATGGGGGGTCAAGACACTGCGCACCATCCTCTCCTCCGTCACCCACGATGGGAAACAGGTGTGGAGAGGAACTGCCTGAGGGATTTGAGCCGGGCAGGGCCAAGCATGGCAGTCTGAGCAAGGGTGGAGTGGTGAGGGCTGGGCGGCCAGGGTGAGGAGGGGCCAGGCGAGCAGGCTGAGCCAGGGTGGGTGTGGGTCGTGAGGCCCCAGCAGGGAGAGCCACCTGGGTAGCAGCAGGGTCAGGAGCCCGAAGGCTGGGCAAGGTGGAGGGGCCGGCTGAACATGGCGCTGACCCGCCCATTGCCTGCCCCCAGCTGGTGATGACCGTGGGCCTCCTGGCGGTGGTGCTCTACCTGTACACCGTGGTGGCCTTCAACTTCTTCCGCAAGCTCTACAGCAAGAGTGAGGACGAGGACGAGCCTGACATGAAGTGTGACGACATGATGACGGTGATCCCTTCCCCCCAACGCTTTTGGGCAACTTCCGACCACCCCTGACCCTCAGGTTTCCCATCTGCCAAGGGGCTTAGGAACAGTGCCTACCTTGTAGGCTTATCGTGAGGGTTCAGTGAGCTGATACTTGTGAGGTACTTCGAACAGTGCTCAATAAACGTTAGCCACTGTTGTCGTATTATTTGAGCTTTTAAAGCTGTTATTATTGGAAAGGTGCTCAGGCACAGTGCCTGACTTACAAGCTACATGTTTTGGGGTTGGCTACTCAGCTTCCCCTATGCTCTGGTGTCCTCACCTGTGAAATGAGTGTATAATAACAGTGCCTACATCCTAGGATGGCTTTTAGGACGTAGTGATGCTCCCTGATCATCTAAGAATTAATAGTAGTAGAACACTGCCTGGTAGGGATTAAGGATTCCATAGAGGTGAGCTATTGTCATCATTATCTGTAATTAAAAGTTTCACCCAAAGAATGCCATGCAGGTTTCATTTTTTTCTCTTCTAGTCTACTAGAGATGATCATAACCAAATTGAGTTTCTCCTACTAGAGGCATGGGCCACATTTAAATGAATTGTCCCAGGGCTTTATCTCAGAAGATGGCCTGTAATCAGGCACCGTGCTCCTGGGACCTATCCAGCTCCTCAGCCTGACGTTTGAGCCCCACCACCCAGACCTGGCCTTGCCACTCAGCCTTGTTCCCTCCAGTCACTGGTCTTAGCCCTTACCTAAGACAACTAGGTTCTCCCACTTCCCAGGGACACACAAAGGATAGTGTAAAATCTTTCCCACATGCCAGGCAGACCATGTTCCTCTCTCTTCTCAGAACTTCCTCTTGGTTCCCCAGTGCCTTCAGCATGGCTTATGAATAGCCAGGGAATAGCTAGCCTGGCCTGAGTCTAACCACAGTCCTTCTTGCTTTTTGCTCTCTGGCTGCCTGGTGCCCCTCAGTTCCCCTAAGATCATGTATTTCCTCCCAACCCAAGCCCTTTGCATCTGACGGTCTCTCTGCCCCACCTCCACCTCAGACCCTGAGTACAAATACCCCTTCCCTTGATGCCTCACCTTTCAACTTAAGTGCTGCCTCCTACAGGAAGCCCTCCTTGACCATCGGCTGGACCTCATTCCTCTTGCTGTTCTTGCTCACGGGAGCTCTACTTTCCAGCTTCACTGACCCTCTTTCACTTCCTCACAGGAACGAGATGTCTTCTTTCCTCCCCAGTGGTGACGTTGCATGTGTGGTTTTCCCTGCCTGGAACACTCTCTTCCACCTAACATTTCCTTCAAGTTCCAGTTCACACATGTCCCTGCTTCTAGGAAGCCTTGCCTGATCACCCAGGCTTTGTGAGGCTTTCAGAGCTTCAGCGCTTCCTGTACTCCCACTATCTCGCCCCCGATTACACTGTGCTTTCCCCGTCCCAGCCCTCAGCCCTCTGCCTGAGCTGTCCCTGTCACAACCCTGATCATTTCTGGGCTGTCACTGTCTGATGCCATGTGAGGGCGGAGCCCAGGGCTGTCTCAGCCATTACTGTGAGTCTCCTGCCCCACTAGCCCAGGGTCCCGTAGGTACTTTGTGAATACCGAATGACTGAATGCATGACTAATGTGCTTCTCACCTTGCCCCCACAGTGTTACCTGTTTCACATGTACGTGGGTGTCCGAGCTGGTGGGGGCATTGGGGACGAGATTGAGGACCCAGCAGGTGATGAATATGAGTTGTACCGGGTGGTCTTCGACATCACCTTCTTCTTCTTTGTCATCGTCATCCTGCTGGCCATCATCCAGGGTCAGTGCTGGTCGGGGTTGTGGGAGTGGGGATGCCCAGAGGCAGACTAGCTCCTCTGAGATTGCAGGCCCGGGATCTGGTTGACCTGGCTCTGTTTCTCCCTACTGTGAGACTTTGGGCAAGTTACCTCTCTGAACCTCAGTTTCTCCATCTGTAAAATGGGGATATTAATTATACTAGTCTTACAGGGTCGTTGTGAGAAATAAGTCAATTCATAGGTAGTAAGGGTCTCATGCTAAGTGCTCAATAAATGCTAGGTATTACTTTCAAGCAGCAGGGTGAGATTAGGGAGATGAGAGATTAGGGAATGGGAGGCAAGGCTCAGAAGGGGGTAGCCAGAAGAAGGAGCAGTCTGAATTTGGTCAGAGATTAGGCACTGACTTGCACCCTGCCTCCCCAGGTCTGATCACTGACGCTCTTGGTGAGCTCTGAGACCAACAACAGCAAGTGAGGGACGATATGGAGGTAGGCCATATCAGGGGGCGATCCAGAGGGATTACAGGACCCTGGGGGGGGTCAAATGGGCCTCGACTCTGATGCTTCCTGCCACCCACAGACCAAGTGCTTCATCTGCGGCATCAGCATTGGCAGCGATGACTTTGATACGACACTGCATGGTTTCGAGACCCACATGCTAGAGGAGCACAACCTGGCCAATTACATGTGAGTGTGGGCCCGCTGGCTAATCAGGAGGGTGGGGCCGTGGCCGGGAACATCCGGGGAGGGGATACCGGGCTTTGGTCAGTTAGGAAAGGGCTGTGGCTTCCATGTGGGTGGGTTCTCAGCCAGCCAATCAGGAGAAGGTAAGTAAGGCTGGTTCTGACCTATCTCTCACAGCCCTTCCAACCCCAGGTTTTTCCTGAAGTGTCTGATAAACAAGGATGAGACAGAACACACGGGTCAGGTAAGGGGGTGTTAATGGGAGAAAAATGGGCAAGGACATGGAGAATTTTAATAAAAGTTCAATCAGCAGGTGGCAGTAAAAAGCTCAGATCTTATCAAGCATTTGAAGATGTGACCAACCAACTCTTCCCCAAACCCAACCCCTAGGAGTCTTATGTCTGGAAGATGTACCAAGAGAGATGTTGGGATGTCTCCCCTGCTGGTGATTGTTTCCGCAAGCAGTATGAGGACCAGCTTAGCTGAGACACCCACAGCTGGCCCTTCACTCACACTTCAAGTGCCCTATTCTTACAGCAAGCCCCTTAGTCCCCAAATCCCTCCTCCCAAGGCTGCTGGGGGAGAGGTGACCATGTGCTGTAGAAATAAAGTCTGTGCTACATCCCTGATGTTGTACTGGATCGTTGAATTTGGCGGGGGGGTTCAGTAGGCATCCAGGAATTCGGCCCTCCTCCCCTCCCCCCAGAAAACCAAGATGACAGCAGAGGATAAAATCACATTTATTGGGAGACACAGGCATGTCATGTCCACTATATTGTGTCCACTGGGGAGGGAAGGGGGTGCAGAGACTGATTCCAAACACCCACCCCCAACCCCAGGGACTCATTCCTGGATATAGAGGTTGCTGGGGGCAGTAGGATCATCTGCTGGGTGTGTCTCCACTACCACAGGCCTGGGGAAGGAAGAGAAAAATCATTTACTCATTCATTTATTCATTCATTCATTCATTCATTCATTCATTCATACACTCACAAAAGAGACTACAGAGGGTGTGCCAGCACAATGCTCGGCTTCAGCAGTGCGAGAGCAGGCACGGCTCCTGCTCTCGGGGAGCTCAGTCTGGAGCAGCAGCCCAACATGAATCAGTGAATGACGTGAGTGCTGGATACTAGGATGTGGCAGGGGCTCCAGGGTTGAGTTGGGGTGAGGTTAGGGGTGAAGGGTTGGTGGGGAGGAGAGTGGGGGCTGGTGTGGGAGGGTCAGGGTTAGGGTGAAGGTAGGTGTGGGTACTGAGTGTCCAGCCAGGGGTCACGGCTGAGTGGTGGAAGGAAAGCAGGGGCTGAGGTTGGGGTCATGGATGGTGGGGCTGGGTTGGGTCTGAGGCGCTCTCTCACATGTCCACGTTGTCGTAGTCATCTTCGGACTCTGACAGGTTCCTCCTGAGGAGGGACAGGCGTGATCCTCGGGCGGTCCCCACACATATCCCAGCCCCCCTCCCATGCTGAGGGTCCCTGACCTAGGACTGCTGCTCTTGAAGCCTCCAGGGGGTTGTAAGCGAGCCTGTGGGATAGGAAAGAGTCAGCAGTGGCCCAGGGGGAGGGGAGGGCGGTGGGGCAGTGGGGAGGCATCTCACCGTGTCAGCTGTGGGTCTGGACTACATGCCTCTGAGCTTCCTGAACTCCATGTGCCGCCATGGGGGTTGGGGTGGGGTGGTATGCAGGTGACACACAGTGAGCTGGGGACATGGATTCGGGAATAGAAAGAATAGAAGTGGGGTGGGGGAGTGGTCTGCAGCCAGGATCTTAGGAGTAGAGCTGTCCCTTCAGGGGAGGGATCTTGGTTTACAGGGGTCTCATTTTGGGGTCAAGATTTGTGATCAGGGAGATGGGGGCTCAACATGGTTATAGAGTGTTTGTTTTTAGATTCCACTTGGGTATCTGGGATCAGAACAAGGTTTCTGAGGTCTCTGGGAGTCCTGGTGGTTATAGGAAATCTTATGGGGTCCGTGTGCAGAGCAGAGAGGTAGGGGTCTCTAGAATCATTTCGTAGATGAGGTTCTCTGGGGCCTCTTGTGGGATCAGATGGTAATGGGGGGCCTCTGAGGGTCTGTTTAGAAGCGAGTAGGGTCTCTGGGGTCTCTGGCAATCTGATGAGGGGGTTACAAGGGTCTCCAAATCTTAAGGATTCTCTACTGACGACAGCAGTCCGCATCTGGGATCCCCACAGAGCTGGATCGATGGGTGGATCGGATCCGCCGAGGGATGGCGGGGGGTAGCTGGGCAGAGCGGCAGCCGCATCGGGCCCACCGGCCTCCAGCAGCCCAGTCTGGAGCCCTCGGCTCTCCCGTAACCTCTGTGCCCCCAGCTCTGTGCCAAGCCCCCCATGCTCCCTGGCTTTTCTCCTTCTAAGAGAGGCAACAAGGGGACACCCCAGGCAGGGGAGCAGCCTGAGCAAAGGTGGGGACCGTCCAGTGCTTTTGTCATCCGAGCAAGGCCCACTCACCTCAGGCTCCTCATCTTCAATCTCGCCAACAGCTGCCCCCTTCCCTGGGTTCCTCAGTTTGTCAAGAAGCTCTAGGATCAGGCCTCTGTTTAGCCCGGGCTGGGTCACCAGTTTATGCTGGGGGTGGGAGGAGGAGGCCTTCAGGAGACAGAAGGCTGGGCTGCAGGGAGAGGGCTGGCACAGGGGCTTGAGAACCCATCTAAGGGAATCTGGCGGTGAAGGTGCCAATAGAGGAAGAAGGCGGGGAAGTCTGGGCAGCTGCCACCTGGGGGATTCTGAGGTGTCTGAAGGGATCAGACGAATTCAGAGAAGTTGGAGAATGCCAGAGGTGTCTCGGGTGTCCCCTGGAATTCCAGAGAACCCCCAGGAATGGGTCCTGAAGCCGTTGGCAACTTGTGAGGTTTTAGAACTCAGCATATCTTGGGGGAAAGGTCTGGGGTACAGTTTGGAGGGTCTTGGAAGGCGGAGCCCTGGGGATTTCAGAGGGAGCAGGGACTTTGAAAGGGCCATAGGCATTCTGTGGAATAAAATCATCAGTGTTCTAGGGAGCCGAGGGAGGCCCTGGGGGGTTCCCACAGGGGGTGAGTTTGGGAAGGCTGCTCAGGGAGGGGAGGTTTACACTGAGCATCTTGGTGGCGCCAGGTCGTTTCTTGGCGCTCTTGGTGAGGGTGACTTTGACGAAGATGTGGAAGGCAGCTGACCTTGGGAAGAAAAAGGCAAGTACTCGGGGAGGGTACAGTTGAAGTGTTAGAGCGCATGCTTAGCATGCAGGAGGCCCTAGGTTCAACCCCTTCCTCTAAAAGTAAATAAATAAATAAATAAATAACCCCCCCTAAAGGCAAGTTCTGGGATGAGGGGACCAGAGACCCTCCCATCAGACCATCAGCCCTGACTCTGCCCTCTCTCCCCCGCCTTCCCATGACTCTCTCCTACCATTTGCCTTTTTCCTTTAGCCGAGGAGGCTGATAGCCACTCTTGGTCATGAGGAAGAGAACTCTAGAAAGCAAGGACAGAATATGGGATTCAGACTTCCCAGTGGAGGTCAGATCTCACGATGTGAGGGACCCCTGATGGCACTGAGGTCAGCAGAGAGCAGTGAGGGACAGGAGGAGAATGAGGGGTAGGTTTTACGATGCATAGGACGCCACTTCCAGGGGATGCTGCTCATCATGTTACAGAGTTCCAGAAGTCTCAGGGGAGCCTCAAGACAGGACTCCCTGCACTGGGGGCTCCTGGTGTGGACTGGAGAAAATGCTTTCTGGGTTGAGGTTCTCGGGTTGGGCTCGAAGGGAGAGGGATCCCCTGTAGGGGGGTCTTGATGTGGGGAAGCAGGCGGGGGGTGGTGTTCAGGGTCAGAGTCGAGTGGGATCTCTGGGACCAGGTGGACCTGCCACACCTGCCTACCTGAGAGGGTGAACGTCAAAGAGGGGTGGCTGTAGCTCGGCTAATTCAATGGCTGTGATGCCCAGTGACCAGATGTCACACAGCTTGTTGTATCCCCCCTTCAGGGCCACGGCCGCCACTTCCGGAGCCATCCTAGAGGCAGAGACCCTCAGAGAGCCAGGGCATGAGCTTTCTGGGGAGACCAGGGAACATATTGTCATGTCTGAATGAATGAATCTCAGATGGTTGGGGAGAACCCTGCCCAGTGTTCTAAATATTAGTGAATGTTCCAGACAGGCTTCAGTCGCCCAGACTGCACATAAAAACTGAGTGATGGGGACCCTTAGAATGAATAACAGCATTTATTGAAACTAAAAATCCCAAGACTTCCAGATTCAGAATCCACAATGTCCAGCCTGAGCCTTGATATTCCACCGGTTTTATTTTAGAATACATCATCCTTGCTCCTTAGATGACAAGTCTTGCCTTGTTGCCATTTACACTTCAAAATGTAGGCTACTTCTTGGAGGAAATATTGTTAATTATTTGCCAGTAGGAAAAGAAATAGTGTTAAAGTAAATATATGCTGTCAAGCTGTCAATAATTATTTAATGCCACTGTGTACAAGCTATGAGCCCTGTCAATTTGCTCTGAATGAATTAGGCAAAGACAGAACCTACATTTGCAGAGTTTCTGGAGTAGTCACATTAATACATAATTACAACATACAATATAATAATATAAATTCGAGATAGGGAGGTGGGCAAAACTCCCACCGAAACCAAATCCAAAACAAAAACAGAAGATAGGTTTGAATCAACTGTGAGCAATAATTTTTATTCTAAAACCAGTTGGGAAATAGAGGAAAGGCTATTACCTTCCTGGGAAGGGAGGGAGGGACATTGCCAGAGAATCGGATATTTATGGGTTTCTCCTCTGTTCCAGACCCTTTATATCCTTCAAGAACTTTTGAAGTTATTTTTTGCCTCACATTTCATAGATGAAGACACCAAGACTCAAGAAAATTGAGGCAAAATTCCCTCAAGGGTAAAGTCCTGGAAGTTTCCACAACTGAGCCCCAGATAGTTTTGTCTTTGAAGGCCATTCGTTTTGAGATTCCTTAGAAACCCCACCCAGAGCCAACAGAAATGTACCCATTAGCTGTAGGGCAATGTGAGAGACGACTGCATCGCTGCAACTATTGTTTCTATTTTATATCATCTAGTTTATAAAAAACAAGTTCTGCTCTCCGTTTCTATTATTCCTTGAAATAGCTGTGGAATAAGTAAGGAAGGATTCTTTAAGAAAACGAAGAAACACAGCTTTGGAGGATTTTAGGGCAAGACCCTCTAAAACAGCAACATGGCTGCTATTTGTTCCTTTGGCCATTGAGCCAAATCTTCTACCGAGATCTACTGTCGGGTGTGAAGACCTACTTTTTGCTGCCTCAAAATAGAGGGAATCAGGCCTGACTCAATAAATGCCAGCTATTATTATTATTGTTGTTATTAATACTCAGTCATGTTATAAAACAAGCCCAGTTTTAAGCTATTGAAAGTTTTGTTTTGCTAAAGTATTTATTCTTCAAAAGTTTTTTTTTGGGGGGAGGAGGTAATTAGGCTTGTTTGTTTGTTTAATGGAGGCACTGGAGATTGAAACCAGAAGAGTTGGAATCACTTTTTTATCAGAAGGATGCTGGGAATGATTGGAGAACTTGACGACGCTCTGGAAAGATTCCCTTTTGCCCTGCTCCATCCTTTCCTCTGTTTTGATTTCTGCATGGCTGTCTTCTTCCTTGGCTCTCATCACTCCTGTTCAATCTAAACCTTTCCACGTGGCCTTCCAAACACCATTTCATGGTGTCCTCAGTCTCCTCACAGAATGATTGCACGTGTTGGGAAAGGCAGTCTCCTACATGTAGTCTTTTGACCCCCACTTGGCTGCCTGAGAACAGCCCTTGGGGTTGGAACACTTCCTTACCGAAAGATAGAGAGTCCTCACAGTTGGTGATGAGCTTAGTACCTTGTATGGGAAGATCGCTCTCTGTTTCAGACTCAGCATGTGCTCCTTTGTTCTGCTTTAGTGGGCATGTCATGTGGTGCCTGGCTGACCCAACTCCTATATCTTGGTTCTTCTGCACAAGAAAGGTGCTTGCCAGTCAGGAGGGGTCTTCTGGCCTTTCCTGGCTGTCACTGGGAGACTGACATTCACTCCGAAAGCTGCTCTTGCTGTCTCTTCTCTATGTGACTAAGGCGTTGTGTCCAGTGCTGGACTATATTGTTTTCCTTAACAATTCTGATATCAAGATGCAGTGGGCAGAAGTATTGGGACTTAGATTCCCCATAGCAGGCAACAGATGGCACTTGCTTGACCCTTGTAGCTGGCCCTCCAAAGCTATTGCTCTTCCTGCAGCTCTCCCCAGGGGCTGCACCTTCTCTACCTACCTACTCATTCAGGGTTGGGTGTTGGGATTGGCTTCCTAAGTGAAGATTCTGATCTCCATTGCTGGACGTTTGCATTCTTTTGTCCCCGTTCCTCTGAAGCTTAGGTTGTCTAGCTGCCTCGCCCAGGAGTTTTCTTGTTGCTCTCCTTGGATTCACTGTCCATGCCATTGTCCACTGAATATTTGATAGCTGGCTCACAGCATTAGTTTCTACCCTGCTGTCATTGTGTGAAAAAGGAAGACCTACACAACAAATAGATCTCTTCCTGTCTTGACCTCAGTGAATTTCATTTACATCCCATTTAGCCACTTACTCTCATGAAAATAACCTATCACCACTTAGAATAGCTTCTCCTATGAAATCTTAAAAATTTGTACATCTGAACTTTTCACTAATGCCCTATATAGCTCTTGTAGTTCTCTGCTTTCATTTTCCCACCTCCCTTTTTCTTTGATCTCATGGAGACCTTGGGTTCCATGACGGCTCTAGTTTATTCTCAATGCTCTTATGATCGACCACATATCTATCAATAATTTCCTTAAATGTCAATGGACTATATAGCCCAATCAAAAGACAGAGAGCTCCTTATCCATAGACTATCACTTCCTCCACTCTTTTGCCAATATCCTTGGTCATCTTACACCATTGTTCCATTGTATCCACCAAGAAAAACCAAAGTAAATAAGTGAAAGCTTGACAACCCTTTCTGCATGTCATCGGAGCTTTAAATCTGGGTCTCTGTAGCCCTAGAGATACTCTCATTCCCTTAGCTGGGTCCCACTACAGATTCACGATTTCCATCGTTAGCTGGCTGTCCACATTGATTCTTGCTGTTCACTTCAGCATCTGTGTACATCTCCACTCTGCTCAAACTTATTACTCCACCATCTCTTCGTTCACTTTGTATCCAACTCTGCCTACTACTGCGCCTCTCACAAGAGAAAATAGAAACCAACTTCTTCAGCTTCTGCAACCACACCTGTATGAGAACTTTTGGCCTGTCTGAATAGAAGGTATACCTTCTTGTAGCTAAAACTAAGCTTTTCACCCATACTCCAGATGCCAGTGATTCCTGACTTCTTAGGAATTACATTTTCTAATATTTGTCTGCTCTCCTGTGCCCCATCTGATCAACTCAACAAAACCCCCAAACCCTTTCTTGACAGTTTGTTCCCTTTTTTAGTCACTGTACTCTTTCTGTTACCGGGAAAAGGAAAATAAGAATTACCTCAGTTCTTAGTCACCCCCCCAAAAAAAAGAATTTTTGACGAGAGACGAAAAACATGATATAAGCAAGATTTTTATTAGTGAAGTTAAAAAAATAGTGAAAGATAGCACACTTAGAGAACTAGGAGCGGGCCAATCCAAGAGAGGAAACATGGCCCTGTTCCTTTGTTCTGCCTGTTTTTATATCCTGGTTTTGTGATTGATTGATTGATTGATTGATTGATTGATTGATTGACAACTCAGATTCCCTGTGCTCTGGCACGCCCATCTTTTGGGCAGGTTCATTGGGTCAAGTTATACCAGGGCTCCCTCCCATGTGCAGCTGCAGTGCTTTTACTGGCCCTCATTTAGAGAAAGTAAAAATTTCTGGATTGTTCCTTTCTCCTTCCCCTCCCCCTGCCCATTGCTCATTTCTATCTAAACTACCTAACATTTCTTTCCTTTCTTAGCCAAACTTCATGTTGACGTTACTTGTATCTAATTGCTGCACTGCCTTATATCCCATTAACCCCTCAACCCACGGAGACATTTAAAGTTGTTCCTAGAGTTGGTTCTGACCTTCTCAGCATTGAAGACAAGACAGTAGAAACAGGGACCCTGTTTTCAATGACTGTTAAAAGGAAATTTATGTTCAACAAGACAGAAAAAAGGTACTGCACCTGAATTTCAAAAAAGGAAGTGATTGGAAACATTATAATAGGGACGTTGATCAGTAGTATAGGTATTATTTTATAGAGCATAAAGAAATATTCTGCATTTATATTCATTGTTTCAACTGGACAATACTGAGTGTCACACTTAGCACTCTGCTGAGAGCCCTCAAAACCACCTGTTTGTACTTTTGAGAGGAAAACTATACATAGGTACCATAATCAGATCTGCAGGCGGGAAGTTTTAATTTTGAAAACTGAAAAATCTAGTAAGTATGTAAAATCTCTCCCCACCTTGGTTGAAGAATCAGACTACCAGAAGAAAGGAAATAAACTTCCTCAACAAACAAGAAGTTTTGAATTTGTAAAAGTTCATAAAAACATGGAAAAGATATTGGAGAAAAATTAAGGGCAGGGATTATCAGTTGCCTGCAGCTTAATTCATAATATTTATTCATTTGTGTGTGTGTGAATAAAAGTGAAATAAGAATTTATTTAGTAAAAATATTTAATATTTATATTTTTAAAAAATAACGAGTAGTACATGATTCATTATTTAAAAGCTTGAAGTTATAAATGTTGAAATTTGTAGGTGGAAGTGGCAAAATGTTCAGGAGGGAAGGTTGACGGGGGCTAGCCATGACTTTGCTTAGGAATATTTTGGGGGTAAATGCACACACAAAAAAATGGAGACAGACATCCGAATGCCAATTGATTAAGGTCCCATGAGAAATAACAGTCGGAGCACTGGAATACGCAGTGTCTGCATCCTCACCGGTGGTCATAAGTATGGAAGCCAAATTTTTCTTTGCAGCGTAAGAAACAAAGCTAAAGATGAGGTCACAGAAAGTCCCTCAACTAAACTAGATGAACAAATCTTCAACCTTGTGGAATTGCTTTACTCCTGGGATCAGGATATTTGAAATCTAATGGCAAACATTTGCTTTGACAGGGCTGTGTAGCTATTGTTGATATTTCATATCTGTCCATCATCTTTATTTATCCTTCATTGTAATGTTCCATCAATAGCCACTTGCTCTTTGTATCTCTGGGTAGCGGTATTATAGTCTGTGTTGCAGTTTTGGCAACTGACGTACGCCCGGATTGTCTGGGGCAGTGATTCTCGATGCTGGCTACACGTTAGGATCACCTGGAGAACTCTTAAATATATCAATTTAATCAATTAAATCAAAAGCCCAGGGATTGGGGCTCAGGCGTTGGCAAGTTTCAGAAACTCCCCAGGTGATTCTAATATGTAGCCAGGGTTGGAAACCCTGGGCTAGAGCATTGGAGAGGGCTGCTTATTTAACCTTTTTGTTTTTTCCCCCCAGGGTTGACTAAGTTAAATCTCTTTCTAGCACATTTCTGTGTTTATTTTCAGAAGGCAGTCTATTTCTGTATTTCCAAGTTCTTGGGGATATCTCTTTGTAGCCTCAAAGAACAGTCAATAGACAAGTGCTCTACTTTAAGATGATTTAATTTTGCCAAGTTAGGGCTTTTTATTGCTCTTTTTCAATATTTGAATGTGCAGTGTTTCTCAACCTTGACTGCATTTGTCTGCCCCTGACTGCAGCTAGGAAACTTTAAAAAAAATATCAATGCCCTGGTAGAGTCACATCCCTAGAAATTCTAATCAAATTGGTCTAGGGTGCAGCCTGGACATTGGGATTTTTAGAGAGACTCCCCAGGTCATATGGTAATAGACTCTTAGCAGAAAAGTCTTGTAAATATATTCAAGATCAGTAAACGACCTGATAGGTAAATGATATGCCTAATCTCTGGTCAAACTGAGGCTGAAAACCCAGCAGTTCCACTGGCAGCCAGCCAACCTGGGCTGCATGTGGGAACTGCCTGGGATCAGGGAGCTTTTAAAACTACTGATGCCCATGCCCTAGCCCTAGCAATTATGATGTAATTAGTCTGCCAAATAGCTTGGATTTCAGAACCCTTGAAGGCTTTCCAGGGGATTCTGGTACACAGCAAAGGTTGAGAACCACAATTTAGCCTTGCCTACCAAACACGTGGCCTATTTAGTCAGTTTCAGTAGTTTAAGTCATATGAAAGTTTTTAAGGGTAACTGCACATGCATTTCATCTACCAGAGCCCTCAATGACTTAATAAGTTGATGGTATATTCTTGCTTCCTCTCCCCAACCACAATATGTGTTATTTCAGAATTAAAGGACTGAACTGTGAAAACTGAATGTGGGATGGAACCCTATTACTTTGAGTTACTTATTCTTCATACCTCTGTTACAGAATTTTGGCTTCCTTTGGTCTGATTTCTGTCGTATTGAATGCAAGTTTCTAAAGGGCAAGCCCAATTTTTTTGACTTGTTTAATTGACCATTTAACACCCATATATATCTTTTCATATTTCAATTCACTTATTATCTTTCTAGATTTCAGTTAGACTTAAATAGCTGCTGATTCAATTCCCACTAAGGCTGAATCTCAGAACCCACTGGCCACACAGTGGTATAGGTTGTAGGGGAGGAAAAGCTTTTTCCTCTCTCCTTCTTGGTTCTTTGGCTGGTCTAGTAATTAAATTAGCATAAGACAGATTAACAAGAATAGAACAAATTTAATTACGTACATCTTTGGGAACCCCAAAGAGATGAGACCCAAGAGTAAGTGAGGCAGTTGAGGCTTACATACCATCCTGAGCTAAGGACTGGGATAGGGCCCTGGGGCTTCGGAGGGGAAGAGGTAATTCACAGGATGATGAGAAGAGTGGGTGTTTGGTAGTTAGATGTTTGCCTCGCTGTACACTTGGGTTGCTCAGATAAAAATTTCTCTCTGACAGTAGCTCTTTCTCTGAGCCAGGTCCTCTATATTCATTCTTTTAGGCAGTTTGTGGGGAGTGCTAAAAAGCCCATCCTGAGTCTTTGGGGGCTTAATTGTCTTCAGCTGAAAATAATCCACATGCCAAAGTGGCACATTTGGGGGAGGCTCCTCGTGAACTCCTTCGAGGTGAAGCCATGTTTGAGCTAGGCCTCATTTTTACCTCTCCGAGAAAAGTGTCATTAAGACCATTGCTGAGCAGGCTTTGCAGAGACTGTGCTTCTTCCTTGAAAAAGAGTCTCTTTTGAAAGGAAAACTCATGCGTTTAACTAGTGACAATAAAGTAGAGGAGATGATATTGATTTTTTGGAACCAACACACAGTTTTTATTACAGTTCAACAAAATTGCCAATATCCTTCTTAAAGAAAGCATTTTAATAAAATTGACTTCCTTGGTGGAGAAATGGTGCCAGTTTTTCATTTGCAAACAGTTGCCACTGGGGGTCACCATTACAATAGCTAAGCTTTGCCAGCAGCTCTGAAGCTGTGACTGCGACTTGCCTAAAACGAGGGGGAAGATGGGGGAAGGATTAATATCTTTCCAGCAGCTTCTTTTCCTCAGTATCTCAGGGAGGCATTGTTCAGATACAAAGATAAATATTTGTGTTTTGTGGGTAGGATACTCGCCTGGGCTAAGAAGGGATTCAATAAATTGTCTTGTCTGTCTAATAGAGAAGACGATTCTTCATGGTTATAGCTTGTCTCTGAGGTCTGTGCCATCCCTCAGAGAAGGTGATCAATATGCACTTTTCTGCCCTTATTTTTCAAAAATTTAACTAGGATTTGTCTGCAGCATGCTTTAAATCACTCAGCTTTGTTTTCTTTATTTTATGAGGACCACCCCTTACCATCTTACCGTATATGTCAATACGTTGTTTCTGCCTAGAAAATCTCTTCAGCTGTTTGCTTCTTATATATTAAATCACTGCCACTGTCATTACATAAGGGACATCTAATAAATAACCCAACCAAAGCCAGAGGCCCCTAGGGTGGAAATCCACATAGGACACACCAGGCTTTTGGGCCATGAGAGGAAATGTGTGAGCAAATCCTGCGGTGTAGACATGTGAGGTAGCAGCCCAGGCAGGAGAGGGAGGGTGACAGCAGGTGGCACTCTGATGTGTCTTAAACAGGCCATCTTAACTGCTGGGTGGACTCCACTCATGTTCAACTTCCCGTGAGTAAACCCCTTTTTATAAACCCTCCTGACATTCATTGTTTACTCAGTATGTTTAACATTCATCAAACATTCCCATGGTGGGAGCCATAGTTAAAACAGTGCATAAGGCAGAATTACTGCCGTTAAGACTTTTTTGGGTTGTGACCTGGGCACACAGGGCCTACAACTCAGAAGTACCTTCTCATATGTGGAATCTTAAAAAAAAAAAAAAAAGAAAGAAAGAAAAAAGAAGACACTAGTGGACTTATGTACAAAACAGAAACAGACTCACAGACATAGTAAACAAACTTATGGTTATGGGGGTGGGGAAGAGGGTGGGAAAGGATAAATTGGGAGTTTAAGATTTGCAGATACTAACTACTATATATAAAATAGATAAACAACAGATTTCTCCTTATAGCACAGGGAACTATATTCAATATCTTGTAGTACCCTAAAATGAGAAAGAATATGAAAAGGAATTTATGTGTGTATATGTATAACTGAACCATTATGCTGTACACCAGAAATTGACACATTGTAACTGACTATACTTCAGTTAAAAAAAAAAAAGAAGTATCTCCTCACTCGCATTCACTGTCTTGAAATTTCTAATACTATTTTTGGGGGACTGGGTAGTTAGGTTTGTTTTAGTTCGTATAAACTTTTTTTTTTTTTTCAATAGAAGTATTGCAGATTGAACCTAGAACCTTGTGCATGCTAAGCACACACTCTACCACTGAGCTAGACCCTCCCCACCCCCATTACTTTTGAAACAAGGGTCCCTGCATTTTCATTTTGCTTTGGCCTGGCAAATTATATAGCTGGTCCTGAATACCTTGAAGAGGGTTCCCACTGTAGCGGGGAGACAAAGGAATAAAGTATAATGAGTAATAGAATGCTAATATTAAATAAGTGGTCTATTAGCGATATGAACAAAATATTAAGGAAAGAATGTTATTCTGTCTTCAGGGAAGAGGAGCGAATTGAGGAAGGTTTCATTCGTGATTCAAATACTAATAAGTACTTACTATGTTCAGGGCAGTGCTAAATGGTTCAGAGGATTCAAAAATGAATTGGCCATGAATCCTGCCATCCATCACAAGGTAACTCAGTGTATAAAAAACATATATAGGGCAGAATGAATTTGATATGATTAGACAGGATATGTGACTGGGATGGAATATTTATGTGAATGATTCATCTTTCCTACCTTCCTGTTTTCTTTTTCTAATCTAGTCCATGCAGGTCAGCTAAACTAATCTAACACACTCTTTTGATAACTCCCTTTTCCCGAAATACTCATAGGATCCTCATTGCCTCTCCAGATAAAGTCTAGACCCCCTTAGCCTGGCATTCAAGATACCCTGAGATATGGCTTCAGCCCTCATACTTCATAGTTAACTAAATGCTTTATTACTCTCTTAAGTGATTCCTTCCCCTCGGACCAGATTGGGCCATCTGAAGTCCTAATGTGTTAGTTACATTTTGCTATATAACAAATTACCCCGATATTTAGTAGCTTAAAACAAAACAAAACAAAAAAAAAACCCCACATTTGTTATCTCAGTTTCTGTGGATTAGGAATCTGGAAGGAGCTTTGCTGCATGGTTCTGTTCTTGATTTGGCAGGAGAGAGAAGCTGACAGTGTAAAAGGAAGCTGAAACAGAGTCCCAGACATAAATGGGGTTGCACCTCTAGAGAAAGGAGCAAAGATACTACTGAATTCTTAGACATTCTTGGTTGAGTTGAAGCATCCTACTTAGTAAAACACTCCCTCGCTCCCCTGGCAATGCTGGGTGAAGGCACAGGGATCAGTGAATGAGCTATGGAGAAACAAGGGCTTCCCACTTACATTGAGATATTTGGATTTTAGTAGTTACTGCTAGCTTAATACTGTTCTGGATTTTACTTACTCTTCTATAAAGGGTTAACTATATCATTTAGTTTGTGGATGTAGAATTATAAGAACTACTACCTGAATAGGATAGTGACAGAACTCAGGGAGAAACGGATATCCCATGAGAATCATGGACTCTGAAACTGATAAACAGCTTTTACATTGGTTCCCAAAGCCCCTCTCTTGGATGAGTGACTGTTATCTTATGGGGGAAAACAGAATATGTTTGCACTTGTTCAGAGGACAGTTTGAATAAGTTGGTTAGGGCTCATATTTGAGCTCATATTTCTAGGAAGAACACTGGTTCCTGGCAGCTAGTGAAGGTTGAAATGTACTAGATATGTATTTCTGCCATTGTTAAAGATCTGATCAGATCCAGGAACCATAGGCACATCACTGGGACTTCATGTTGACAGGCTCCACTAATCAACTACCCATTAATTCAACTTTGAACCCACCTAATATACCAGTAAGCCTGAATTCTTCCATCTGAGCCATGAAGATAATATGATACTTGTCAAGAAAACCTACAGGTAGAGTTAGAAGAAAACTACAAAGGGGAGAGGCAGAGAGATGATGTCCCCTCACACAAAGGGGCCTATGGGATTATGGGCTCTCTGTCCTTGATCTTGGATATCTGTCTCTTTATCTTTAATTGTCCTGGGAGAAGCTTGTTACCATGGGACTAGAAGTGAAGGTACATTTTCTAAGGAGGAGTTGGCTTTCAAATAATGACCTGAAACTGTTGCACAGTGTTCTGTGACAAACCTCCTGTGGCCCTGCTCTAATTAGAACTCTGGAAATGAAGTTAGTTAGGTGTGGATTAGGATGATGCAGTTGCAAGGTTGGAAGGACTCTGAAAGGGCATCTTGTATAACCCATGTCTGAATTCCTTTTAAAAAGCAGCCTCTGTCACAGAGATTAAATCCACACTTGTACAAGATGCTTAGCGCCAGGGCAGTTTTACTGTACAGAAGTCCTGCCATATATTGAACTGAACTCTTTCTTCCTGTAGCTTCTTCTGTTGGGTTTTTGGGGTTGTAACAAGACAGTTGAGTCTCTTGTAAAACAGTTCTTTAAATTTTTTATATGGCTTGATTCCTAAACACAAGTCACCTAGTACATTTCTGCTTTCTTGATGAAACAGTGAAAAGATCTGACACTTTTTAACTTTCAAACCTAACCCTGCAAAGTAAGATGTGAGTCTATATAACTTCTATCACTCTGCTTCTATTCTTGCCCCTGTGTTATTTTTAACCCTGAAACTGGAGTTTATTTTTTAAATTATTTAATTCATTGAATTTATTTTTAATTAGTTTAATTTAAAAACAAATGTTGATGGGTAATTGACATATCACATATAAGGGGGTCGAGAAGTACAAGTTTCCAAGGGAGTGTATGGCTCGGTGGTAGAGCACATGCTTAACAGGCAAAACGTCCTCGGTTCAATTCCTAGAACCTGCATTAACAATGAAAAAAGGTACAAATTTCCAGTTATTAGAGTTAACTTTAATCAGTTGAAGTCAGATAATTTCATTCCTCTAAAAATCTGTCCAAGGCTTCGCATTTCACACAGAATGCAAAGTCCTCATGATGGCCCAGAAATCCTATATGATCTGTCCCCTGTTACCCCACTGACCTTTTCTCTTATTGTGTCCCCTTTGCCAGCCCCCTGCTCCATCCACACTGACCACCTTGCTGTCTCTGGAACACGCCTCCCCATGAGGGTCCTTACTCTACCTGTCTCTCTCCCAGAACCTTCTTCTCCCTGATATCTCCCTGGTTTACCCTCCTACCCCCCATCTCACCCTTTCAATTACGCCCACCCTTTCCGCCCTGTTCCATGTTGCAAACTGCACCACTGCCCTGCTTCCTGTACTTCAGTTCCCTTTGCCCCTACTCGCCTTAGATTTATCCCTTTAAAATTTTTATTTTTATTTTTAATTTTTTAATTGAAATTGTCAGCCGTGGGAGGCTGGAGAGGGATCCGAGGAGGTGAGCTGCCCAACTGGAAGAAGGCGCGAGGAGCCCACATGGAGCAAAACAGCACTTTATTGCAGTACAAGCAGGTGGCGCGCGCGCTCAGGTGTACGCACTTGTCCTTTTATTATGCTAGTGGTGCATGCGTATTGTTTATAATGCTGACTCATGGCACTAGCGCATGCGTATACTTCTTACCTTGCATGTGCAGGTTATTGTGAACTTTGACCTGGGTCCCACGGCCTACTCACTTAAGACTGCCGACAGAAATATAGTCAGTTGACAATGGGGTAATTTCTGGTGTACAGCATA
The DNA here is from genome assembly GCF_048773025.1 of Camelus bactrianus. Taxonomy (NCBI): domain Eukaryota; kingdom Metazoa; phylum Chordata; class Mammalia; order Artiodactyla; family Camelidae; genus Camelus; species Camelus bactrianus. The sequence continues at coordinate 43,887,070 of NC_133558.1, read as the reverse complement.
GTGATTCATTTATACATGTATAGATTCCTTTTCATATTCTTTTTCATTATAGGCTATTACAAGGTATTGAATGTACAAGGACCTTGTTGTTTAGACTTACCCTTTTTAACTCTTTATTATTTAATTTGCTTATTATGTCTATTGTTTGTTGTCTCCCATCCCCCCACCCTCGAATGTGAGCTCAATAAGGGAAGGGACCTTCACCTGTTTGGTTCACTAATCTAGCCCGAATACCTAGATTTGTGCCTGGCCAGCACATCATCAGTAAACTTTGAATTTTATTTCATTCTTCTCAGCTCTTTCTTAATGGATCTGGAACTTTTCATTTTGTAGGGTTTTTTTTAGGAGTTAATCCTTGCTTCCTTCTTGAAAATCGTTAAGTGCATCTTCAGGGGCATTTTGACTTTTCTTCATGTTTCCCAGGAGTAATTATTACCTGGGTGTGGGGGTGTTAGATGTTCATATCTATAAATTATTTATGGTAGAAAACATTATGTTCTGAAGTCCTGATTGTAGCATGGACTTTGAAAATGCCAGACCCCACAAGGGTTGGAATCCTAGTCTTATTATTTACTAACTCTGACACTAAGCAAGTGACTTATTTTATTTGAGCTTGAGTTTCTTCATTTATACTAAGAGGAATTAAAATCTGCCTCATAGGGTTTTTGTAAAGTTTAAATGAAATCATATACATAAATCTCCCAACATGGTTCCTAGACCAGTATTTTTAAATTGAATGTGTTTGCAAAATCACCTGAGAGTCTTCTTAAATTGCAGATTCTGACACAGCAGATCTGAGGTGAGGCCCAAAATTGTTTCTAAAAAGCTTCCAGGTGATACTGATGCTACTAGTCCATGGACCACACTCAATTGTTTACTGTTGAGATCCAAGTGCATTTAAAGTGGCTCACACTACTTTACATATTTGGTCTTCAGTTCCTTTTGTTTTATTTTACTTTTTTAATAGAGTTACTGGACTTCATGCATGCTAAGCATGTGCTCTACCATTGAGCTATTACCCCCTTACCCTATTCCCTTTAAATGAAGTTTGTTCTACTCTTTCCAATTTGATGATCATTTTTGCTGATGGAAAGCTGGAAGTAACAGAGGAGAGGTTTTCCTTTCTCATTTGAAATCTGTTCTTAGGACTTAGCTTTTCTTTTTCGTGTCATTTTTCTCATTCCTTTGTCATTTGCAGACTTGATTTTTTGGTCCTTATGTTCATGAGTCCATTCTTTTCCTGGCAATTATCAATGCCTACATGCTTCTTTTTCAGTTTTAAGTGTATGGACTTTTAAGATCTGAATTAGGGAATCCCCTTTGCACAGTCAAGTAACATATCTCCTATAAACCCCAATATCAGAGAGTAACATTTTAAGACAAATTGCTAATGGGCATAGAATTCTGATTTAAAGGGTTTATTAATCACAAAGTTTATCCCTTTTCTCATACACAGACCCCCCCCATTCATTCATTCATATTCTCTCTCTCTCTGAGAAACTTGTTCTGGTGAGAAGAAAAGTGGGAGGGGATGTAGTCTGTGTAGAACATCCCAGAAACTTCTCTTCCCTTGGGTAGTTTATATAATGCCAGAGATACTGCTTAAATGCCCTTTGCCCGTGGAGCTGCTCTGAGCTGCATTAGCATATCTATTAGTTTGTAGTTTTGAAGATCTGGAATTTTTATTCACTGTTATAATCAATTCAATTCAATTTCACAGACACTTACAGAATTCCTACCTGTGCCAGTCACGGTGTAGCTAACGTTACAAAGATGTGCACGAACCTCCCTCGGGGGTGGGGCAGGACAGACACTTAAAAGAAACAAGTACATTGAAGTATATATAATATGTGCATATGGTACAGAGACAGCAGGCGGGGTGTAGGCTTAAGTGGGGAGAGGGGATGCTCAGGGAAGTCTTCACAAGGGAGGCTTCATTTTTTTATTTGTAAAGAATAAGGGTGAGGCCTTATTTCCATTAGATGGCATTGTAGCCAAGGAGACTAGAAAAACTAGAATTCTGGCTTCACTTGTAATTGGATCATTCCCTCTTCCGTGAGGTTCCTAAGGAAACTATGCTCAAGAGAACAAAAAAGAAGACTATCAAAAGATCATCTTTTTGTTCATTGGATAAATGTTGCTCCCCCAAAGCTGGCTTCCATAAGTAGTGCAGGAACACCTGTCTCTTATTTCCCCCTGGAATCTCAGGCCTCCAGGCCCTCTAAATGACGGGAGCTCTTGATTGGGCAGGGACTACTGTGGGAGGAGGAGAACGCCTCCACTAGGCCCAACAGCTGCGTCGTAGGAGGGTGTGATGGGGAAAACAAAGCAGCCTGCGCCATTTCCTGCAGGAGAGTTCTGGAGGGAGGTGGGAGAGAGGAAGGAGCCTGGAATCAGATCATCTTGCTTCGCCCCTTTGACGGAGGAAGTCGAAGAGAAGTGACCTCTCACCCTGCAGTAGATCGTTTGCCAAGTTGCTCATAATAGTCCCTTCCTTTTGGACATGACTTGGCTGCTCCCTGCAGCACGGAGTGGACTGGATTTCGCCCGCTCTTCTGTCTGGGCCGGCCTGACTTGCTCTGACCAACCCAGGGCGGCCGGCGCGCGTTGTATGCGCTCTGGAGCTGAGGCGGCAGGAGGCTTTGTAGTTTCTTCCGCTCCCTTGGAGCCCTGAGATGGTCGTGTGAAGAAGTCAGGCCAGCCTCCTTGTGGATGATAGGACATGCCGAGGAGAGAGAAGCCAAGCTTGCAAACAACAGGAGCCGCCAGACAGGTGAGTGAAGCCGTAATGGACCATCCCGTCCCTCTGAGGAGCAAGGGCCGCAGAAGCAATGCCCAAATGAGTCCAGACCGAATCACTGAGCCGGAGCATCGGGAGTGGCATTTAGGCCACCCTGATTTGAGGCAGTTTGTTTTACAGCACTAGATAACTGATAGAAACATCTGACAATAGTGGGCTAATTATTGGGCTGGAATCTGACTAATCAGATTTGAAACGCCTTTTCTGGAAGGCCTCTAGGACAAGGCCTGGGCTAAGGGGCTGAGGAAGGAGATAAACCCTCCTCTGCATGGTTACCGGGAGGCTTCACATCCAAGCAACTTTCTAAAAGAGTACCTTTCAATACATAGCTCTTTTGAAATTCTTTGGTAGGTTGGTTTCTTTGATTGTAAGCAATAGCTCAGAACCTTTAACAGCCCCCTCCTCGCCTCACACTTGGCAGTATTAAAGACCAAAGAACTCTGCAAAGTGTTGCTTGAGGGGGTCTTCTTTGCCTGTTCTCTGTTTAAGCCCCCGTTTTCTGTTGCTTTTGACAGCTTTCAGGAACTTGATGTTTCAGCTGTTCTCTGATTTCCACCCTCCCACTTTCAGCAATATAATCACCCTTTGCCATTAGCCTCTCACTCCCCACCTGGGGCTTAGGCTTGCGCGCCCTTAATCCCACAGCGGGTCCTGTCCCCCCTCAACTCTGGGTTCCAGGACGAACCACAGTCTGCTTCCACCTCTCCTTACCAGGTAAGGGGATCTGACCAGACCGTTCTCGACACTCACAACCGAGACTCACCATTATCTTGTCTCAGGCGTCTCTTCCGTTCCTATTAAAATGATACCGTCGTTTTAGACTGTGGAGACAGCATGCAATCTTGGTTATGTCCTCTTTGATGTAGAAAGAAAGTTTTAAACTACTAAATAAAGCTCTTAAAATATTGTTTATTTTGAGGTAGAGTATGTTGAAACCTGGGGCAAGTCTCATTCCTGTTTCAGGGTCTGAAGTTTTCTTAGTTTTCAGTTCTTTCCATGGTTTTTGCACTTCAGTCATCTCTCTGTTCACATGTCACCTCCAGGAAGAATCCTTCCTTAATCACCTACCTTCCCAGCCAGTCTCTAGTCTTTTTTTTTTTTTTTCCCAGTCTCTAGTCTCTTAAGCAGATGAATTTTTTTCCTAGATCTTCTCACTTCCTGACTACATATATATGTATCCATACATACGAATATATGTGTATGTATGTATATATATATTTATTTTTTATTGGCTTATAACATTATATAAGTTTCATGTGCACAATATTATATTTTGACTTCTGTGTACACTACAGCATGTTCACTACCAAAAGTTTAGTTTTTCTATCCATTACTGTACAATCAAACCCCTTTACCTGTGATAACCAGTCCTCTGTTCTCTGTATCTGTGTGTTGTTATTTGGTTTGATTTGTTCATTTATTTGGGGCATTTTGTTTGTTTTTTTATATTCCACACATGAGTGAAATCGTATGGTATTTATCTTTCTCCATCTGATTTATTTCGCTTAGCATAATACCCTCAAGGTCCATCCATGTTGTCACAAATGGCAAGATTTCATCATTTTTATGGCTGGGTAGTATTCCATTGTATTAAAATACACCACATCTTCTTTATCCATTCATCTGTCTATGGACACTTAAGATTGTTTCCATATCTCAGCTATTGTAAATAGTGCTGGGATGAACATTGGGGTGCATGTATCTTTTCAAGTTAATGTTTTCATGTTCTTTGGATCAGTACCCGGAAGTAGAATAGCTGGATCATATGGCAGTTCTGTTCTTAATTTTTTGAGGAACCTCCATACTGTTTCCTGTAGTGGCTGCACCCATTTACATTCCCACCAAAAGTGTATTAGGGTTCCCTTTTCTCCACACCCTCTCCAACACTTACTTCTTACTTTTTTGATAATAGCCATTCTGATAGGTATGAGGTAATATCTCATTATGGTTTTGACTTGCATTTCCCTAATACTTAGTAATATTGAACATCTCTTCATGTGCCTGTTGGTCATCTGTATGTCTTCTTTGGAAAAATGTCTATTTAGCTCCTCTACTTAGTTTTAAAATTGGGTTTGGTTTATTAAGTTTTATTAGTTCTTTATGTATTTTAGATACTAACCCCTTATTGCAATATGATATGCATATATTTTCCCATTTGGTAGGTTGTCTTTTCATTTTGATGATAGTTTCCTTTGCTGTGGTAGAATCTTACTAGTTTGATGTGCCCGTTAATTTTCTTTTGTTTCCCTTGTCTGAGGAGACATATCCAGAAAGATACTACTAAGCCCAATGTCAAATAGCAAACCGCCAATGTTTTCTTCTAGAAGTTTTATGGCTTCAGGTCTTACATAGGATTTCTTCTCCTTCCCCATTGCCTCCTTCTTTGCCTCTGCCTCCTCCTCCTTTTGGTCCTTGATTCTTTCTCCTCTTCTACATGTATCGTTTCTAGATTTCTTTCTTCATGCTCTTCCATATAGTCTGCTCTATTTCCAGCGCTTTTAATGCATTCTTCATCTTACTTATGGAGCTCTTCAGCTTCAGAATTCTTGTTTGATTCTTTTTTAGAGTTTCAATCTCTTTGACAAAGTATTCCTTCTGTTCATTCATTTTCTTCCTCTTGTTGAATGCCTTTCTGAGTTTTCTTAAAGTGCCTTGAGTTTCTTCGTGACAACTACTTTGAATTCTTTTCTCATGACAACGATTTTGAATTCTCTACCAGTTAGATTGCAGTATTCCATGACTTTAAGTCTGGTTTCTGGAGAATTGTCTTTTTCTTTTAGTGATACCGTGTTACCATGGTTCTTCATGGTACTTGATGAGTTTTTTCTCTGCTGGTACATTTGAGGTAGTGAACACCTTTCTTAGGTAAAGCTGTTTTTTTTTTTTTTTCTTTTTTTAAACTTGATTTTATTGATTCAACAGGTTAGTAATTAGAGGCTTTTTTCTTTGTTTGTTTTCAAGTAGGTGGCACCCTGGCACAAGTTTTGGTTTGTCTTGCCTGAGTTGATTCTGGTTATATTTGAGAGTCATCACTTCCTGCCCTCCACCACCCGTGTCAGTGGTGTTACCTGGTGCCCTCCTTGACACTGCTTGTGCCTCTGGGGTCCTTGGTGCCTTGCTGCTCCAAATGTTGCTGGTGTTGCCCCCTGGGGCACTGGGATGGTGGACTCCTCTGTGTCTGGGGTCTCGTGGGCTGTAGGCTCTGCTGCAGTGAGGGTAGGTAGGAGGGAGGGAGAGGGCCGGATCACGGGTATCTCTGCCATGATCAGGATTGTTGGGTTTGCAGGCACCGCTGCTGAGTGGAGGCAGTGGGTAGAGTCTCAGGCAGCCCTGTAGATGGATAGGGAGGGTCACAGGCCTTGCTGCTGCTGCTGTCTGCCTGTGGCTGTGAGTGCTGGGAGGCTGGTGTCCTGTACGCTCCTTTCCCTGTTGCTACTAGGTTCTCTGGGGCTATGAGCTCAGCTGCCATGGCTGGGGATCCAGGGTGGTGGCACCTCCTCCACTGTGCCCCCAGTCCTGCCTGCTCGTCGTACTGTAGTCCACCTGCCTTTAGGTGTACAGATGTGTGGAATTCTCTGGCGTCCTGGTGTTCTGGGAGAGGCACCTTTGTTGAATTATAGATGTTTTACTGGTTATAGATTGAAGGGGAGAGAAGAAGGGAATATGCCAAATCACCATGATGCTGACATCACTCTCCTATTATATTTTTATTTGTCTACCACAAGGGTAGGATCTTTGCCTTGTTCTCTGCTGTATCTAAAACCTAAAAAAGTGCTCAGATCATAATAGATGCTTAGTAAACATTTGCTATATACATAGATGAATACAGAATCCCCTATGTTTGTGTCTATTATTTTGATAAAAATTCCTACTGTGACTTCATTCATGTCATAGATAATGCTGTTCAGCAGCATATAGTGAAGGAAAGAGCTCTGTGGCATACCACTAGAGATAACTTCCCCACTGAATGGGAACAAATAATCAATACTTATAAGTTTTAATTATTTAAGTATTGGTTTTGCCCTCATAAGAGAATCCTCTAGGCCATAGTTGAGTACTTTATCCACAAGAGCATTGTCGTAGGGTGACCAACTTGTCTTGGTTTGCCTGGAACTTTCTTGATTTTAAAACAGGAATTCCTATGTCTTTTCAGACCCCCTCAGTCCTGAGCAAACCAAGACAATTGGTATCACCCTAACATGGGATAATGTTCTGAATGCTCCGTACATGATGTCTGTGTCAATCCTCTGAGTTATTAGTTTGGTTTCCTACCAGAAACCTAATGAGATTTGCTTGCTATGCTTTGTTAATGAAGTCATGTTGCTAATTCATGATCTAAATGTTCATAATTCATCTTTAGTGATTGCTTCTAGTACCTTTTCATGGATTAATCTCAAACTAGCTAGCCTGTACCTCCCAGTAGAGATGACACTCATTTTTGAATACTGGGATATTTGAATTCAAGTTCTCTGGCATATCCCTTTTTTCCTCCCAGAATTTTCAAGTATAAAAGACAGCGGTGCCAAGGTTTTATGCCTGCTTTGTCCTTAAGATGTCTAAAGGCAGTGTATGCCGGGAGGTGTTTGTTGTCCTAGAAGCCCAAGGTACTAGGAAGATCTGAGGGCTCATCTTTTGGGATTTGTGGGTCTGTGCCTTAGCAGGATGCCTGTTGATGATAAGACCAGGGAAGTACACATTCTATTACTTAGCCTCTTAATTTGAATCTTTAATCAATTGGCTGTGAATTAGCCTGCCTAAAGAACCTTCTGGAACTTTTGTTTAACTCATAATACATTATATATTTTTCATTTACAGGTTGATTTATGCTGGCCCAAATCTATATATTATAAAATCTAAGAAAGTAGGTTGTGTGCTTTGTTTTAATATGGATATAGAACTTAGAACTGTAAATGTTTCCTAAATGTTGATATTTCTAGACTCCATCATGTCCAAATGACCTCATACTTTCTGCACTGCCCCTTAAATATTGGTGTTCCCTAAATCTCTGTCTCTTGTGCATCTATCATCTCATAGGATAGCTGCTTTTTCACCCTTGGATTCAACTACTTCCCATAAGGAATATCTCCCACATCCAAGTCATACCTCTAGTCCCTTTTTTCCCCTCTGAGCTTCTTAATTACGTAGCCAACTGTCTTCACTAAGAATTGCATCCAATAACTCTCCACCCTACCTGTGCCCTGCCTTGTTCCTCCTGTGTTTCTTATCTAATATTATGTTAGGATTATAATCAAGATGCCTGGCCCTAGTTCCAGGTCATAAAATTGTGGGTACCAGGGAAGTATCCTAAAGTAAGTCCTGTGTCAGAACTTGGAAGGCCAGGTGGAGATCAGGGGCAACCAGAAACCTAAGCAAGCAAAAGCATTTGGATATCAAGTGCAAAGAAGTAGGAAAGGATTTCAGAGGAATGAAGAAAAAAATTTGGCGTACGCCAGGAAGATGGATGTCTAGGCAAGTCAAAGGATGGTTGAGGAAGGCTCTTATCAAGACTTAGTTCTGTCTCTAGCCTTCATCTCTTGTGTAGTGTACTTGGTATTGAGGTCTGGTTACTCAGTAGACAAACTGTCACTATGCTGGGAAAAACGGGGCATGGACCAATCTGACTTCTGTACTATATATCATTCCCCATTTTACCAATCACATATGAACTAACTCATGCTACAGAAACACACGTAATGGAATAGTTGGTCATTGACCTATTATCTCATTAATCTTTATCCAGCCCCGTGAGGCTTAGTCCATTTGGGCTGCTCTAACTGAATACCATAGTCTGGGTGACTTATATACAACAGAAATTTATTTCTCACAGTTCTGGAGGCCCAAGATAAAAGTGCCAGTAGATTGGAGTCTGGTGAGGACCCACTTCCTGCTTCACAGACGGCCTTCTTTTCACCATGTCCTCACATGGCAGAAGGGGTGAGGGCCTTCTCTGGGGCCTTTTTCATAAGGGCACTGATCCTTATAATCACCTCCCAAAGGCCCCACCTACAAATACCTTCACAATGGGGATTAGGTTTCAACATAAGAATTTGAGGTGGATATATTCATCCCATAGCAAGGTATCATCCCTATTTTTCTGATGAGAAAACTGAACACTAAAGAAGTTACATAGCTTGTCCAAAACCATGTAATTAATGGATTTATTAAGGTAGGATTATGTGGGAAGAATTAACTCTGAAATCAAAACAGTTAAACACAACAAAGTTCTATTGTGCTTATTGTGTTTATTTATTCTCACTCATGTTACATATCTGATGTGGGTTAGTCGGGGGCTCTACTTAATATAGCTATTAAGAGACTCAAGATGACGTAGGCTCTGCACCTTGTACCTACATCATCTGAAACAGGTTTCCAAGAAAGTAAAGGTGGAAGTAATAGACAAGGCACACTTAACTGCTTCTCACTGGTCAGAACTAGTCATGTGACATCAACCTAATTGGAAGGGAGGCTAGAAATAAGGGATTGCAAATAGAGTATTTGGTGAACACTGCCTTTATCAAACTAGTAAGTGTTGGGCCTGAGATGTAAACTCAGGTCTGTGTAGTCTCAAATCCTCTATCAAATTCATACCTAACCCTGTGCCACAAGTTTCCTGAAGGGCAGGGTCTCTGGAATCAAGGGAGAGCCTAGGGTTCTGAGTTTCACTCATCAGGGCTGCTTGTTGAGGTCGACTACCAAGAAAGTCTAACGGGACCAAGTTGAATAGATCAAATGGGAGCAGTCATGCCTAGAACAAGCACAGAACTACGGAGTAGGAGGCAAGCCACGGGAGGGAAGAAGTGGGAAGGTTTTGAGGCAGAGAAAATGTAATCAATAGAGATGTCAAAGTATAAAGGCCAGAGTAAACAGGATTTGCAGCCATCAAGCAGCAATCAATATAGAGCAAGCAAAAATGGATCAAGGAGTGGGTAGATGAAAGGCAGTTTAAGAACCAACCAGGGACATAGCCCACTTACGCTGACAGCAGGCCATAGAATCCTCTCAGTGTGCCAATTGTCAAAACCCATGCTAGGCAGGAAATGTCCTTAAAATATCAAGATATTTTTTAAAAATCCATCACTGACTCAATTCTTTGGCCAGCTGAACCAGGCCCGTATCTTTGCTGCCAATCTTGTTTCTGCCAGAAACTATTCACAGATCAGGTATACTGTACTTTTTCACACCTCCATGCCCTTTACCTTTGGGATCCCTTACCTAGAATGCTTTTTCTTTTCTTTTTTTTTTTTTTTTGGCCCCTTCTCCTCTGGCTAAAATCTTCCCACTATTGTTGAAGCAATAGGGAGCAGAGAAAGTGGTCAGAACATACGCAAGATGCCTTTTGTTCCCATGGCAACCCAAGCCTATTTCTATCACTGCATTTAACATGTGGTCTTTTAACTGTTAGCTTTCTTGTGGGTAAGAGCTTTGTATCCCATTATTTAGCACAGAGCTTGGCGCATAGAAGGTGCTCTGTAAATACTTACTGAATCAGAACTGCAGATAAATGTGTTTAGGTGCTATTTCATGGAGTTCCAGATCAGGTCTATGCATTAATTTAAGAGTGAATGTAAATACTAAAATCAACCTATGGAAGATCAACATTTATTTATTTGATACTATTTATCTGGCATAAAGCAAGACTATGTAAGTATCAGAGTTTTAATTAATTTTCTCCAGGAAATAAAGGCATTTAGCTAAGTATTTGTTATTTCTTTCAATTATTTTTCACGTATCAGCCTACTCTTAGAGTTGATATGTTTTTTAAATTTGAAAGACAGTATGATACAATAGTGAAAAAAGGTTTATCCATCAAGGTCCAGTCAAAAGGACCACCAGTTTTTTGAACTGATGCAGTTTAATATAAAGAATTGTTAATCAAGTATTAGAGAACCAAAAAGGCAAAGTGAGGATGTAGAGGTATACTAGTGGTAGTAACAGCAGGTAAATGTGTATACTCTTAGGACGGTGGGATCAAAGGAAGGAGACAGGGATTATTAAAATATAGACCTTAGAGGAGTTTCAGGAACTGGGTGCAGACCTATGAAGGTGGGGTGTGGGCCATCTGATGGTGGCATCTGTGAGAGGGTGCAATGAGGCTGGTTCTGAGCACGTGCGGAAACTACAGACTAGAACTAAAAGCTGTTGCTGGGGTTCAGAACCATCGTTCGGATGACTCAAAAGAACAAGAAACAAGCCTAGTCCTTTGTCATCTTCCAGTCTTATGGTCTTCCTCTACCACCTCCTAGTGGTAAAGTCTAATAGGAAGCAGCTGGCTGAGTGCAAATGGGATTCCCAGAGTCTCAGTCCCAGCATACCAGAGCAGTCTAGAGGAGAGTTGCTACTCAGAGATAACATCTTTATCACTGGTGTACAAAATAAAAAGAAAGCCCACCAACCACCATAAAACATCTGTTTTAATTTTTGCAGCTTAACTTCCATATATGAATTCATCTTTACATAGTTTCAGTGTTATTCTCTACTTGATATTAAATCAGAATTATTTTTCACGTTTCTACATTATATTTGTAATCTTTATGTTAATGGTTGTATAATAGTATATTGTTTTCCAGTACTGTAATTTATGAAATTGTTCCCCTAAATTTGGGCATTCATATAGTTTCTAATTTATGGCTGCTACAGATAAAACTTTAACATCTTTGTGTACATACTTTTTTCCTTCTATTTAATATTCCTAAGAGTGGAATTATTCTTTTAAAACATCTGAGCATCTTTATGTGTTGCTTTATTGCTCTTCAAAAGCTATTTATGCTACTATCAGCAATAAATGAGTATACCTGTTTAACCAGTAAATACTGATTTTTAAGCATCCCAGTGAAATTGTGGGGAAAACAAAGACATATATTTTGGAGGCAGGGGCAAAATAAATTGTGGGACAGAGGGCATTTAAAACTTACCTTTTTTAATCTGTGCTTTTGCTCTTTTAACAAGAAATAGAGCCACAATGTAAAGCAGACAGATTTCTTAGCTTGGTCTTCCTTAGGCTAAATTTTTCCTTTGAATTAAAATTATGTAAGACAGTCTGAAAATGTGGTCCCTGGCCCAGCAGCATTGGCATCTTTTGAGAACTTGTTAGAAAAGTAAATTCTTGGTCTCCTCCACAGTTAGATCTACGCTAGATCTACTGAGTCAGAAAATCTGATGGTGGAGCCCAGCAATGTGTTTTACTAAGCCTTCCAGGTGATTATGAGCCATGTGAAAACTGAAGAACCACTAACCTAAGATGAATTCTGTGGAGAGAGGTTGTTACTTTAACTCTATTGTACACTTTAAACATACTTAAAGAACTTTTTCCCTTTATATTGAGGAATAATTTTCAAAAAGTAAATTTTTTAACATACAGAAATTTTAACATGAATTTTTATCTTTCTTTCTTTCTTTTTTTTTTTTTTTTGCTGCAGCTTGAACTTTATGTGTCCACAAGATATTTTAAAAAGTGAAAATAAGGAGGTCACAATACCAACGCAGCTTTTACCCCATATCTGTGAGTACACTCATTTTTAATTCTTATCGTTATTTGCAATGGTTTCCTGTGACACTGAGGCAAAGAAATTAAAGTGTTCTTAGAAGACAAATGTAAAATGATTTGGCTACTAATGGCTAAAATGCAAAATAGGATGAATTTTGACAGGGTCCAACGAAGAAACTTAGAAGTTCAGAGGAGGAACAGATTACTTCTGATGTAGATGATCAATGGAAGTGTCATTTCATAGAGGTGGTGACATATAATCTATGGGTGGAATGAAGGATATAATTTTAAACAGGCAGAAAAGAGTGGACCATTTCAGACAAAGGGAACCAATAGATTAAGTGCAACAAGGGACATGGATGACTGGAGCATAGTGTGCATTAAAAGGGTAATGGACGATAAGACTGCAATGGAAGTTTGGGGTTAAAAAATTTTTAAAGTAATTACATCTTGATTTGCATGGAACTTTAACCTTTCCAAGCTTTCCGCATTCATTCTGTTAGGACTTCTGATCACTAGTAACAAAAATCTGACTCAAACCAGGTCAACAAAAAGGAGAATTTTTCTGATCATATAACCTAAGCATGGGCAGTTGAGGGGTCAGGCTGGGCTTCAGGGATGATGAAATCATGGGCTTTCTCCATTTCCTGTCTGCTTTTGTACTGGCTTCCTCCATACAGCCAGAAGCCTGGCTGCCCCAAGCTCCTTGGCTCAAATGGTGATGGTGGTGAGGAGGAGGAGGAGGAAATAACAATTACAGCTGACTTTTAATAAATACTTGCTGTGTTCTAGTACTCTGCTGTATGCTTTCCATGTAGTGACATAGATTACCTCTGATTCACTGTGTATACTTTAAATGTAAGACTGAGACTTAACAGGGGTTAAGTAAATTAACCAAGGTCACGCAGTTAGAAAGTGGCAAGACCAGGACTCAAACTCACAAAGTCCAAACTGGTGTCCGTGTTCTAGATCCGTGGGTGATAACATCAGGAGTGGCTAAGGGCCCTTCTTAAAGAGTTGGGAACATCTATTTGAAACACACCATTAAGAGTACAGAAAGGAGCATTTGTTTTTTGTTTGTTTGTTTGTTCGTTTTCAGAAGACATAGGATACTGTTTGGAGCAGAGAATAATTCAGGTGTTAAAAGATAAACTGAGGCATATGAAAGTTTTCAAGAGTTTATTTGAGTAAAAATTGGTAAGGGTCAGGCAGCATCCAATCCTAGCAGCTAGAAAGGCACTCTGTGGAGTTAGTTGTACAAAATGAAAGACTTTTATAGGCAGAAGGGGGCAGGAACAAGAAAACTAGACCAGGTGAAAAAGCAGGTTGGTTATGGCAAAGTTACTTTCCTTTAGGGGCTGGTAGGGGCCTATCAGGCAGATGGCCTAAGTAGTGCTGATTAGGTGATTCCTGATTGACTGGTTGAAGGTTCTGTTTTGGGGAGAACTGAAGCCATAATGAACTCTTGGTTTGGTGATGTGGGACTTAGTGTGACCAAGCAAAAGGGCTCGTGTGCCAGTGGTGCAGCCAGCCAAACCCTGACAGTCCAGGGTTCTTAAAGGGGAGGAACAAAGAAGGTGAGATTAAGCATCGCATCTCGTGGCATTTCTTAGTCGTACTTTCAGGAGTGAGGATGTCTATGGTTTTTGGTGGTCTGTGGTTCAAGGAGGTGTCTGAGCTCCTTTGGTCCTGGAGGAACAGGCTGAGTTTAGAAATGATGTTATCGACAATAGCAGTTTTGTCATCTGACAGTTAACACAGGATTGAAATCAGAGGCGCAAGGAAGGAAATGAAATTTTGGATAGAGAGGTTAATCACAAACTTGGCAGGGGAACTCAGTTTTAAGGAGACTCCATTTCACAAGCGTAAGTGACTATTTTTGACCTGTTGTCTTGTTTTTTGTTTTTTCAACACAGGACACTAAATCCTAACTTGGACAATGACTCCTCACTGTGAGGCGTATTTACCAGCCATACTATACAGTTTTAGAAGTTTTAAGAAATTTTCCCCAGATAAACTAGTAATTCAGTAGCAGAGTTGGAACTAGAATTAGGTCTTTAGACTCAGAGATGAGTGGTCTTTTCATGATAAAATTCTGTACCTTCTGATCCATCCTGTTCTCTTACTCTTGGAATTGTCCTTCTGGGTTCATTCCTGCTGTGATGGTCTGAGCTTCTCTGTCTTGGCTGTGTAGACCCTATGTCAGCTCTTTTCCTCTTCAATCTGATCAGCTCACCCTCACTCTCCAGCAAACTAAGGGGCAGCATCTTCCGGTCTCCTCTTGGGCTTGGTGAACACCTCCATCGTACAAGGATCTTCTTTACTTCTGCCTGTTTATCGGCATGTATGTCTCCCCACCAGAATAGTAGTATGGTAAGGGCAGAACTGAGCTGGCCCTACTTGTATACACAGGCAAGACCAATGCAAATCACAAAATCAGATTGTAATACATACTGAAATGGTTAAATAGTTTGGGACTCTATTTAGTCATTTCACAAATATCTATTGACCAACTCTCTTGAAAGGTACTGTGAGAGGGTAATTGAAAATACCTCAAAGGATCCACTGTCTTAAGAGAAGAGGTAAGTCATGGGTCATAAATAACTAAGGTAGAAATTTAGATTTAGAGTACAAATGACCCTCTCTAGACTGAGAAAACCTCCTCTGTGTTCAATGTTAGCAAATGACTATAGCAAGTGCAACTCAGGCCTGCCCTTCTCATACAGATTTCTGTTAAAGTGAATCAGACAGAATGGAAACTTGATTGAGTTTGCAATGCCACTGCTTAAATGGGCCTCCTGTCCGCAGGTTTTTGTTTTCTGTTGCTGATGTTAGCTGGTTACCTTTGTAAGGAGACATCTGTGCTAACCTAACAAGTCTACTTTAGGAAAATACTGTGTATCTTGATGGGTTAATAGCACCTTATTGGGTTGTGGTAAGAATTAAATGAACTATGTCTTGACACATTTTGTATGGTAAGTATCCAAAATGTTTTTCTTGGCTCCAGAGGTGTTAAAGTAAGCTTTGAGAACTCCACATCCAAAAAAAAAAAAAAAAGTATCAGTAAAAACATATATTTGGCAAATTGAATTGTTATTCTTTGTTAAAGTGTTAAAGAACATCTTTGATAGACTTCAAGCATGCACAGAATGGTCCAGGCCCCACTGAATTTTATGTCTCCAGCCCAGACACATTTGAAACTACACTCCCTTGCATCAGTGATGTGAAATTTGAAAGTAACAATTCAAGCAGTCTATCACAATACACCTTGTAGGACAACCAGAGGACTCAATCCAGAATATTGCCTTATTTGGAGTACATTCTCCTGAAGGGGAGCAGAATTTGCCACCCCAAAATATACCTATTTGGCATAAGGATGATTTTAAGCTGATTATTTTTAAGAAACAGCAGACAGAGGAGAAGCCCTGGAAAACCAAGTAGAAGCTACCCTTTTGTAAGAGACATTTAAGTTTATAAAGGAAATCTCCACTTGTAAGGGTGTCTCCCTCCTGTACCAGGAGGACAAGCATGACTAAGTCTCTAGAAACTTAACAGTGGAGATGTGGATGTAAATCTGCTTTACAATCTTACCCTTGTTTGCTCTACTTTGCCTGGTAACCTCCCATAACTGGTTTTCCCAACCCCAACGTCTTCTTTTGTCTTAGCTGGAGATGATATTGAAGGTGGTGGCTTGGGCCACTTCAAGGAGTTACTCAGTTTTCTTGGGTCTCTCCCATGTGTACAGGAGGTATCCATGTTATTAAACTTCTGTTTGTAATAAGACGGATTAGTAAGAGGAAAACAGTGGGGTTTCAGCTGAGAACCTAGAAGGATAAAGGGAAAATTATTTTTCCTCCCCTACAGCCCCTCTTTCCTAAATATTTAACTCTTTCAATTCTCGGAGACCTGCTGAATACATCCCTGAGGGACCTGGCTCTCTTGCGAGGCAAGCAAATAAATTCATCTTTGTGTCTTCCATTTAACACCTGTCTTCTAGCTTCTAACTCTGGAAGAAGTATGGGTCTGTCTTAGCTTAAAATAAATTAACATATTGGGGAAATCCATCATAGAATATAAAACACTCCCAACCTAATAAAGTGCTCAAAAGGATGATATTAAATCTTTATGGACTATAAAATCACAGTATTTGCTCTTAAAATGATAGAACAGCCTTCAAATATTTTAGAAATGAGAAGAGAGGTGCCATTTGTAAGCGAGAAAATTACCCCAAGAATTTCTTTTTATTTTTTGAGTTATAGTCTTCTGTATGTTGTTAAGGTTTTGCTGGCTTGCTTGCTTGTCTTCACTTTACGTCATCAGTTTTTTTACACACACTGGAACACCCTTAACGAAAGTTTAGCTAAATGATACTGTGGACTTCTGTTTCTTCTTTTCTTATATCTAATCTTTTCTGGGTAACATGTTGAGAAGAACATTGAGGGGTTTTGAAATAAGAAAGAAGTCATAAAGTATGTGACTGGCAGGATAAGGGTAGCAATACATATGGATGAAAGGAGAGATGTTCTCTCCATTCATTTTGGTCTCTCTTATTCTGATTAGGTGGAAAGGGTTTTTGTTGAAGAACTGATTGTAGGCCTAGAAGGCTTCCTTCAGAGCTGCATAATTGGCAGTCTTCTCTCCAAAGGCCAAAAGACATTAAAGATGTGATTGTAGGAAAGTAATAGAAATTTCATCCTTCCTGCCTGCCTGCCATCTGTCAAATTAATCACTCTCAATGTCTTTCTCCTTTTTCCCCCTCAACTTTTCCTTCTCTCCCTTTCTGCTCTGTCTGCCTGTCCCTCTCTCCTCTGCATCATCCTGTGCCACCCTTGAGCCTATGTCTCCCTTCCCAGCGGTCTCTCTTTAAAATTGCTTTCGGTAATACTGACTCAGAGCACGACTTTCAACATACGGCTAGTGCTCTGTAAGTCCAGAGAGAATTGGATTAGCTGTTTTTTCAATTTGTCAAGAGGCAAATGTGACCAAACGCTTAGCTGTTAGAGTATGAAAAACAGAGTGCAATCGCACATTTGCTTTTAGTAAAGGCTATGACTGCACTGTGCCAGGTCTTGACGACTCTTTCCCCTGCAAATATTGGCAGATATTTCATCATGGGGGTGACGTACACAGATGTGAGACATGTGTAACTAACGGAGATGGGCTCCATGCTGTACTGTTGTCTTTAAAAACTGCAGAGGAAATTCCCCTTTTGTGCTGGCTTCTCTTAAGGAAGTTTTGTGAACCTCAGCACTTTTGCTGCCAAAAGGTTAAAGGTTCCTTGGAAGACTGAGGGAAAAGATTCTCAAACCTCTGCCTTGCTTTCTGTCCTTTGAGGTGTTAAATGATTTGCTGATGAAGTAAAGAAAGAACCCGCAAAACTCTGCATAGCAGAATAATGGCAAATAGTGCCTGGCTTTTGTGATTACAACCAAAGCCATTCAGGTGTACCACAAGCTTACAGAGAGTTGATAGTTGCAAAAATCTACTGATTGTTACCAAGACCCTTAGAGAATGGCCCAGAATTTTACAGGTGATCAAAAGTGACATTCGAAGAACAAGGAACTTTTCCAGACAGAAAATAATCACCAGAGATGTTAAAATTATGTTAAAAAAAATTAATGCGTTTATTTGGAAAGAAATGGAAGAGTAATTGAACGTAACATATGTGCTAATGACAACCACAAAATGACTCTCCCACCCCTTAAGTTTATTTAGTTACTACTAAAATTGATGTAATGCAAGTAATATAAGAGAAAGGCAGATTTGCAATTCTGAAATGAAATTTCATCTGTTAATAAACACTTCTGAGATAAACAACAAGGTCCTACTACTGTGTAGCATAGGAAACTATATTCAATATCTTGTAATAACCTATAATGAAAAAGAATATGAAAAGGAATATATATGTGTGTAACTGAATCACTGCTGTACATCAGAAACTAACACAACATTGTAAACTGACTATACTTCAATAAAAAAGATTCAATCATACACTAAAAAACCAAAAACCAGAAAACCCCCAAAAACCAAGGTACTTCGTGATTATGAGCACATTATAATGAAAAGAAAAAAAAAAAAAAAACCTGCAGAGTTTTGAGTTCAAAACTCCTTGGGCCAGTAATTAGTAATATGCTCTTGGGAAATGTAACTTCTTTAAACCTCCATTTTCTTCTCTTTGAAATGGAAGCAAAAAGCTGCCATGATATTTAGTGGGTGCTGAATAAAAGTTCTGTTGTAGTCCTTTACTTTTCCTGAGCATTTGATGACGGTATGTTGGAAGAATTAGCAGCCTTATTTGTGTGTTGTGCACAGCAAACCCTACAGGCGTCTCACTTTTGAGAAAACATCTGCTGTTCTTAGTTTGTCTGGAATGTTCTGATTAGGTTCTGAATGGGACGCAAGAGGAAAGACTGGATGCCTTCTCAGGGCTTCATGGGACTAGAGTGACATGGTCACTGGAAGCAACTTAAACATCTGTTTCTTCCTAACGCCTGTGCAGAGCAACGCCCTGCCTCTCCTTCCCACTCAGCGTTCTTGCTTTGGCCCCGTCTAATGCTGTATCTTTGCTTTAACTGAGCTCCCCCCTGGTTGATGTGTTTGGTGTGTTTGTTGCTGTGCACTTCCGGGAGTTCATTGATGTGACGCTGTGGATTACAGTAAGCTTTAGTGATATATAAAGTGCACATGTAATAGGAACTTTCGCTTTAATAACTGTTGCTCGCCAGTATTTCTGCACAGTAATATCCCCAAGCAACTGAATTTCAGAAGAGCTCAAGGAGTTACTTAGTCATATTAAAGAGTATCTGAGTTCTGGATTTTATCTGTGACATCATGACAATTCTGAAAGATGAACTCATTTAGCTCCCCTGGGTTGTAGGTTCTGCACACATAAGATGGAAGTATTTGCCCTCTCGTAGATTTGAATAATAATGAGGATTAACCAAATATACTACAAATGAAAATCACCATTTGTAAGGTAAAACTAGGGCTTTAATCTCCAATTTGAGGCTTTATTAATCAGTTTATATATCTTCACGTGGGCACCAGAAGATCACAAAACTGTGACCTACACTATTATGTATTTTGGAACTCGAAAACTTGTACTATATCTTTATGACTTTTTACAACTTACTAATTTTGCCAAAAGTTAAACTTGAATGGCAGAAAAAGGCTTTGGCCATATGCAGGTTGTTGAGGTTAACACTCTTTGAGAGTGGAGCCCCGTGCTTAATGAAATCATTTCATTAAGTAAGGAGGGAAACTCTCACCAGGCAGTTGGGCAACTGCAGGTTTGATTTCGGATCTGTTTATATTTCCGGCAATTCTCATTAGAACGTCCGTCCATGTTCCCCTTCTTTCTAAGGGGCAAAGGTTACATTAAAGATGTGAAACCTTACTGAGTTCTGTGCTGTTCAAGGCTCTGAACATCCTTATTTACGTGTGTCATGTTGTGTAATTATTTCAATGACCATCAAAGTCTGTCCCTATAAAGCAAGCTACACAGGAAGCCAAATCACCATCGCAGGGTTCTTTGGTGAGCGTGGAATCAGAACAAAAAGTTTATTGTGTAAGAGGAATGTTTAATGTTTGTGACAACTTCTTGTTAAATATATGCCTGCACATGCAGATCAGAGAGGTTCTGTGCATGGGTGTGGTTCACACGCTTCGGGGTTGTTATTGGAGAGGTCCGTTTGCCTCGCGGGCTTTCTCATTTCTGTGTCTGTGGCTGACCGCCCCTATTCTGATAGACCTTGGCCTTGGAGAGATGTGTTCTTTAAGATGACTGTGAGTTTTTACTGTGAAACAGACAACTTGAAAATCTCAGTGATGATGACATCAAACATTCATTTTCAAGCTCTTAGGTCTGTAGGTCAGCCGTGATTCAGCTGATGAGGCTGAACTTGGCTGGGCCAGGATGGACGCCAGGCTTCTGTTCAGGCTCAGGTCCTCTGGGGCCATGGCTGCCTAGAGTATGCTCTTCTAATGACAGGTCATAGGAGCGCAAGAGGACAAGCAAAACATGTGATGTTTAAGACCTCAGCTTGGAACTGTCACTTCCCCCTCACTCTGTCGACTAAGGTCACAGGGTAAGCCCAGCATCAGCGGAGTGGGGATGTATAACTGTTCAAAGGGAGAGGTAAACTACAAAGAGCATGGATGTAAACTCCCTAAGAAAAGTGAGGGAAGAGTGTAGAATTGGGAAAAACGATCTCATCTGCCATGATAACTCTGAAGATATGTACTTTAATCCGTTATGTGTTGATTGCATAGTTTAGTTCTCAGTAGACAAATTCCTTTCAATTCTTTGGGGTGGCAAAGGAGCACAGAGTCTCATTTTTGCCTTCAGTTCTCACCTGCAGGGAGGGGGCAAGATTGAATCTTCTGGCTTTGCCTTGGAGCATTTGCTCTGTAAGCCAAACTGACTCTTATCCCTGCCACCAGATATATTAATGATGTAAAGAATTGTACAGGAGGTCAAAAACCTGGGGGATGCCTTCCTTGCCCTGATGTCAAGGTAGATGACAAATTCTATTAAATCAGAACCTTTTCCCTTCCTGTTAAATCAGCCTCATCTATCTTTGCTAAAGTTAATTTATGAGCCATCCCAAGGCATTCGTGACATTTAGGCATCTGTGTGTCTGCTATATTGGTTGCTCCTGAAAATTAAATTGCTTACCTATTTCACCAAATAAAAGAGATGACAATTTTCATTCTAAGTAAATTATGAAATATTTCATACATACAGGAGAGTGTCTAAAATATATGTACAGATCAAGACTAATTCTGAAGCTGTATTCTAAATTACGAATATAGCACAATTGAGTGATCTTTTCTACTAATGAACTTTTTCCTGTTTGGGACTATTATCAACAATGCTTCTATGAAAGCTTTTGTATATATCTCCTGGGGACATTTGTGTTTCTCCTGGGAGTTTCTCTAGACTTCAAAACTACAAGTGGAATTTCTGAGTCAAAAGATAAGAATCGGTGAATCAGGTATTTGTTTCTGTGTAACAAGCCACCATAAACATAGCGACTTAGGACAACCACCACTTTATTTGCTCATGAATTCAGCAGTTTAGGCTGGGTTCAGCTAGGCAGTTCTTTCACTGGTCTGTTTTGGGCTTAGTCATCTGGCAGCTCGACTGGAGTGAGATGGCTCAAGATTGCTTCATTCATATGTCTGGCAATCAGTGCTAGCTGTCGTCCAGATCTTTCTGCATGTAGGCTCTACTCTTCAAGGGCTACCCTGGTTTCTTCACTTAATGGTGTCATGGCAGCAAGGTGACTAGAAGTGGAAATTTCCAGGCTTCTTTAGGGCTATACTCAGTATTCCCACATCACCACATCTACCTCATCCTACTAGTTAAAACATGCCATGAGGCCATCCTGGAAAAAAGAGTGTGGGGAGATAGACTCTACCCATTGATGGCAAGAGCAGCAAAGGCACATTACCAAAGGGGCAGACTTTGTGGTCACGTTTTGTAGAAGACACGTCTCTAAGTTTACTAGGTAACAACAGACCACTTTCCAATGTGGTTGTACTTTAAGATATATGCATCCCAAGGTGTCTGACACATAGGAAGATTTTAATTAATATTTCTTTCATTTCTTCTCTATCTTCTCTCTTCCAATAAATACTAACAAAGTGCTTCATGGGATATGATGGATAAATAGGACAAGAACCCTGTCCTCATGTATCTTTTAATTAAGAAAAAAATGAGTACCTATGTGACAATTAAGAAACATAAGATCATTAAACAAATACTAAATTACTTGATATAGCCTGTATGTGTTCCCCAAAATGCATGTGTTGAAACCTTACCCCTAAGGTGATGGATGGTGTTAGGAGGTGGGGCCTATGGAAGGCTCTGCCCTTGTGAATGGGATTAATGCCCTTATAAAAGAGGCCCCAGAGAGCTTCCTTGCCCCCTTCCACCATGTGAGGGCACACCAGTCTGAGACCAGGAAGAGAGCCCTTTCTCAATCAGGGTACCAACATGGTCTCCAGAACTTGGAGAAATGTTTCTGTTGCTTAGAAGCTATCCAGTCTGTGGAATTTTGTCATAGCAGCCTAAATGGACTAAGAGATAACTTGTTATATTTACTTTTTGGCACTTGAGGGTTCCAGAAGAAGAGATCACTGAGGGCTGTTACTTGTCAGGGAAGGACCCACTGAATAGTTGAGATTTAATTTGTTATCAAGCAAGAAGTTCTGTATTACTGGCAGGCTGATAACAGCTTATGTAGAAGCCCGAAAACCAGGTAGAGGGATTTTGGCTGGAAGCGGTTAACATTTGGGTGGGAAAACATTTTAGACTTTTGGGAAGAAAAGCCCAAAAGAAGCGTGCAGGCAGTCAGGGTGTGAAAAAATGTGATCTCATGGCCTCTTGTAAAGAGGCTGTCACAGTAGTGGACACATCAGCCTGGCTGGCACCAGGAGCAGTTGCAGCGAAGACTAGACAAGCCTTATGGAAATGGTATTTCATGTCTCTTTCTTACATTACATGGTCGTTGGCATCTGTCCCCACCCCAAGGATGGGGCCTATTCCTTTGGAATCCCCAGTAACTCCTACTGTGCTTTTCACAGACGGATGTGCAGAAAATGTGGGCTGAATTAAAGGAGATTTGGAAAGTCTTGGTGATGACTGGTTACTGGGGAGAAAGGAGAAGTTGTATTCAAAGGTGTCTCTGTGACAAGGAGAATGGTAGGTCTGAGAAGCGGGGTTTCAAGGTTAGTGTTAACGTTAAGTATAAACAGGGACTAGGTGGGGCAGGAAAGCCAAGGGGAGATGGGAGAGGGGGAGCAGGAAAACCCCAAAAGGGCAACCTCTAGGAAACCAAGAGAGGAAGATTCAAGGGAAGATTCAACAGAGGAGAGGAGAAAGTACTCTAGCAGTCGATCAGGATGAGAACGAAGCAAAAAGTCCACTCTCATAAGGTGATTTCAATAAAAAGGTGGGAAGAGAAAGCAGATCACAGTGTAAATGAGGAAATCTGTGGTAAGAAGAAGAAAATATTAGGCACAACCTAAACTGGAGTGTCCTTAAACACTGGGGCCTGTAAAACCCCATGACTGACTGTAATCCTCGCACTAGTGATGAAATGCTCCTATGGAATTCTGCCCTGGCACCTTGTCTGATGCCGATCCTTGAGGGGCAGTTTTCCCCCCGGTGAGCCACAGCATAGAGCCTTCCTCCCTCTTTGGGTGGTTGCAGGGGATGTTTCAAATGTCTTGCTCATTTTGCTGCCATTCTCCTAGCACCGAACGTCTTTGTTGTCAGGCAGTTTCCAACTGGAAGCTGATCCCACAGCAAGGACCCTTGGAAGAGAGTTATTGTAAAGGTTTTGGAGGGTTTTGTAACTAACTGTCCTATCATTTCTAAGTAACATTGTAAATATTGGCTTCTGTCAACCTTTAACTGCACACTCCTACATCATGTGTCAGAGTTAAGTATTATTTTCCCCATAGCCTTTCAGGACACGACACAAAAATCTTGCCCTGGTTCTGTTCATTGGTGAAAAACTCTCACATCAAAACAGGAACTAGTGAATCACACGGGGGAAAATACGCATGGCAGGGAACGCTTGGAGCCTAATGCTTTTTGCTCTCCTTGACTCTGAACTAATCCAGAGTCCCTTGAATTAGATGCAGGTGAAGGACCTGGAAACCTCAAGTGGGATTTTCTACAGGGGTCCTTTGACCCGACCTCGAGAGAAATTTCTTCGGATGCTTCTGGATAGAAATCCTCTGTGCCCATACTTCAGTTCTCCCTGTGTGCTGAGAGATGGATTTGGGGCCTCTAATAGGAAGAAGGATGGAGCATTTCATATATTATGAATGAGTGTTTCAAATTCAATGTTCAGTGTCAGAGAAATAGATATCTGCTCATCAGCATCCTCTCCTGGAGGCATCACGGCCAGGCCCGCAGAAACATTTGGACAGCCTGTGGCCCAGCAAATACCCTCATCTGAGCCACATCACTCTCGCTAGGATGGTTAGCACAGCGGGTGGTTCAGAGCGATAGGCCCTGTTTGATGTCCCTGAAGTTGATCTCCAGTGTGCTTGCTATGTTAGCAAGCTGGTATGTCCCAAGATGGCAGAACACAACAACAATATGCAGACATTAAAGAAATTTGCCTGTTTGACAGTGACAAATTAAGGTATTGCCACCTCTGGCAGAATGATGGGCCTTGAAGCAATATTAGCTTGAAAGCTTTGCTTGCAGAAGTTTGTAAAGTGGAGCTCTGCTGTCTGTCAGGAGTGGGATTGTCACACAGGGAGGAGACATTTTGGTTAATTAGACCCCAGATTTTCTTCTGTATTTCCATCTCCCCGCCCAGATTGTCCAGCCCACATTGCTGGCCTTTCCCGCCTTTCCCCGCCCCAGCAGCCACAAGACGATGTTGGGAAATGTGCTTTGTGGCCTATTGCTTATTTATATCACAACCATAGCCTTTCTGTAATTAATAATATGCTTAAAATGCAGAAATGCTCAGGGGAGGGGGGCCTTAATATTGATGATTTAGATGTTTTATATATGAAACTGTTAGCAGATGGTGAGACCCCCAAGTTTGGAAGCCCGCCAAAGTGTGGGTCCTTGCCGCTGGCTGTGAAAGAATTCACAGCAGAGGCAGAGGGACAAAGTGAAAAGCTGCTTGATTTCTCAAAAGAGGAAAAGGAAAGAAAGTGCTTGAACAGAGAGCTGTCAGCCGAGATGGCCAGTAGAGACAGCTCCAGCTCCGGGTCTGGCCATGTGGATGTTTATTAGAGGCTTTGGCCATCATATCCTTGTTCAGGGTATGCTGGAGCAAATTGCCTTTTTTTTTTCCATCCTTGTTCAGACTTTTCCTGTTATTGTCATGGCAGTCAGCTATAATGGTGCTGGTGGGTGTGTCATTTAGCACTTTACAAGGAGCATATAATGAGGCTCAAGATCCACTGGATGGTAAATCCTCTGCCATCTTGGGCCTAGTTGGTTCTAACCAGTTCTTGTTTCTTCTCTTTGGGGCTGCCTCCTGAGACTTAGATAAGAGTAATTGGTTTATATTCAAGGGAGGGACAAGTGTGTGATTCTAGGGGCAGCAGCCATGGTAACAAAAAGGAAAGTTGCTTTTAATCAGAATGCCTGCAATCTGGTGGATTCAGTGTCCTTAAAAACCATCTCCAAAGATTCTTCTCAGCCATGAAAATTTTAAAAGGAAACGGAAGCAATCGCAGTTAGTCATGAGATAGGTGGTCAGAGTTGTCACCATCCCCTACTGTGTGCAGACTTGTCCTAATCATCAACTGCTTGGGCCTGCTCTTCTATGACTCAGGGAGGCCTGGGAGACTTCAGCATTTCTGTAAACAAGAGGCAGCGGTTGGAGGAGGGGTGCCCTGCAGGGTCTTACTCGATATTAATAAGAAAGTAAGAAAAGAAAAGCTACTGGTTCACAGCTCTAATTATAAAAGTTTAGATTTTGCTTTATTCTTGTTTTCAAATGTAGAAAGGGAATTTCAGGTTATTTGGTGCCTAATGAAGTCTAATGTTGGTATTGGGGGTCAACATCTTTGCATATTCTATTCATGGTTCTTGCTAGTTGGTATTCTCTGTTCATCTGTATGATTCTGGTTCTTAAAGGCAAGAAATATGTGCAGTCCTGCTTTTCTGGAACCAGAGGTATGGCAGAGATAGGTACTAGGAGAATAGGGATAGGGAGGACAGAAGTTAGGTGACCGTAGGGGACTGTTGAATGCAAGTTTGTGTGCCCGATGCACAGTGAGGCCAAGCAAACTGAAAAGTCGGAGTTTGGAGCAGAGAAAGGTTTATCGCAGGGCCTAGCAAGGAGAACAAGCAGCTCATGCTCAAAAGACCCAAACTCTCCAATGGTTTTTGGGGAGGAGTTTTTATAGGCAGAATTTGAGGTGAGGGCAGCAGAATGTGTGACTTTCTTCTGATTGGTTGCTGGTGAGGTAACAGGGCAGTGTTCCAGGAATCTTGTGCTCAGCCTGAAGTTACCATCCTCCACCTGTGTGGGGCCTTAGTTCCTGCAGAAGAGCTCAGAGATACCTGGATGTTTATCCCTTGAGGAGGAACTAGGACTCTGCTTTAGTGCTGCACTATTGTTTCTTGACTGTCCCTCCCTTGTTTCTGCACCCCTCCCCTTCTCTGATTATCAACTGTTTGAATCTGCCCTTTGAAACTCAGGGAAGATCTGGGAGGCCGAATGAAGCCCATTTCCTACAAACAAGAAATGGGGCTCGTGGAAAGAATTTGTACCCAGGAGGGCCCCATAAGGGTCCTGCTCGGTTTCATTAGCCATGTAGTTCTTGTTTTGTCATTTGTCTATCTTCCTTAAAATAGTCTTACTCCTCACTTCTGATTCATGGGACAGTAAGTATTTCATAATAGGAGGAAGTCCTTGGGGTTCTAAAATAAGAAACTAAATCATGCAAAGGGCATTTATTTTCAGATGCATGATTGGATTGAAGTTAATATTTGTTCATAGTCTAAAGGTATCATTCTAATGGTATAAGAATTTCCATTAGTCTTCATTTAATGACATTTATTTTTGTTTCTGTTGTTGTTGGTTTTTTAATCACTGTCTTCCTCTGGCTGGCCTGGCAGTGCATCAGTCTGTAGCCCAATATATGTACCATTTCCCCCATGAGCTTTTCCTAATGACTCTAGAAATTACCTTTTCTTCTTTTCGATTGCTACATGACTTAGAATCAAACCCACCTCCTTCCTGGTCCTGCTCCACCCATTCTACTCCTTGAATACTCATCTGCTTGAATGATGCAACCTGAATGATGGCATGCTTTTTGGTGAAAGCAGTCAACCCTCTCTCTTTTGTAGTTCTCGTTTCTGATACAGGTGCATCTGACCTGTTTTGATCTGATTCTAGATACCTACCTGGATTCTTCTAATTCCATGGTGTTAACAG
Organism: Camelus bactrianus; assembly: GCF_048773025.1. NCBI lineage: Eukaryota > Metazoa > Chordata > Mammalia > Artiodactyla > Camelidae > Camelus > Camelus bactrianus. Next base: position 43,859,856 of record NC_133558.1, on the reverse strand, counting down.
AAGTAGTAAGAAAAAGGTTTTGTCCAGAACAAATAGTTTCATTGATAAACAAAGTACCTCTGAATGTCTGTACTGACCTAAAAAATGTTGAATTAATTTCTGAGACTGTTGGTGTCCTGAATAATAAACCAATTTTCCTCAGAGTGGAGTTCTTTTATTAGATTTTGTTTCTTCCACCTTATGAAAATTTTCACCAACTAATACATATTAAGTGCCATTAGCTTGATGGAATTGTGTTATGAATTTTATGGAAATTGTGGAGATATGGAAATATGGGCATATTTGGTCTTTTTCCACTCCCTTTAGTTTATAAATCATCTTAATCCTATTAGCATGATTACACACCTGTATGGAAGGTAAAGAAATATTATTTTATAACATAAAGTGAAGAGCCTTGTTAACTTAAAAAGATTTAGTAAGAACAAAATGAAGAATGCTCTCTTGGGCATATTACTAATATAAAGGTACATATGACTATAGAAAAGTTCTTGAGCTTTGTCTAAGGACACTTGTTTCACTTCCCCTAATTAGCAATACTTATGTATTTCCAGTATTTCAGATGTTCTAATTGTTTTTGTGATACCTTTCTTTATATGCACTGAAGTCATTGCTAAAGAATTCCCCTTTAGCCCTTCAATGTCATCTCTTACACTTTTCTTTTTAGTATACTCAAAGTGAAAACACTTCCTCAAGATAGTTTTGAACATTGTCCCCCTGAGTTATTGCTGTCACTCCAGAATTTAGTGCTTAAAATAAAAATCACTTATTTCTTTTGAGTCTGTGGTTCAGATTGGAAGTTGGCTGATCTGAGGTAGGATCAGGTGAGTGGTTCTGCTGGTCTCTGGCCAATCCAGACTAAGCTTGGCTGGGGGGATCTGATCCACATGTCTCCAGCCTTCTTCCTGGGACCAGTGGACTAGCTGGCCATGTCCTCGAGGGGGTCCAGGGCAGGCTGCTCCAGAATGTGCCACTTTGGCATGTGGATTATTTCAAGCTGAAGATAATTGATGCCCAGCAGACTCAGAAAGAGCTTTTTACTTCTGCCTTAAATACCTAAAAGAATTGAGATAGCAGACTTGTACCAGGAAGAGAGCTATTACCAGAGATAACTTTTTACATCATAAAGATTTGTCTGCATGGCCTGGCAAACATGTGTTTACCAAACATTTGCTCTTCTCATCTTCCTGTGAATTATTTTCCTCTTCTGAAGCCCCAGATCCCTACCCCCTTCTTAGCTCAGGATGGTATATAACTGCCATCAGCTTGGTGGAATTGTGCCATGAATTTTATGGAAATTGTGAATTGCCTGACTCAATTGCCTGAGTGCTAAGGAGTCTCATGTCTTTATGGGGCAACCATATGTACAAAATTAAATTTGTTTTTCTCCTGTTCAGCTGCCTTATTTCAATTTAATTATTAGATCAGGTATGAGAGCAAACCTACTTCCCAAGCACTTTTACAAGTGTCAGTTTGCATCATATGCAAACATCCTAATGTCAAAACAATCAAATGGCTGAACCAAGCAGCAGGTGGCAGAGAAATATTCTCCACTTCTTAAAGTGAGGAACTGCAAAGTCACGCAACAAAGGGTGTGGATATAGGGAAGGCTGAAGAACTAGCATTGCTGATTAAATCTGCTAGAGTTGCTTTCTGTTTTGACTCTGCCCAAATATACTGTTCATTTGTTTTGCTTGAGATAAATTCCAAATCTTATTTCTAGATTGGTTTTTACATAAATAACCTTCCTTCAGGTAAGAGTTAATTTATCCAACACTTAAGCCCTGCAAGTTGGCCTCCCAGAAGGAGATGATCTGCAAACTTCTTTGGAAATTAGTTATGACCAAATGCAGACGGCAGTCAATCCAGGTCAACTGCAAGGCTGACTTAGATTCCTACCGTCCCTTATCCCCACTTATGTCAGGAGAGTGGTAATTGCTTCCACAGCTATGATCGTTGATGTGGTGAATCCTGTTGAGTTTGCTGTCATTTAACTGCAATCAGAGGCTTACATCCCAAACACTCTAACCCAACTAGTGAAGATCCTGTTGCTTCTTCCAATCATTAATGCTGAGCTGACAGGACAGAGTTGGAGGCAAGGTTTTGATAAGTCATGTTACTATTATATTCTGGCCTCTGATTACGTTTAGGGGCTGGTACTTCTGTAATCAGACTCAGAATCTGAAATCCAGCCATGTAGATTTATTTGGGCTGTCCTAGGGTAAGTGGATGATGGGACACCTGTACATCTGCTAATGGTCCTTTGAGTTGTTACCAAAGAACATTGCTCTAATTTATCTGGTGTAGGTGCTGCTTGGCCATTTGCCCTTATTTGCCCATCACTTAGTCTCCATTTTACTTTGTGATAAGGCAAAAAGCTTGTCACTTTCTCTCTGGACTCTCTTCATGATGAATCCATTGGTCCCTGTGATAACTGCGATTTATAAGAAAGAACACATATTTGATCTTCATCTCTGTTCCTGGCTCATGGCTCCTAAATCTCTTTGTTTTCCTAAATAATAAGAGCAATGGGAGTCTTTTGTTTTAACATTTGGTCTTTTGTCCTCAGAGAGCCTCAATTCCTGAATCAGCCCCAGAACAATAAAGGGGAAAAAGGTATTTTGTTATTTATAAAAAGCCCCTTTCACCCACACTTGAATTTATGTTAATGAGGTGACTTTGGGCAAGGATGGGGGGCTGATTGTGGGGGAGAGGGTGTGAGGGTGACCAACTACGTGATTAGATGGTTGGAACTTTCATCCTTACCTTCTGACCTCCGGGGACAGGAGAAAGGCTGGAAGTTGAATCAAGTAGCCATGACAGATGATTTAATCAATCAGGCTTCTATAATGAAGCCTCAGTAAAAACCCAGAAGGGTGGGATTTGGAGAGCTTCTAGGTTGGTGAACAAGACTGCATCCATATGCTGGGAAGGTGGTGCACCCCACACTCCATGGGGACAAAAAGCAGCTCCTATTCTCAGGACCTTTCTGGACTTCACCCTATGCATCTCTTCATCTGGATATTCAAATCCTTTGTAATAAACCAGTAAGCTAGTACATAAACTATTTTCCTGAATTTTGAGAGCTGCTCTAGCAAATTAATCTAACCTAAGGAGGGGGTCATGGTTACTTCTGACTTAAAGCCAGTTGGTCAGAAGTACAGGTCACAATTTGGGCTTGAAGTTGGCATCTGAAAGGGTGATGGTGGTGGAAGTGGTGGTGCATGGCAGTCTGCCAGGACTGGACACTTAACCTGTGCTGTTTGATGCTGTCTCCAGGTAGACAGTGTCAGAATTGAGTTAGATTATTGGACCTGCAGCTAGTGTGGAAGAATTGCTTGATATGTGGAAAACTCCATGTGTCAGAAATGAAGTCATGTTGTACTAGAAGACTGAGAGTAGAGGCTACACTTGGGGGGTGGGGGGTGGGGGGTTCTCCTAATAGTCCCTAGTCTGAACCATAAAGTTTTTAGTTTTACCAACTAGAGTGCCAACATCCTTCCATGAGAATTGTAGTCTGGAGTCACTTCCATCAAAACTTTTTTTCCTACTCTCATTCACAAAGACCTTTAAAGTTTCATGTTTAATACAGAGACCTATAGTAGTGAGTTTCTAGGTGAGTCCCACAACCAAAGAAAAGACCTTTTGTGTTCTGCAGTAACACTTAACTTGTATCTAACATCAACAATTTTTACCTTGTATCGCCTCTATTGTGATTGTTAAATATTCAACGATAACATATTAAGTACATGTCAATATTAATATTCCTCATTTTAAGAATGTAACCCTCTAGAGGAGACGGATGGTGTATGTGGTTCTTATGTCTCTTGATGTGTATCTGAATTATCATTTGAGGACATTGAGCACAGTTGGGGGTAGACCCTGAGTTTCTGACATTCAGTTCTATCTTTGCCTAGTTACATTGTCTGTCTGATTTATTTTTATTTTAATAGAAATGACTTGGAGTAGAACTAGAAAGTGAACACTGAGAAATTGCTCTTGAGAAATGAAGTTTTTTTTCCCCCCAGAAACCATAAAATCTTATTAATTCTGACAAGACTACCCTGGAATTGAAGTAGCCTTTTCCTGGCCACTCCACACTGGCTCTCTCTACCTTTACTGAACTCGTGCGTTCCGAGTTTTAGTGCTTGAGCACAAACCACCTCACTCTGTTCTATTGCTTTTGCATTTAAGTGTCTGGTTTTCTCAAGCAGGTTTCAATATTGCTGAAGATGGAAACTCTTATATTGACATTCTCTTTGTCCCCTTCTTGTCACTGTCTAAGGGCATCCAGGTCTGTTAAGACTTGATTATGAGTGAAATGAATTAATGAGGAGAGGAGGTATAATAAAAAGAAGTACATGATAGGAAAGAGGAGCCCACAGCCCCCTCCCCGTTCTGTTTCTTTCTTTAGGTTTGAGAGCTTTCTTTTGTCCCATCGTCCCCTTGGAAATTTCACACAATCCATCTCGCTCTCTTCAGGCACTCCTCTTACACATCTTTTATCACCTGCTCTAACTTTTCTACCCTGCACCAGCTAGAACTATCACCCTGAATGAAGCTCTGACAAAGATGATTTTGTATATGTAGTTCTTTCTTGATAGCCAGTTTCCTTAAAAGAAGTAAGTTTCATTACTCAGCACTGGCTTTAGGCTTGCTAAGTGGGGTGCCTAAACTGGGCCCTACAATCTAGAGGGCTCTACTTGGGCCCTCCTCCATGGGTTTGCCCCATCTCTGAGAAGAAGAGTCTGGGGGCCAATGGGGACATGCCTATTCAGAACCTGCACTCCCTCTTGTGTATCACTACGCCAGAATGCCCGTTTAAAGATCCCCATGCTTACTCTTGCCCTGAGGGCCTGCATGGTCATCTTCCCCAAGTCTATACTCTCAAAGGCAGATGGTGACATCAGCATGAGCACATAGACCCAAAGAGTAGCCAAAGGGTGACTGTGGGGGCTTGGGGCAGACCTGAGGTGCAGATGAGGGCATCCACACACAAGTGTGCAAATTTGCCACATGGAGTGGGGAAAGGTCAAGGGAAAGAAGAGAAGGGAGCGGGCCGCAGGCTTCTCCATGGTGCCGTGTTTTTGCTCAAAACCTCCTAGAATTGTATACTCATACCTGGGTTTCCAGGTTGTTATGAAGACAGTGTGAGACGTGAGCCTCCATGGATACTCTTGCCCCAATCCTGCAAATGTTGGGGAAGAATCTATCAGTAATCCTAAAATTCTGTTTTTCTTTTTCCCCTTTTATCTGCCTGTGCTTTTCTTCTTGTTAAATGGCTGTCACAAACACTGCTCCTGGAAAGTAATGAGAAGACACTGTCAGCTAGGCTTTTCTTCAGTGAGATGTGTCAGTACCTCAGGTGTCTGTAAAGTCTGTATTTAGACAAACTATCATTATACTTCGCTCCAGGATCACTTAGGAAAATAATGAACACTTGTATGGCTTCTATTGGTAATCTGATCATTTATGAACTGTGATCAAGGGGGAAGAAATGATTTCCTCATTGAAACTATTTTAGAATTCTAGAGGGTTTGAGTTAATTGACACTTAAATTTTTTTCATTGAAGTATAGTTAATTTACAGTATTGTGAACTGGCATTTTGTATGTGTGTTAAAGAGTGAGTTTTTAGCATTGTGTAAAAGGAATTTTACCCATGATACTTAAAAAGATGTAAGAAATGATAGCTTAAGCAGGGAGAAAGTAAAAGACAAAGCAGGAAGTGCCATCTAATAAAAATGGCTTAGAGATAAAGCTTTCCACTCACCTTGAATGGAAAGCAGTCTCACAGATTTATGAAAAATCTCACAGGTCTGATGTTAGGTCCAGCAATACGTAAGCAATTATGTGTGTTCCTGTTCGGTAGTTGTTACAAAGTTAGTCTCACTCAATTGAATTTTTATTATTATTTTGTCCCCGTCTTCAACTTGTAGAAGAGAGGAAGTTTTTCCTCTTCTTTCCAGTGCATCAGTATTTCCACCTAGGACGTTTTGTTCTCGGAAAATGTTTTATGGCATTATCATTGGGTTCTTTGACTCTCAAGTGGAAAGCATTGTCATTGGTTCATCATCTTTGTCTTGTCAGATGATTCATTCATCTTGACATTTTGCAGAAGACGTCAAAGGTGTGTCTTCTATTTGTAATAGTAAATTGCAGTTGTTCTCATAATTTTCAATGGAGTTTGAATAGGATGCAGAAAATTACTAGAAGATGTGTTTTGGGCACTTGTGAGCTGAATAATGCAGTGTCAACAAGTTTGGCATTTTGTTCTGTTCAGTGAGGAAAAGCACTCTGAAAATAATAGTACTTTATTTGCTTAGAACATGAATAGATAGTCTTCATGGGGTTGGTTTTAATTTCTATCTGTCTTTGAGCTTTCCATGATAGGCCCGCCCACCAAGTGGTTCCGGCTTTGCTTCACCCCTGCCTACAACTCAGCATGGACCTCCTCATAAAACAGCATTTAAATTAGAACAGCAATCTAGAGAAAGCTGTGTTACACATATAAAATATTTATAGCAGTATTGTTTGTTTCAACAAAAAATTGGGACTAGCCTAAAAAATCATTAGTAGGAAAAAAATACATTATGGTCAAGTCATACAGTGGAATACTAGACAACGCTGAGATGGGAATAACTAAACCTATACGCGCTAATGTGGTTGGATCTCAAAAGCACATGGGAAAAAGGCAATTTGCAAAGGGAGGCTCACAGTACATGTGGCTGGTGTTGTTCCTGTTCCCCAACATCTTAAGTCCTCACTCCTACAGGGAACATGGCAGAATTTTATTTCCCTGTTGTCTTGAAGTTAGGTATGGCCACGTGACCTGCTTTGGCTAATTAAATCTGAGCAGCAGTGACGTCCATCACTTTGTGGGAGCATTTAACAAGGACCCCGGGGAGTAGCCTGGACCTACAGCTGACGGGGAGGAAGTGAGAAAATAACCTTTGTTGTTTGAAGACAGTGAGATTGCTCTACTGTGCATTGGGGAAGCTGGCATGTTTACCTACCAACTTCTATTCCTCATTGGTTGAAGATATTAAATCCCTGTCATGTCCAGGCTGCCTAAGCTCCAGCACTGGATAAGCCCTGAGGCATAGAAACGGAGGACCTTGGGTGGTTTAAGTGAGAAGCTGCCACTTAATACGAATTGTCTGTTTCTCTGGCTAAAGTCAGAGGCGGACCCAGGGACCACGGAGTGGCCTCTGCTATGGATCAGACTGTCAGATATGCACACATGCTAGTTATTGGTGCCAAAGATCCTTTTTTTTTTTTTCCCTGCGTTGTTAACACTTTGGGGGGAAGTAGTTACCGTATTTTGGAAATGTCAGGAAAAGAATGGCAGGTGACCATGCAGGAACAAAATTGTGTAGGTGAAAGAGGAGAAAGAAAATCACAGAAAGAAGGAGAGGGAGGGCTGTAGACAGTGGTGGTGGGAAGAGAGTGGAGAGGGGAGGGTGTGGGTTCTCATTTCCCAGGTATAGTTTTTTCCAACTACCAATTAGGAGATGAGTTGTTTCTTCTTGAGCACTTTGCCTGCATTTTTGTGTTGATGTCTCCAGGTGAATTATAAGTTGTATACAGCCCCTAGCATCAGAAGAGTTCTCATAAACTCTGCAGTGAAGCCAAGTGGGTCAGCGTTCCTTTCTCTTAAGTTAAACTTGATCCCAAACCATTGGAGCCAGATAACTTTTGAACTTCCTAGTTTTTTAGAGTTTAGAAGAGTAGTATGGTTCAGGTATTTTATATTAGCTAACACTCCAGGAGAGTCTGGGATCGCACCACCTAATCAAAAGCATTTATGCCTGAAATGTAGAAATGTTCACACCAAATGGGATAAATAGAGACTATAATTATCCTCTTATCAGTTTAGACCAGGTTCTGCTGGCAGGTGAGTTGAGGGTGGGTAACATTTAGCCGGCAGTAAAGTTATAAGGAATACATTTGTTTTCAAGGTCTAATGGATTTTGCATTTGTGGATAAGGAAATACAGACCTACATTAAATTACTCTAAGGTTACTATAAGGAATAAATGAACTAAGAACTATCATGTGGTGGCTAGCCTCCAAGATGGCCCTTAATGGATCCTCATCTCCACACCAAATAAGGTTGATCTGTGTGTATCCAAGAGAATATTGTGGAAATGACTAAGTGTGACTCCTAAGGCCAGGTCATAGAAGAAATGTTAACTTCTGCCTTGCCCTTCCTCCTGGATCACTAGCTCTGGGGAAGCCAGCCATCAGATCATGAGGATTGATTCTTGAACAATCAGGCATGTGAATGAGGAACTTGGGAAGCAGATCATCCAGCCCTAGTTAAGTCTTCTGATGACTGCAGCCCTGACCCACATCCTAATGAAAGACCTTGAACCAGAACCACCGAGCTAAGCTGCACCCAGATTTCTGACCCACAGAAACTGTGTAACATACTCAAGTTTATTGTTTGACTCTCCTAAGTTTTTTATACAGCAGTAGATAAGTAATAGAGATTTTGATATCTGGAAGTAGAGTGCTCCAGTAACAAAAACGTAAACGTGGGAGTGGCTTTGGAGCTAGGCAATGGGTGGAAACTGGCAGGTCTCGGAGGGAGTGTTAGTGAAATCCAGGCATGTGAGTGAAGTACAGGCAGACCTTGGAGATACAGCAGGTTTGGTTCCAGATCACCACGTAAAGCGAATGTGGCAATAAAGTGAGGTGAGTCATGTGAATTTTTTTGGTCCTAGAGCATATGAAAGTTATTTTCACACTCTACTGTCGTCTATTAAGTGTGCAGTAGCCTTATGTCTAAAAAAATGTACATACCTTAATTAAAAAATACTTTACTGCTAAAAAATGCTATCATCTGAGCCTTCAATGAGTCGTAATCTTTTTGCTGGTAGAGGGGGTTGCCTCAGTGTTGGTGGCTGATAACTGACCAAAGTGGTGGTTGCTGAAGGTTGGAGTGGCAATTTCTTAAAACGAGACAGCAATGAAGTTTGCCACATTGATAAACTCTTCCCTTCACTTGAACCCTTAGAGGGCTTTGTAGGGTTATTAATTGCCCTAATTTCCATATTGCTGTGAATCAGGGAATAGGGAGGCTCAAGGAGAGGGAGAGACTGGGGAATGGCTGGCTGGTGGACCAGTCAGAACACACACAACATTTATTAAGTTCACCATCTTATATGGGCATGGTTTGTGGTGCCCCCAAACAATGACAATAGTAACATCAAAGATCACTGATTACAGATCATCATAACAAACATCATAATAGTGAAAAAGTTTGAAATATTGTGAGAATTACCAAAAAGTGACAGACGTGAAGTGAGAACATGCTGTTGGAAAAATGGCACCGATAGATTTGCTCAGTGCAGGCTTGCTACAAACCTTCAGTTTGCTTAAAAAACAAACAAACAAACAAAACGTAGTATCTGCGAAGTGGAGTAAAGCAAAGTACAAAAAAATGAGGTATGCCTGTACTTTAGAAGCAGGTCCTCCAGCCCCAGCTGACATCCTGACCACAAATCGATGAGAGACTTGAAGTACAAACCACGCAACTAAGACATCGGAATTCATGACCCACAGAAACCGTGTGTAATCATAGACAATAATGCCTGTTTTCGGTGGCAAAATTTGGGAGTAATTTGTTATGCAACAATAGATGATAGATATATGCAGTGAGAAGTTAGATCAAAGATGTATAAACTGATACTTAGGAATCATAGATCTCGTGGTAATTCTCCAATAGCTATAAATGGCAGTAACTGAATTTTTACTTTCTGTTGTCAAGGAAATCTTTGCCACATGTTTGCTTACAATATGGATAGTTTTGTAAAACTCAGACTTATTATTTATAGTACTTAGATTAAAAATTATTGAAGTTTATTCTCCTATTAGTGACATGAGAGTCAGCCTACAAAAGCGGGTCTCTCTACTTAAGAGAGAGCTATTCTATTTTCAAAATGACTGTCACCCTCTGCAGAGACTTTAGTCTCCTTTCTCTTAAAGATCAGAAACAGAAAACTCAAGCAAACAAACAATAACTCTGTATTCTCAAGATAAATCAAATGAAAAAAGCTTTTTTTTTTTGCAATCAAGTATTAATTCACTCAATTAACTCCTCCATTCCTGATAGAAAGTCCATGCTATGAAAGAGCTTTCGTTACTAAGGCTTTACAGGGTTGGGGTTTTAGTAGGTATGCTAAGACCCTGGAATACACGGGGCAAGCAGACTTGTTCAAAAGAGCCACAAAATAAATATTTTGGGTTTTGTGGGTGGTACACTTTCTGTTGCAACTATTCAACTTGGCTGTTGTAGTGCAACAGCAACCCTAGACAATATGTAAATGAATGAGCATGCCTATGTTCCAGTAAAACTTAATTTAAGAAAGCAGATGGCAGGCTAGATTTTTACCCATGGGCCTTAGTTTGACAACCCTGTCATATATGTTAATTTTTTTAATACAGAGCAGTTAATAGTTCTTCCTACTTGATTTATTAATTTCAAAAGATGTCTTATACACATCCCATGATATATTTAGGGGTACTCTAATTATGTCATAATGATGATACCCTTGCAAAGTGTGTTTGAACAAATCACTAGAGGGATGGTTTCATACTTAGACCAGAAACAGTGATGCTGGGCACTTAACGAACAAGAAGGTCCCTTCACGTTCCGTTATTTATCATTGAACTGAAAGGACAATTCTCAATGGCCCAGACTTTTGAAGCATTGAAATAAATTCATGAACCATCTTTTACCTTTCTCCAAACCCAATAAGCCTAGACTTAACAATTGTTTTTGTTTCTCTAAAGAACATTATTTGTCAAACTATCAGTTGGTTGAAGATAATTACTCATATTCATGTAGCATTTTTCATGTTTACAAAGTGATTTTATGTAAATGCACTGAGACACTACATTTTTACATCCTTTTCCCCTATCAAGGGGTTATAGATTTGGATAAACTAATATAAATAGAGAAGAGGAATAAAAACTGCCCACTCAATGTTTTTATCTGCTTAGGAGTATTTATAGTAACGCTGGTGCTTTCTGGCTCGAAAGCAAAAGAACAGGTCTGCTTAGGGCAAAGCCACCGAGTCTCTGACCTGTCACTCTCTCAAGTCACTCCGCCCTAAGTAGGATTCAACTTCTGACCTGTGAAAAAGAGGCCTTGAAGTTTCTAATGAAAGTTATTTTCAGTGGCATCCAATTTAGTTGCTGCCAAAGTAAGCCCAAGCAGAGAATTGGATAAAATGTGTTAAGGACACCCACCAATAAAAGGGTAAACAAAATACAGGGATGGAGGGGTTTTTAAGCTGGTTAGTCATGGAAGACCAAAGCCAAGAGCTAAATTCAGGTATACAATAGATATAAAACCACAGATTTTTAAGGACGAACTTTGTATGTACTACTTTTCCTTCCAGTCATCTTAAAATACACACACATTTGTAATGAAATACACACCCATATACATATATACATACATAAATGAATAGTTGGAAATATGACCGAGTAGTTAGAGAATAAAATCCAGCATGTAATGGTTTGCTCCTGTGGAGAAGAGTATAAAAATTCATTTATTGAAACACTTGGATGAATCAGGAAGGTTATGACCGATTTTGATGTCTTTTTCTGCCTGCATCACTGGCTAGATTAGGGAGTGATGCTGCCAGCCCAGAACTTGGGTAGCCAGCTCCATGAGCCAGGGAATGGAAATCTAGAGAGAAAATCTCATAGCAGGGAATCACCTTAAGAAGTTGAAGGGCTCTCATAGTCCCTTTGCTTTATCAAATGTCAGAAAAATGATGGTATAAAGTTATTTCCTTCCCAACATAGAAATTGGATGGTTTCTAGTTATTGGCTTCTGCTAGTAAGAAAGGAAAACATGTCCTTTGATGGCCAGCATGCGTAAGAGGTAAAAATAGTGCAAAGCTAGCTGTAAGGAAAGGAAGTGGGCTGAAAACTTACTGCTGATGTTCTGATACAGACCCAGGGAAAGCTGGGAAAGAAGACCCCAGGAACAGACTGGGTACTAATACGATGGGAAACCTGTAGTGAGTGGGAATAGGAGGCCAATAGGAGAGGCCAACTAGTGCCAAAGTAACAGTCAGAAATTACTTTCTGTGTTAGTAGAAGAAAACTGAGACTGGGTATGTGGCCAGCAAGTGGGAACAAACAAAAAAAGAAAAAAAAATGAAGAGCACATAAATAGGAGGATTGAGAAGAGCAATTGCCAATATATTGGCTATATTTCAGTGGATTGTTTTTTATATGAAACAAATATTTTTGCAAAAGCTTACTGCAAAAATGTTCCATTTTCCTCCTGGCTATTATGAGAACATTCACAGAGATTTAGTGAGAGCGCTAATAATAACTCAGATTTATTGAGCACTTAACATGTGGCAAGTAAGCTGATTTATATGTATTAACTTGTATTCTAATCACAGCATGTCTAGGGCAGGTTTGTTATTTTCTTTATCTTACAAATAAACTGAGGGGCAGAGAGATGAAATAACTCCTCCAGAGCTATTTTTGCAACCAGGTATCCTGGCTTCAGAGACGTCATACTTAACTGTGAACTTAGACTTTACTTTGGCTCTTTGGAACTTTGTTTAGAGTGCAGAATTGCTATATTTCAACTTTTGTTTCAAATGGCAGGGTGAACATGCATTTTTTTTTGTTGTTCCCCTGAAATCCCTATAAAATGAGAGTGAAGACATAAAAATAAGATAAAACCACAAGGACAAAGAGATTAGCATAGACGGTGAATACAGCAACATGGCGGCATCTGGAAAGCGGGATGACTGGTTAACTGACTTAGTAGGTCTGAGAGCCGAATGGAACCCTTACCTGATGGGGGTGGGGGTGGGGGTGGGGGGAAGTTGAAAATCAGCTTCACACCTGTGGATTCCCAAAGGTCTCATGGAATGGTGACACCTCTGAAAGTGAAGCGTGAAGGAGAGGTTGAAAATTAGAGCTTTGGATGCAATTCTGTTCGAGAAGCAGTTAGACCCCCCAAATCCCCTCTTCCACCCTGGTAGGAATTTGAAGTTTTGTTATTCAGGAGAGGTAACACAGAGGGCCTGAGCCAGGGGTTGCGGGTTGCTACATTGTCTAGTGCACCATTACCAAGAAGGGAAATTTAAGTGTTCATTCTCAATAGAACAACCAGACTCATCCTGAGAAAGTGACTTCTCATATAACTGGGAATAAGAATTGAAGTTCTTAGGAAGATTGACACGGTCCTAGGTGATCTACCCATCTCTCCTGCTGGAGAATTGCCTCTCTAAACTTTTCTGCCCCTCACCCATTCCGCTCCATTCACACTGGACTTCGTGCTGTTCCTCAAACATGGGGACCATTTCTTCTTTATGATTTTGACTCTCTTTTCTGTGTCTGGAATGCCCTTCCCCCAGAGATCTGTAAGCCCCACTCCCTTACTTTCCTAAGATATTTAATCAGATTTTACTTTTTCAAGGAGACCATTCCAGACCAACAGATCTAAAATTACAACCTTTCCCCAGTCCTTACTCTCCTTTCTTCTTGCTTTAGTCTTTATTTTTTAAAAAAATTTACTTGATTTACAATATTGTTAGTTTCAGGTGTAGAGCTTCAGATTATTTTCCATCATAGATTATGACAAAATATTGAATCTACTTCTATGTGCTAGTTCTAGTAAATCCTTGTTGCTTAACTGTTTTATATATAGTGGTATGTATCTATTACTCTCATCCTCTCAATTTATCCCTCTTCCTCCCCTTTCCCCTTTGGTAACCATAAGCTTGTTTTCTATGTCAGTGAGTCTGTTTCTGTTTTATAAGTTGATTTGTATTCTTTTTTCTGATTCTACATGTAAGTAACATCATACAGTAGCTGCCTTTCTATGCTGACTTCACTTACTGTGATAATCTCTAGGTCCGTCCATATTGCTACAAATGATAGCGTTTAATTCTTTTTTATGGCTGAATAGTATTTCATTGCATATGTATTTCACATCTTCTTTATCCATTCATCTGTCGATGGACATTTAGGTTGCTTCCATGTCTTGGCTATTATAAATAGTGTCACTATGAACATTGGGGTGCATGTAGCTTTTCAAATTAGAATTTTCTCTTTTGGGAATACATGCTTGGGAGTCAGCTTGCTGGATCATATGGTAACTCTATTTTTAGTTTTTTAGGGAACCTCTGGACTATTTTCCATAGCAGCTGCACCAATTTACATTTCTACCAACAGTGTAGGAGGGTTCTGTTTTCCCCACACCCTCTCCAGCATTTATTGTTTGTGAACTATTTAATGATGGCCACTCAGATCGGTGTGAGGTGATACCCCATGGTAGTTTCGATTTGCATTTCTTTAATAATTAGTGATGTGGAGCATCTTTTCATGTGCCTTTTGGCCATCTATATGTTGTCTTTGGAGAAGTGTCTATTTAGGTCTTCTGCCCATTTTTAGACTGGGTTGTTTGTTTTTTTTTGATATTGAGTTGCATGAGTTGTCTGTATATTTTGGAAATTAAGCCCTTGTTGGTTGCATCGTTTGTGAATATTTTCTCCCAGTCCATAGGTTCTGTTTTCATTTTGTTCATGGTTTCCTTTGTTGGGCAAAAGCTTATAAGTTTCATTAGGTCCTGTTTGTTTATTTTTTATTTTATTTCTTTTGCCTTAGGAGACTGAACTAAGAAAATATTACTGTGCTTTATGACCAAGAATGTTTTGCCTATGTTCTCTTCTAGGAGTTTTATGGTATCATGTCTTATATTTTAAGTCTTTAAGCCATTTTGAGTTTATTTTTGTTTATGGTGTGAGGGGGTGTTTTAATTTCACTGATTTATATGAAGGTATCCAGCTTTCCCAACACCACTTGCTGAAGAAACCATCTTTTCTCCATTGTATATTCTTGCTTCCTTTGTCAAAGATTAACTGACTGTAGTTGTGTGAGTTTATTTCTGGGCTCTCTGTTCTGTTCCATTGATCTATATGTCGATGTTCTTGTGCCATCTTCTTGCTTTATCCTTCAATTTAGCATCCTATTCAATCTCCCTGTGCCTTAATTTCCTTACATGTAAAAGAAGGAAAATAACATAAGCTACTTTCTTTATCTTGTTCACTGTTTGTCTAGTATCCTGTACATCTTACTCATTCTGCTTATTTGTCTAGGGTAATAAGATCTAGAAAGAATAGATTGTCAGCTCCACAAGGCAGGGATTTTTGCATCTTGTTTGTTTAACTACCATGTCCCCGGCAATTAGAATAGTGCCTGACACATAGTAATGAAACAATAACTGTTGACATGTAAATAAAAGGATGCCAAGGTTAAAGTTGAGGAAATCTTTAGGAAAGCAGGCCAAAAAGATTAAGTGAAGGAAATTGGGAGATAAAGCAATAAGAAAATTTCATATCCAATCTGCAAGGTCCATTATCCAAATAAGAGTTCTGAAGGAGCGAATGGAGACTAGAGAGGGTATACATTAGCTAAGGAACTTGAAAAAAAAGTCTCAGGGCATAAGTTTCCAGTAAGTGGCTTACCTAAGTCAGTGGTTGAAGTTAGATTGACATCAAAGAACATTTTAGAACACAGAGACAAAGAGAGATTTCTAAAAGTATGTTGAGAGGAAAAAAAATTATTTACAAAGGATCGGTAACCGTAATGTCCTCAGCTTTCAACAGCAATACTGGAAGCTAGAAGTCATGCCTTCAAACTTTAGAGGTGTAAAACAATTAGTAAATAGAAACCTCAATTCAGTAGAGGTGGGGGACCAGAAAGGGGAACTCTCATGCCCTGCGACCATAGCAGAACTCAGTGGAAAGAAGGAAGACGCCTCTTCTTTCCTGGCAGGGACTCAGCCAGTGAAAAGCCACGGACTCTTTGTTCACTAGAGCCACCCCAACAACTTCCTTTTCCTCTATGAAAGCATCCTCCTTGCTTTGCCATGTGGGGACTTGCACGTGGCTCACCCTGTTGGCAGACCCTGAATTGCTATTCTCTGCTGACCCTGAATAAATCCATCTTTGCTGTAGAAGTATCTGGCAATACCTATTTGTTGTAAGTCTACAGAGGGAAAGGCAGTGTAAACCATATTATTTAGGCTTATAGAGTTAATTTCTAATAAAACCCAGCTCCAGTTATCAAGTGATTGTCTCTATGTCCTGTGAAATGGAGGAGGACGAGAGGACTACTGTTCCTTTGTAATATGACTTTGAGCACCTTACGCTCCAAGGAACTATATGATGGACGATCTCAATAAGCAGCAAGACAATGTAAGCAACTTCAATAAATATAAAGAAAAATCTATTATGTGTCTCATTTAATTTTGAAATAAAGGATACTTAATAATCTGACATGTCACAAGACCCCTTTGGACTCCAAACAAGCCTGTTCATGCCCATGACACTGTCACCTCAGAGAGGTGCACTTTGAAAGGCTTCCCACCCTTTCTGCATTGTTCTCTAGAAGGAACTCAGATAAAGCCAGCAGCTCTAAACTCTGGGATCTTGGTTCTGGTCCTCTTTTCACATGACTTAAGGGCAATATTAGGCAGATTGCTATTAGCTTCTAGTCTGCTTTTTCTCCTTTTTAAAGATCACCTACTTGAAAACACTGAAATGTCTAGAAATCAAAACTGAAGAAGAAATTGGGAGTCCTAGTGGGTGGTAAATATTTTGAAAGGTTGAGAAGGAATGCAGACACCGTCCTCCCATTATGAATTATATTTTACATGAAGCAGTGTGTGAGTTCTGTCTTTCAGGTAGCTTATAAGTGTACTCACTATGGAAATAGCTAGGTTCTAATGACCATGACAATTTTTAGGCTTTGGATTGAAAGCATAATACAAATATCACCAATGCTACTGACTGCAGAAAAGTGTCATGGTTAGTACTGAATTGAGGCTCGATTATTTTTTCTTTAAATTTTCCAAGATTTATATGAATTTATTTTCCATTTCTTTTGTCTAGCTGAATTTAAAATGAAGCTAACACAAACTCTTTGTTTTAAAATATGCTACTGAAGTATCTTATCTCATGCTGGTCTGAGTTATTTTTCAAGGACCCCAGGAGTTGACGGAAGGCACTATGATTGAGACATACATGAAATTTTATGGAAACATTTTAAGTACATTTCTGACTACATTTATTCTGAATTATTCACCATTAATTTCCCCCAAGCCAATTTCACTGTGACATGACACACACACATTCTTTGTGGCCTACACGTTCTTTCATAATAGATAGTTTGGGTTGATGTTGCCATCCCATATTTAACTTTACCTTGGTCTCTTAATCTAGCTGCAGTGATGAATCTGTAATTAAAATAACCTTTCAGTTTAATTTGAGCAGTTAAAGTGGTACCTTGAATTTAATATTTACACTCCATCTACTTGATGTAGTTCCCAAATTAGAACACTGTGAAAGGTAGGACACAGAAGGTTAAAACAATATTACTGAAGAAAGCAGAAGAGGTAAATAATGTCAAGCACCAGAAATGAGCAGATTATAATACATGGGAGAAAGCTTATTTCTCAAGTTTCTCAAAGTGAAGGCTCTAGAGGAAACCATTTATTTGGTAATGCTTTTGTTGGTTTTTTGACAGCCCAGTGCCCACACATAAATTGAATGGAGATGAAACATTTCCTTAAGCTAAATTGGTGCTCCTGGCGGTCAGGACAAAAAGGAGCGTGCAGAAGTTTATTGTGTATAAATGACGTTAAGTTCACCCAGAGCCAATATTTTGAATTATGTTTATAGGACTAAGGTAGAAATTCTGTTTAACAAGATGATTCCCATTTCTCCTCCCAATAAAAGGCAGAAGGGGAGAGTCATACGGTAGAAGCATTTTGAGGTAGGGTGATGGAAGGAGGGGAATTTAAGTGAATGTGATACAAGTATGATCACCATGAGCGAAATTATCCAGTTGTGGTTAATAACAGGTTACTAACCATGAAGGCAAGTCTAGGTATTGGTGTTTTGTTTTGGACAGAGCTATAGAATGATAGAAGCTTAAGTCTAGGTCAGAACATGAGGTCTGAAAATTGTGTGTGTGTGTGTGTGTGTGTGTGTGTGTGTGTGTGTGTGTACACATCTGATAATGGCAGATGATGAAGGCGGAGGAGAACAGACCCATGAGTATTAATGTTTAATTAGTCAAAATATCAAGTTCAAGAACTGCTGAGATTTTGATCTTCAGGGCCAGGACTTGCAGGCACTGAGATGGATTATTAAACTTGCTTTCCACACCTTGGGCCTGGTTTTCTTCTATTAAACAGAATTCCTTTGAGCATTTTAATGTCTGAGACCCAGATGAGACAAAGAAGAGCTGGGAGAGCAGAGACAGCAGACAGGAACAAGGTTTCTGGGAAGTGGGAAAAAGAGTCGGAGTGGGGCCAACAGGGAAAAATCTTGATTTTGAATCACTGGGATCCTCAGGTCAGCACTCTTATGTCCGCACCCCTCCTCCCCTGCATAGTGGGATTGGTCCCAGGGTCAGGCATGGGTGAATGGACACAGGTGGCCTTTGAGAGGCTCAGTGATGGAGGTTAGATGTGAGGGTCAAGGTGAGGAAACAGCCTTTGCTGTCATAGTCCTCAACAGATATTACCCTCTGGATCTTGTCTTTTTTAAAATTGAAGTCTAGTCAGTTTACAGTGTTATGTCAATTTCTGGTGTACAGCATTGGACTTTATCTTTAAGGCACTAACAATTGGACTTTTCCCATATGCTTTAACTCTTTATATGTTTATATATCTGTCTGCATTTTGGCTGGGTTACCCAAGAATTTGCTCTTTAGGGAGATAAGCTATAGTACCTCTCATACCCTAGTTATTCTTTGTATTTCCTAGGCTTTCCTAACCATTGTGGGGGTCTGTGATGGTTAGTTTTATGTGTGAACTTGACTTACGTGCCCAGACATTATTTCTCAGTGTGTCTGTGAGGGTGTTTCCAGAAATTATTAGCATTTAAATTGATAGAATGAGCAAAGAAGATTCCCTCACCAGGGCAAGTGTGGGCATCATCTCATCCATTGAGGACCTAAAGACAACAAAAAGGTGGAGGAAGGGCCAATTTGCCCTCTCTGCTTGAGCTGGGACATCCAACTTCTCCTGCCCTTGGACATCAGTGCTCCTGCTTCTCAGGCCTTTGAATTTGGCCTGTGACTATCCCTCCAGCTTTCCTGGGCCTCCAGCTTGGAGACAGGAAGCTTGTCTCAGCATCTGCTCTGTAATCACTTGAGCCAGTTCGTCATAGTAAATCTCCTTCTGTGTATCTCTATGTATCCTATTTCTCTGAAGAACCCTAATACAAGGTCTTTTAAAATATTTCCTTTTTTTTTTTTTTTTTGTGGGGAAGAATTACATGTGCATTTGTGGAAACTGTCACAACATAAAGTGTGAAATTAACTAAATGAAAATTTGCAGGAACACAGTATTAATTTATTCCCCAGATAATACTCTGTATTTATTATCTGCTGGAGATAAAGTAGTGACCAAGACAGGCAGGGTTTCTGCCCTCATGGTGGTTACAATCTTAGGAAATCTTTGGGTAGAATAAGGGCCAAGGCTTTAGGTGGAGATGAGACGAAGTCTGTCTATGAAGAGAGCAGTATTAAGAGGTTAAGTACACACTACGCGCTAGCTGATAGAGCTGGAATAATTGCAGGGGGAGGAAAAGATGACTTCAGGTAGGAGAGCTGTGTTGACAGAAGCACAAACACAGGCTGTGATGAGGAGTGGACTGATTTGTCTGGTGTCTAGGGCTTATATATAGGAATAGTGGGAGACAACATTTGAGAGGTAGAGATGGAGCCACTGACAAGTTGTGAACAGGGAGTAAAATTGGCATTAGCCCAGCTGAGATGGAAATTAAGTCAGGAAGTAGGGATGCTGAAAAAGACCAGGGACAGACTGAAGGCGATGCCAGTGGGAATGCAAAGCTAGTGAGACATGTAAGACGTTTGAAAGGAAGACTCAGTAGGCTTTGGACTAGTGACTGTGAGGCCAGAAGGAGAGAGAGGAATCAAGCAAGGATTACACCAGCATGTCCAACCTCAGTTGTAATGAAGTGATGTTGGTACAAATGGAGAAGTTCAGATGGGAGGTAGTTTGGGAGGGTCATTGATGAGATATAATTTAGATATACACAGCCAGGGAATTTGGGAATAGAAGAATTTAAATGTATTCCAGCTTCATTTTCCCCTCCAATTTTCCTTATCAGCATTTTCACATATACAGAGAAGTTGAAAGACTACTACAGTTAACATCTATATATCCCATACATCTAGACTGTAGATCCAACAATCTCCATTTTGCCTTATTATTTTTTTTTTATTGAAGTATAGTCAGTTGCAATGTGTCAATTTCTGGTGTACAGCATAATGTTTCAGTTGTATACATACATAAACATATTTGTTTTCATATTCTTTTTCATTATAGGTGACTACAAGTTTTGAATATAGTTCCCTGTGCTATACAGAAGAAATTTGTTTTTTATCTGTTTTATATATAGTAGATAATATTTGTAAATCTCAAACTCCCAATTTATCCCTTCTCACCCCTTTTCCCCCTAGTAACCATAAGATTGTTTACTATGTCTGTGAGTCTGTTACTGTTTTGTAAATGAGTTCATTTTGTGTCTCTCTTTCTTTTTTAGATGCCACACATGAGTGATATCATATGATGTTTTTCTTTCTCTTTCTGGCTTACTTCACTTAGAATGATGATCTCCAGGTCCATCTATGTTGCTGCAAATGGCATTATTTTATTCTTTTTATGGCTGAGTAGTATTCCATTGTATAAATATACCATAGCTTCTTTATCTAGTCATCTGTTGACAGACATTTAGGTTGTTTCCATGTCTTGGCTACTATATATAGTGCTGCTATGAACATTGGGGCAAACGTATCTTTTTGAATTAGAGTTCCCTCCAGATAGATGCCTAGGAGTGGGATTGCTGTTCCTGTTTTACATCCATATATCTGTCTGTCTGTCTGTCTATCTGTTTTTGAATGAACTATTTGAAAATAACTTGAAGGTGCAATAAAACTTCATTCCTAAATACTTTAGCATGCATCTCCTAAGGATATAAACTTAAATTTTGGAGAAGATTAATACCGAGGGTGTTTCACTTAGTGGTAAAAGCTGTATGAATGCATCAAGTCACCTGACAGTCAAATCTACTACTCTTGTCTCCTACCACGTATCTTCTGTGTCTTAATAAAGTGTTTATTGCTTGGCGTGTTCAGACATATAAACTAGATTTGGGCAAGTAAGGAACAATATAAGAGAGTATAAAAGAGGGCCAGTAAGGTTTTATGGACAGCTGAAGACTTGAGAGCTCAAAAAGGAAATGATGAATGAGAAGAACAGTGGAGCAGAGATTTTATTTTCAGGGGGGAAATTTAATGGTTATATCCAGTGGCCCTTGGTGACATCTGACTAGTGCAACCATCCTTTGTTTTTTATAACCACACGTCCCACTGAAGAAAGCAGTATTTTGGATTGATATATAGGTGTACCTAGTGATGATAGTATTTTACTACTGGCCTAGGAAAAGCAGACAGACAATTATTGTGGTAGGTATGGAGGTCAGGGGAATATTTGAGGTTTGTGTCAAGGTGGGGAGAATATCAAGAGTGATCTTGTAACCTCTTAATGGGTTACAGTTGTGTTGTTAAAGTCCCTTTCAACTTGAGAGAGCCATTGGGAAGATACATATTCTTATGAGGAATGATTGAAGCACGTGGTTATTCTATTAATATCGTGACCCAGGAGAACATGACTTTGGGGGAATGGGCTTCCAGAGATTGACGTATGACTTACATGCTTAAAATGATGAAAAAGAGCCCTGAAGTATTCAAAGTTGCATGATAAGCTTTTTTAGCGTATTTACCTTTGTAATTTGTTTCACATCTTTTACTCAGTGTTCATTTGATACAGACTAGGTGTTGAGAGAGTAAAACATTTGAATCATAGACAGAGTGCCATCCAGAAGCTTACAGTCTAAGATTTGAGTGCCCTCCTTCCAGTTCATTTCTACTCAGAACCTCAGAATATGACCTCATTTGGAAACTGGTTCTTTATAGATGTAATTAGATAAAGATTAAGTTTTACTGGATTAGGATGAGCCCTAATTCAGTGTGACTGATGTCCTTACAAGAAGAGAAGAGGACATAGAGCTCCACTGAGATAGAGAGAGGCCAACGCCATGTGAAGACAGAGGCAGAGACTGGAGTGATGTGTCTCTGAGCCAGGGGACATCAAGGACTGCTGGTGCCCACCAGAAGCTAGGAGAGAGGTGTGAAATGGTTTCTCTCTAGCAGCCTCCAGAAGGAACCAGCCCTGCCCACACCTTGATTTTGGACTTCGAGCCTCCAGAACTGGGAGAATAAATTTCTGTTGTTTTAAAACCACCCAGTTTGTGGTACTTTTTTATGGCAGCCACAGGAAAGCAGTACAGGTTCTAAATCAAACGATTCATAACATTCAGGCCTTTTGTTGTTGTTATTGTTAATTTTTTTATTAGTCTGCAATAGAATCTGAAAGAGTGCACTAAAAAAAGTGCATGTGGTCTAAAGCCAAATGAAGTACCGTTCCTGAGCAGGTATTGACTCTGAAAATTACGCAGATAGAAATCAATGTTCCATTTGATTTGGTTAGCAGGAAGGGTTCTGAAACAAAAATCTTTTCTTTGAGATGAAGAAGTGCTGCTCATTGAAAAAAGAAGCAGAGTCTACTTAAACAGGCACAGAATTTTTTTTTCCCAAGAATCATTTTCATTTATTATTTTAACTTTTTTTGGTACAGTATATTGGATGCTTTTTAGTGGGAGGTTTTGACCATCTCTTTTTTTAGTTTTTTATCCAAGACCAGAGCCAGAGGTTATACAGTCTTAGGAAGACAATATAAACACAATATTTAGAGTATTGTAAAGTGGCATGCTAGAATAGGCTTGTGGAAATGATCATGTGGGAGTATAATTGAGAATTTAGGGTGAAAAACCTGTCTAATATTTCAAAGTAAATAGTAGTCTCCTGATCTATTTATTAAGCTCAGTTTTCCTCATCTAAATAATGAGAACCACGTCAATGTGACATCATGAGCTTCTTGGTCACGGTAAAATCAAAGCAGCAGATTGAGTTGTTAATGATATAGTCCTTAATTTTTCACTTCATATCTGCCTTCAATTTTATATTGTCTCACCACTTGTTCAGAGAGTTCAAGCTTTTATGAGTCCTTTTTGGATTCTGACTTTGGAATGATATTCCCAGCAGCATCTCTTCTCACCTTTGATAAACCGCTCCTCTCTGGCACTTCATTTCTGCTGAACACTGCGGCAGTCTTGGGTAGGATACGCTTTTGGCTCAAGTCTGTAAACTCTAGGTTGGTGATTTAATCAAAGATGCAGCTGGGTGCTGGCCTTAGTTCAGAAATCCTGACTGAGCCGTCAAATATATGCTGCCTGTACATTTTGTCCCTTTGTTCAAGAGGACTGACGTTGCTTGGTTTGATGCCAACCCTGATGTCAAACTGTGTCCCTTCACTGGCTTCCACAGTAAAGCCAATCACACCGAGCATAGCGTGAAGATTTGTGGCTCATGAAGTTGGGTCAGGTTGCAGAGCACAAGCATTTGCTTTGAAAAGCAAGCATCACTATCCTTGTGCCTGATCTCAGAATTTTCCAACCCCTACTGCTGACTGAGGTGTCTTTCTTCCTGTTCTTTGCATGTCCAGTGCCCAGTCTGTCTGGCTCCTTTATGATTCTACTGAGATGTACCCCTTGCCCTTATCCTCTCCTCTTTCCCCTTGAATCTTAATATGCCTTCTCTTCTTTATCATGGAGAGCAGTTCAATCCAAGCTTTCACTTCTTGACATGCTCATGGCCAACCAGCAAGCAAGGAATCTTCCAGGTAAAAGGCCTACTGCTCTTAAAAATGATGTATGACAAATATATTTTTTCAAGTTATAATCCATACACTCTGATCGCCTTCCAGAACAACTCCACCCACAACAAGCTCAATGAAAGAAATCATAGTGTATTAGGTTCTCTGCAAAGTGTTTTCCTTTGGCAGTATGCAGTGCGGGTTTTAAAATCTGGAGTGCTCTGGCACATGAATTTGAACTAACCATCATTTCATACTGCCAGTCCACTAGAGAAGGAGAGTAAATTTAGTAAGATGTGGCCCGAGGTTATTCAAAATCTGTTCATCTTTCTGAATTATCATGCTAATTACTCTGTAATTGGTCTTTGATAATCTAATAGAGAAACAATTCTGGATTACGGACTTCTCTTTCAACAGTATAGTATTCCAGCTTTTGTAAGCATTTGGCTTCTGAATAACAAGTAGTACTATGGTCCTTCATGCTACAAGGCAGTATTTTTCATTAAGATGGTCATTGATGGTCACCATCTGCAGATATATGTGCCTTAAAAGCATAGATTAATGTTAGTTGTTGCCTTTTCCTGGTATACTGATTCTACTTAAATGTTAGCTTTGTGGATTGGGATGATGGTTATTGGTCTTACAGGCTAACCTGACCACGCTTTACCAATATAAAGTGTCTGCTATTTCTGTACACTCTGCTAATTTCTCTACTTTCTGTAATCATGTGGCTTCACTCCAGAGTTTCCTACATTATGCTCCAGAAATGTCTCCTTTGCCTGGTATGGATAATACTAACTCAGCCAGATAACTGTAAAGGGGCTATAAGGGAGTTGTAAGGGATCACAATAATTATTCACTTTTCTTATGGGCTTGCTGAGCTGAATGGACTTCAGATGGCTGGAGTTTTAATAACAAGGTCTGATTATGATCAAAGATTTAAAGCAGGAATCTTGTGCCATTTTATGCTGCTGGACTGTGGTATTATCTCTGTAATTGAGTGTTTTTTGCCAACAGTGGCCATTCCAGATATTCAGTCCTTGAAGACAATTGGGCAAAAGTGCAGTCTGGCCAATTTTGATTTTTTGTGGTCAAGCCAGTTTGCTGTGATGTCCTTCCAGGCATCCCAAAGGCTCTAAACTCTGCATTTTCCTAATCAGAGGTTTAACCTCCATATCCAAATGCTAGTTTATGGAGAATATTCGTCCAAGTGACCATGTAACCATTGTGAGTTGCCTGTAAAGTTTATTTTGTACTGATAAAAAAAATTAACCTGTTTTGAGCCCACACTGCCCTTTACCCTGTTCTATATACTGGAGGATTATGGGGTGCTATTGTGTTGCTTTCACTTAATAATTAGAAACAGTATTCAGGAAAACATTCTAACCATGGGGGTGAAAAATGAATGCAAGGGAAATAGCCTCACATGAACAGGCAGATGATCTAATCAGCATATAAAACCAATGAGGTGGAACTGCCCCAACTGTGAAAATGCATCAAATGGACAACACACACTTTGCTGCATACACACTCCCATTCTGATATATTAACAAGCATAGACACACCTGCTCTGGTCTCCGTGGTACTATCTAAGCCATGATTCCTGGCTGCCTCCAAAGACGGCCATGCCATTCAGATATTCTTCGTGTTGGCTGTCCCAGCTTACCGTGAAGGGAAGAGCACAGGCTTCAGAAGAGAAAAATTTGGGTTTGAATCCCGGTTCTACGCCTACTAGCTGTGTTCCTTTTGTTACAAGATGTCTCTGGACCTCAGATTCCTCACCTGTAAAATACAAAGAATCATGCCGATTTTGTAGGGTTGCTGATGAAGGATAACATGAGGTAATGTCCCTGAAATCAATAACACGATGCCTAGCACACAGTGGCTACACAAAATTTTTAGTTCCTTCCTCAGTCTTTTCTTTCCTTTTCCATAAAATCTAAATTTTCACCTTAGGACCCTGAGATAAGATCTTACGTGTTTCATCTGGTTGGGTCCACCCTTGGGCTCCCCTCGTCGAGGTGTATGCACTCTGCCCATGTCTCATGCCCTCAGGATGTCTTGGGTGGACTGAAACATCCTTGTTACCCCTGTTCCCAGTGTGCTATGCCCTCCACGTTATTAGTTGCTCCTTTAGATGTGCTCCTTGTCATAGTCCCTTTGTCCTATTGTACATTCTTGTGAACTCAGAACATGCTTCGGGCACCCTTAATAAGAATGTTAACAAACTTCATAAGTTAAGCACTTTGTCATTTCTCAGATGACTGGGTAAAAGGAAAAGATAGCACAGAGTCTACTTCTAAGGTACACGGTGTGCTCTGTGGCAGCAAGGGCTGGATTGCAGAGGGAGGCAAGGCCTATTTACATAATGAAAGACTTGGAACCGATGGAGGAGAAAGTTAAGAAGGGTTGATGTTTGCATATTTCCATAATGGAAGATTAGAGGGAGCATCTGACATTGAAAATACCAGAGGAGCTACGATTGCTGTGTGGGGGTTATAGTTATGTGGGACAATACAGCATAATAAAGCCAAGTTCAAATAATGGCCTCCGTTATCACTTGCTGTGTAAGTCTGAGGAATTGATAACCTTCAATTTCCACGTTTTAAAAAATGGGTTGAGAAGAGAACTTAACGATAATTCTGGTTTGGGAGATGGTAGAAGAATTAATGGTTATAGAATGACTACCATAGTGCCTGGAACTTAGTTAACTGTTCAGTGAAGGTGGGGTGTATTTAAGAACATTCAGCAGAATCATGGAGAAATGTGGGGTGGACCATTGGATTCATGTGTTAGTGCTCCTCATTGGACTCAGTTGACCGGGCCATTTTTCTTGGTTTTCAGTATTGACTGAAATGTGTTAGCTTCATGTATTGACTGTAAGCGCTGGTTTAAGACGATTAAATAATTTGCAACCAGATAATTTTTCATGGTTTGGTGGTGTTACATTACACAGGAGGAATATGCCACATTCAGCTAACATTCTCAACACTGAAACAGTTTATAAATGTTATATTTAAAAACATTAAAATTAGAAAGAGAAAAAACTAAAAGCATATTTTTTTTACATTTGCTAAGGAGATGAGTTTTGAAGAAAGAATTAGCTAACTGTGGCCAACTACATCTTTTTGGTTTGTGACTCAGAACCTTTTAAAATTAAGTAATTGACACATTCTAGCTGATTGCTTCAAAGATTTATAGGGTAATAACATTCTGCTTAGGCGTGTAAACATGCTGCTTGCTTTTAGATTGCTAAATATCGTTGTTTCATGTTACAATTTCCTTGTGTAAGTGTCACAGTTACCTGGTTTCATTGCAGACCAGACTAGTGCTTTATAGAAAGGGAAGGGTGCTGTTTATAAGCTTGCTAATGACTGTTTACTTATGACCTTAGGATTGGCTTGAATACAATGATGCTAAACTGTCTTAACTCTATTCAGAAAAATCACTGTAGTTAACATGTCAAAGCTTGTCATTTCCTTGATATTGTGAGATATGTCTGTGGATCTTATGGGAACACAGAAAGGTCAGCAAGAGGGACTGTCCAGGACCCTGGGGACTCTGGTCACTTCCTGAGAATGGTGGGAATTAAGATATTGCAAAGATGGATCCTTATTATGAGAGGCAGGAATGCATTGTACTCGTGTATGTGGATATTGAAGCGCACTTAGCATCAAACTTACCCAGTCCTAAAGAAAATCCTCATATTTTTTCAGACAGCCTGAGAAATTCAGGCAATTTTTAATTTTCTTTCTCTTTCCTCTCCCTCCCTCCCTCCCTCCCTTCCTTCCTTCCTTCAGACCTTCCCATTTGAAATAGAGGTTTTCTGTAAAAACTCAGGCAAGAATCATTGTTCTGTTCTGACTTTTATTTTATGAAGTATAATTACTTTTCATTAAGATCATTTAGAAAACTAGTCATTCAATCAGTTGTGACCTTTTTGCACTTTTATTTGTGTCTGGTTTGATTTCCTAGTATCTACAGAATCCTGGATGAAACTTTTGGCAGCTGAGTGTATTTTTAAGCATTCTACTTTGGTCTAGTGATTGCCCAAATTCTCTTTCATTCTCTTATCCCAAGAATCCTTTTTTTTTTTTTTTTTTGAGTGGGGATAAAAGGGAGCTTTCAAAGTATTTTCAGAGTGAGAACTTACGAGTGATGTCTCATAGAAGAAACAGGAAAACTACTTTT
This sequence comes from Camelus bactrianus, assembly GCF_048773025.1. Taxonomy (NCBI): domain Eukaryota; kingdom Metazoa; phylum Chordata; class Mammalia; order Artiodactyla; family Camelidae; genus Camelus; species Camelus bactrianus. The sequence goes on along the minus strand of NC_133558.1, from coordinate 43,831,811 downwards.
GTTCTCTTGAAAGCCTCTGTTCACTCATCAGGCAGGAAGATGGGGAGGCATCTTCAAATATAAGATAATCTCCCCAGATGGCTTCACCAATGTCTGTTGGTAAACTTCTGCAATAGAAAAGTAAGCCTTGACCACAGGAAGCAGGAGGATTATTTGTGGTACCAGAAAAGATGAGCAAAGTTTATGGCAAGATTTTGGGCACTGAACGTAATAAGGAGAGATGCTGCATCTAGGTCAAGTAGCTACTCATTCCATTGCCAGCAGAGTTTGCCTTCTGTAGTTAAATGTGTGAACACTTGCTCTGAATCTTGGTGATCTCGAGGTGGTTCCAGCAGCAAAGTCGTCTATAATTAATTGCATGTGTATTGCCATTCACTTGGGAGGCAGGTGATTACTTGCCTGAGCCCTACTCTAAGACATTACAATATCAATAGCACTACTGATTTTAATTAAAACTTCAAAATGTATGTCTGTTGAAATACTCATTTTTGCACCGTTGATTGTGAGTGAGAATTCAAAGTCTTCTATGCTTATTTTTTTCATATAATAATAAGGCCAATTAACAGGAGACAGACTGCAGAATATTTTTCTTTCTTCATCGGACAATGAAATGGTTCCATGTATGTGCGTGCAGGTGTGTGTGTGTGTGCAGTATATTTGATATTATTCTGATTAGACTTTTCCTTTGAACTCTAAAAAATGTTTGTTCATTGTCGAAGCTAGTAGACAAAATAAAATGAGACAAATGGGAGAAAAGAGGTAAACAGGCAGAATGAATAATCCTTTCATTGCCAGTTAATTGTATTCTAATCTTGGTTTATTCCAATAGTTCTGTAGTCTGTAAAACATACTGATCTCTAGTATAAAGCCGCACCTGGATTTGCTTAATTAAGATATTTAAAGGGAATAGGGTACTAGCACTGCAAAAGAAGAGAGGAAAAGCTGCATGGAACAGGGAAGGTGTTGATGGGGCTGTCTTGAGTGTGGAGACATTTTAAGGCTGTCTGGTTTATGGACCAAATGCATCAAATACAAACTACAAGGGAGAGTAGGGATGATCCAGGCTAGTCCCTTCATTTTACAGATTGTGTTTCTAATCATCCTCTCTGGTAAGTATTGTTTGAGACCCTGCATGTGAAGAAACCTTCAATAAGGTAAACAATCTCATTAAATTTAGCATTATTTTTAAAATTCAAGTTTTTCAGGTTTTGCAGACAAAATAAAGAGAAAGGTCTCTTTGTGTGTATGTGGTGTATCTACAGTCTTTGTGGCCCTGTGTTGCATTCTGACATGGGAAATAAGGTTCTAAAACTTGGTGAGAAGTTGGTCATTAAATTATTGCTACTGTTTTTTGAACAATGTTGATTGTGCTGTGGTTTTCTTCCTCCAAAACCTTTAATATAGGGTTATATTTTTTATGGTTTTGAAGTTTTTAGTGACTCCGTTAGGAACATTTGTAGTGAGACTGAATCATATTCACGATATCACTTCCTTGCTGGGGAAAGAGCAGTGAAATTATTGCAATAAAAACAAGATGCTTCTGAAAAACAAAAATAGGTGGTTTTTATTCAAATGGATATGCAATGCTTAAGCAGCACGAGTGGAACAGGTAGGCTGCAGTGTCGCTGCGGATTTCTTTACAGGAGAGAAAAATCTGGTGTTGATTACTTCAACTCTATGCCGACTCTGGAAGGCAGTTTCAATTAAAACTTTCCCCCTAGCTTTAGAGGCAAATCTTTTTCTTCTTTATTAAAGTTGGTTTGGGGATGAAACTTTTGAAACCAGAAAGAGCCATATCATTGAGAGTTTAGATTCAGTGTGTGGAAAGCAAGATAAAAAATCCAGATTTCCTTTGTAGGTTTCAGGTGAAAACAATACTTTAATTATAGCAGTATTTTTAGATAAGATAAGCAAATACCCAGAGCATTGGGACCTAGTTATAACATCAGTTCGGAGCTCTGACCCCATCTGTAATTTGTTTAATGACTTGGGGTGAATATCATTCATCTTTTGACTTCAGTACCTTGTGTAAATTGGTGACTTTCTTCCTTCTTTTTATGCTGTTTTCTTTCATTTCCTGTGTCAAAATTTCTTTTCCCAAAAGGACTTGTTTTCAGTGTGCCCTAGACATTGAGAAATCCCATGATCCTCTGTTTTGCCCTTACCTTGAACCAAAGTTAATTTCCAGTGTTGAAAAGTTGGCATTCCTCCAATTGTTTCTCAGTAGATGTTCTTGACATTGTCTTTAGACAGATGAGAATTTTCACTTCTTTTTGGAAGACTTCAAAGGAGTTGATCCTTGGCGCTTCCTTTTAAACTCATCCTAATATTCAACAGACCTTCGGGTTTTGTTCTTTTTGTTTTTGAAGTTAATATTTATTTACATTTTAAGGTAAGATTTCTATACAAAGAGATGTGTGGATCTTAAGTGTATAATTTGATGAGTTTTGACAAATACATGCGACTGTGCGATTCATACTGCTAGTCAGGATGGAGAACATTTCTGTCACCTGGGAAATGTTGTTCATGGGTCTTTTCACTTAATCTTCGCTCCACAGAGCAGCGACCTTCCCAGTTTTTTTCATCATAGGTTAATTATTCCTGTTTAGAATTTCATATAAAAGGAATTACACAGTATGATCTTTTGAGACCAGTTTCTTTTGCTGAGAATAATATCTGTGAGATTCATCCATGTCATTGCTTAAATCAAGTTTGTTTCTTTTTAAAAAAATTTTGCTGTTGTTGTTGTCTGTTATTTTTAGCAGGGAGGAGGTAATTAGGTTTATTGATTTCCTTATTTATTTAATGGAGGTAGTGGGGATTGAACCCAGGACCTTGTGCATGCTAAGCATGAGCTATACCCTCCCCCACATTGATTCACTTCTAATGAGTTGAATACAGCAGAGGTGATGGGGTGCTGCTTCTGGGATTGGGTGCTCTCTATCTCTCTCTCGACCTGCTAACTCTGGGGAGAGCCAGCTTTCATGTTATGAGATGACCCTACAGAGAGGCCCATGTGGGTAAATTTGGAAGATGAACCACTGAGGCCTTGCCAACAGCCACGTGAATGAGCTCAGAAGCTAATTCTTTGCCATTTGAGCCTTGAAATGACTGTAGCACTGGCTGACACCTTGACTGCAACATCATAAGACACTCTGAACTTGAACCACCCCATTACGCTGCTCCTAAGTTCCTGACACTAAGAAAATGTAGGATAATAAATGTTTGTTGTTTCCAGCCATTAAGTTTTCACGTGATTTCTTACACAGCAATAGATAGCTAGTACAGTGCACTTAGGTGACCATGGTATTGTTTTATTTATTTTTTCAGTTTTATTGAGATATAATTGACATACAGCTCTGTAGAAATTTAAGGTGTACCACATGATGACTTGCCATACATATATTCTGAAGTGATTACCATAATAGGTTTAGTTAGCACTCATCTTATACCCCCCAAAATGTTTTTCCTTGTGATGCGAACTTTTAGGATTTACTCTTAACACTACTGCGTGATATATTTGAAAGATACTGTCTATAGTCATCATGTTGTACCATACCCAATACTTACTTACCTTATAAGCAAAAGTCTGTACCTTTTGACAGTCTTCTTCTGATTCTCCCTCCCCTCCCCCCACTCCCCCCCTCCACCTCTGGTAATCACAGATCTGTTCTCTTTCTATGAGTTTGTTTTTGATTCCATGGTGTGGTTTTATATAGATTCCTCGGTGGAGGATAGTTTACTAGGAGCTTTGTGTTTCTCAGATCCACAGCAGTTAGCAGAAGTTAGGGTAATCTTCTACAGAGAAAACTTTACATAGTTTCTTCAGGCATTTTTGGAAAGTGGCTAAAGAACTTTGTTGTTTTTCTCAAAATCGAGTTTTAGTTAATCATTATTGTGAAATAGCACAAACTCATTAAACTATTCAATTAATAAGGAAGAAATAAAGAAAAAGTGAAAATCTTCCCCTAAATCACTAGCTCAACACAATAATTGTTAAAATTACACTATTCATTATCCTAGATTTTTTTCTCCATAAAAATACACATATGTACAAGTATGCACACATTTTCACAAATGTAATCGGGCTAGATATGTTTTTTTTTATCTCCTTTTCCACCTTCACAGTGTAATCTGGTATTATTTCAGTGCCAACAAAAACAGACTTAAGTGATCATTTTAGTGATTTCATGGTGTTATTATGTATCATCATTTATCCTATTCCTTGCCATTGATCAGTTACATTCTTTCTACCTTTTTTTAAGTTACAAAAAGCCACTGATAATCATCTTTGATCATTCTTTCTGCACCTATGCACTAGTTCCTTAGCATAAAATTTATCAAGCATATATTTCCAGAAGGGTATGTGCATTTAAGAGCCTTGGATACATAATCTCTCTCTATATATATATATATTAAAAAAACAAAAACAAAAACAAACAAAAAACCCCCCGCATAATGGAATACTACTCAGCCATGAAAAAGAATGAAATAATGCCATTTGTAGCAACATGGATGGACCTAGAAATTATCATACTCAGTGAAGTAGGTCAGAGAGAGACAAATACCATATGGTATCACTTATATATGGAATCTAAAATATGACACAAATTAACTTATTTATGAAACAGAAATAGACTCACAGACACAGAAGACAAACTTAGAGTTACCAAAGGGGAAAAGGGATGGGTGATGGATAAATTAGGAGTTTGGGCTTAGCAGATACAAACTACTATATATAAAATAGACAATCAGGTACTACTGTATAGCACAAGGGACTATATTCAATATCTTGTAATAACCTATAATGAAAAAGAATATGAAAATATATATATACATAACTGAATTATTTTGCTGTACTCCAGAAACTAACACAATATTGTAAATCAACTATATGTCAATTAAAAAAAAAAACAGGTTGTTAAATCCAATTGGAAAAACATCCAATTGACATGTTCCAGTTCTCATTTTACGTGATCTTGTAGCTTTAACCACTTCTTGAAACCATCTCTTCTTGTGGCTTCTATTATTCACGGCTCCTTGGTCACTTCTCTTTCTCTTTGCTGTTCATCGTCTTCTTCCCCGCTTTTAAATGGAGTTATTTACTGCTTGAATCTAGGTCATTTCCAACTCTCTGTGCTCTCCCTTGGTGATCTAGTCTAAGCTTGTGGCTTCAAGTTTATTCTCAATACAGATAACTTATAAATCTAAACTGTAGCCCAGAAGCCCCCCTGAAATACAAACCTGTGTCTAATTGACTCCTGAACATTTTCTTGTTGATGGCCCAAAGTCACTGCAAATACCTAATGTCCAACTAAACCTGAGTTCCAATCTTCCTTCCAAATCTGTTTTTACTTAGTGCACCTTAGTTGAGTTGTGCAAGCTAGAAATCCACAGTCATACTTTATACCTCCCTCTCTCTCACTCCATCTCCAATTCTTCACCAAGTCTTACTGATTTTCCTTTCCCAGTGTCTTTTGAGTCTCTCCACTTTTCTTCCTTCCGGACAGCAATTTGTTTCTCTCCTATTAGTTCTTCACATGGAAGCTATGTATTTTTTCCCACATAGCACATGTGATATATCATCTCTCTGTCTCTCTGCCCAAAACTCTTCAATGATTTCTTAATTCTTTTAGGGTAAAGGCAAGGGTTTTGGGTGTTGGTTTGTTGGTTTCACTTTGCCTACGAGCCCTGTGTGGCATGGTTTCTACATACCTCCCTAGTCTCTTTTTTCACCTTCTTCTCCCGTGATCTCAGTGATCTAGCCATGTGGTTCTTTTTTTTCTGTCAAAGGACCTTGCATATGATGTTCTCTCTGGCTGGAACATTCTTTTCCTTCTTTCCAGTTAACTCCTTCCCATCTTCCCATTGCAGCTTTTGTCATTCTCTCAGGGAAACTATCTCCAGGGAAGTCTTTGCTTTGTTTGTCTCTTTTCATAGACCTCTGTCTCCTTAGCCTTGCATCCATTGTTCCTCAGGATGGCTAGATCTTGTCTCTTGTCAGATATCACCATTCTTTTCTGCATATATGGAGAATTTTAGGTCAGCTCTACCTAATATCTCTAAGCTTGCACACCTTTAGCCATTTTTAATACAGTTGTCAGATATGACGGTGGCTGAAATGCTAGGGATGAAGTCTCTTTTGTTCTTAGCAAATTAAAGATCCTAGAGCTCCACAGTACACCCTTCTTAAGAAATGAGGTGTCATTGGAGAGATGGGTTTATCATGAACAGTTATAAGCACGTGAAACCCTTATTTGAAAAAGGTGGGTGAGATGTGTGCATGTTTAAATCCTAATGGTAAGGATCCTGTTAAGAGGAAGAGATGCACATCCAGAGGAGGATATTCTATGGGGATGAGGTTCCTGACAATGAGGGCGGGAGAGATGTATCAGATGCTGGTGGCGAGGCTGGCCTTTTTTTTTGAAACAAGAGGGAAGGAAGGAGACAGCGTGCAGTTGTGGTAGATGGCTGCCTTCAGTTTGGTTGAAAACCTCAGCATTTTGTGTGAATGATCAGGCTTGGCCATCTTTTAAAACTGAAAGAGAGATGGCGATCAGAGGTTTGCGGAGGATGGAGAGGTTTGAAAACCCTTTGCTGAGAGTGGGAGTTGAGCAGAAGAATGTGAGAGGGTTTCTGGTAATTGTGGAGGCTGCAATTCAAGTTGCCACTGTGAACTGATTGTGGTACTGCTTGCTCCATTGTGTGACCGTCTTCAGGGGCATCCAGTTGACCCTGGTGCAGGCTTACAGAGAGTAAATGTTTGGTTTCATCCGCATCAGGGGTTTACTTAGATGGGTCTGATGAAAGACAGATGGGTAATTAATTGACTTTAGAGTATTTGCTGATTTTTTTTTTTTGAAATGCTAATTGTGGATTCTCTTGTGGCCAAAGAGGAAGATGAAAAAAAGTAGAAAGACTGATGTTTGGGAGAAAGCAGAGAGGTCAGTGACTCTGTGTTCCAAATGAGGACAAAGTATAATGAATAAAAATTATTTCATTTCCCGCCAACATTTGGAACTGTTTCCTACTGTTTATCTGAAACTTAGAAAACTGTTTGTGAATCTCTTGTCAACATACTATAATTAAGTTTCCCGTCTGTGGTGAATGTTACAGGAAGTACTAAGCTAATTTAATAATGTTTCATCCAATTCTAGATGTAAAATTTGACCAACCTCTAAAGAGTCTTCATGAAAATATTACTTCATTGATTGGTTTCACCTCGTGTTTTCTTGTATTAATTAGCAAGAATAAAGGAAAGTAAATCAGTCAAGGGCCCAACAGCCAACAAATGGCACACTCAGAAGATCATTTGAATTGAGGGTTTATTTAGAAAGGAGTTATTTTAAAAAGTGTGTCTTGGTGTAGTGGAACCACAAGGGAAATAACAGTGACCTGCAGCTAGTAATGGCTGAGCTTTACCATCCTAAGTATAGAAGGATGGTTGGGGGGCGGGGATTGGGCTCTGTCTGCAAGGATAGACAGCCCTATAGAACCTGGCAACCTTGGGAAATACAATGACTTTTAGTCAAGGAATATGACCAGGCCACACAGACCTTGGGGTATAGAATATAAATACTCTGACCTCACCATTCCCTTTCCCTCCCATCTTCTCAGGGTTTCCAATTGGCTGAACTCAACTGGAAGGGAATCCCATTGATGTGGTACAAAAAGATTAACTCTTTGAGGCTCAGAGCAGGATGGAGAAGGATGAACATGGCTCTCGAGGGCCTAATAGAAGATACCTGGCACAGGGACAGAGGAAACTAGTATTTTTATTCCTTTTCTAATTCAGATCCTATTTTAATCTCTTGTTATGCTTAAAGTGAGGACCTAACTATGTGATCTTCTGTAATCCAGTCTCTTTAATCATGCATTTAAAACTTGCTGTCTATGTGGTGGATACTGTTTTAGGGATTGTGTGTGTGTGTGTGCGTGTGCATAAGACATGGTTCTGGTCTTTGAGATGCAATATGTAGTGATAGAGATAGACAGAGGGACTGTATGAATATTACCATTATATTGTGTTTATTATTATTTATGTCTCCTATTGTTTGATATCTAAAGTCCTATGGTAGTCTGAAGAATGGAGGATGTAAATTTTCACCTATATATGTTTAATATGTGTATATGTATGTGTGGAAGTTGCTTGAGGGGAAGGAATGTGATTTCAGTCTTATTCAATGCTTATTACCATCTGACTAATTTAATTGAAATGTCACACTTATTACATCATTCTCTTTTCTTGAGAACTTGTAATGACTTCCTTTTAGAGGGACTCCCAGAAGCTTCTTCCTGCTTTTCAGAGGCCTCCATCCTTTGGTCCTACTCAGCCTCTCCAGATGCATTTTCCAGCACCCTCAAATTTGAGATCAGCAGGTCTTTTCTACCCCTTCTAGTGTTTTGCAGTAATTTCTGTGATGATGTGAGTACTGCTAACATTCCCTCACCCTCAACTTAAGTCCATTTTAAACTATCGCTGCTAACCATTCAAAGTTGTGTGCAACTCCTACCTTCTCCTATTAAGTCTTTCCCAAAATTTTAGTTGATAATCAACTCTTCCTTTGCTCAATTTTGCTGGTTCTCATAGATGGTTGGACAGTCAACTTAATCTTTAGATGTTGGACATGTGATGGTTTTGCCTCCACAGGTATACTGTGAACATATCTCTTACTTCCTCTGTGTCTCCTTCAGCACTTAGGAAAGTGCTGAGTTTAATAAACACTTGGTTGGGAGTGTCATGTGACGGTACTGAGGCAAATATGCCATTGCTCTTGGAAAAATCACTCAAAGGAGATGCTTTACCAACTGAGGACACTCATTGTGTAGGAAAGATCAAGCATTATATTTGCTTGCATAAGTTGTTCATGCTGTTTTATTGCTGTTGATCTGTTGTGGAGGTTAGATCTGAGTAGATAATAAATTAGGACTTTTAGCCATAGTCCATGTAAACAAAACTGGCCTTCAATTTTAGATATAATGTATTACCCACGTGGAGCGTCATCAACTCAAATTATAACAGCTCACACTTCCTTTTGCTAGTGTTGTTGGGCTCTATATGAAGTCCTTTCAGGTTCCCTCTGTGTTAACTTCCTAATTTGAATATGTGTGTGTGGAGTCTACCACCTACGGCTCCATTAAAAACATTGATGTGATTAATGCCTCTTCTTAGGTCTGGTTTGCTCCCTCCTGGTCACCTTTTGGACACTTAAGCCCCATGTTCAAGTTACTCCTCTCCTACATATATTTTCTTTTAGGCCTTCTAATTCACTATTCCTCTAGTATTTTTTTCAACCACATTAGAAAGAGCTAAAATTCCAAGATAGAGGACCTTTTGAATAAAAAATGAGGCATTTATTGGATTTAATCATGTGTATTTGAATAGTTAATCAGTATTTATGATGTGCTAAGAGAAAAATCAGATGATAAAATGTGTACAATATTGTCTCCAATTTTATAAAAATATGACAAATAATGTGTTTTCATAAAAACATAAGAATATTTACCAAACATAATTAGCAAGTAATAAGTGTTTTTAGCAGACATTAATGTTTTTTAGCAAATATTTCTGGCTCTTTGGGTAGTGGTAGAATTGCACTTTGCCATTTCCTTTTTTATTTTTTAATTGAAGTATAGTCAGTTACAATGTGTTGATCTCTAGTGTATAGCATAAAGTCCCAGTCATATTCTTTTTCATTAAAGGTTATTACAAAATACTGAGTATAGTTCCCCGTGCTATGCAGAAGAAATTCATCTGTTTTTATATATATAGTAGTTAATATTTGCAAATATCAAACTCCAAAATTATCCCTTCTCACCTCCTTTCCCCTGGTAACCATAAGATTACTAGGTCTGTGAGTCTGTTTTGTAGGTGAGTTCGTTAGTGTCTTTTTTTTCTTTTCTGTAGATTCCACATATGAGTGATATATGATGGTATTTTTCTTTCTCTTTCTGGCTTACTTCACTTAGAATGACAATCTCCAGGTCCATCCATGTTGCTGCAAATGGCATTATTTTATTCTTTTATAATGACTGAGTAGTATTCCATTGTCCTTTGACAATAAGCATGGCCATGTGACTTGCTTTGGCCTGTGAAGTGTGAGTGGAATATGTGTCATTTCTGAGTGGTACTTTATGAGCCATTGCGAAGTTTGTGTTTTCCCCCAGCTGCTGCTTATAATAAAGGCTATAGTAAAAGCACTCGTTCAAATGATGCCTCCATTTGCCAAGTTCCTGAGTGACCAGTGAGTGAAATGTGACCTTTTGTTATGCTAAACCACAGGGATTTGGGAAGTTATTTGTTGTTGCAGCATGAGCTATCCCATACTGAGTGGTTTGATATCCTTTTAGAATTTTCAGAAGATACAAGTAAGCAAGAAGGAGGAAAGGAAAACCGCCTGTGACCCCACACTGTAGGTATGCAGTATGTTTTTTGGGCAGTTGGGCTTTTGCATAAGCTACACCAATTTTCCTGATTTTTTTAATACTGATTATAATTTCCATAAGTGGTAATAAAAAAGAACTGAGTCTTGTGGAGAGCCCTATTCCTAGTGTTCTGCCACCCAAGTCCCTTATCGATGTTGCTGCATCATCAGGCACACTGCTACTTAGCACTGACCCTAAGCAGATGAAGGAGTGAGTAGTTTAAGGCATCCTGAGCCTCTCTTTTCTGTTACTTTTATTGAGCCCTTCCTTCCCTTCCATTTTACCTACCTACTTAAAGATATTCCTAAAAAAGCTATCATATCCTCTTTAGCAGGAGATGAGTGCATTTAATGCTCTGCTGACTTAAGAACCCTTCAGACCTGTCTTTAATTATGTTCTTAATTATTCCTCTTGTCCTTGGAATAATGTTCACCACCTAAAGTATTTCATAATAAGATGGAATCCAGGTTAAAGAAAATACTTATTTGGTTCTCTTCTTGTGTGCATGTCCAATATATGAGTAGGGGGAACAATCGAACTTATGAGGCTTTGAAACAATCACTTGTGAATAGTCACTTAGCTCAGTTGAACAGTGAATTCTAGAAGATCAGTAGGAATTTCTTTTGAGACATATAGAGGCAGACAGTGTACAGAAACCATCCTATGTTATAAACGATTACTGTGAAAGAACAGTGAAAAGACTTTCTTGTTTATTGTATCAATATTTTCTTTTATTTGCTTTCCTCTAACGCTCTCACCAACCTATTTCTCGACATACATTACAGTACATCAGCTTCTGCGCCCAGGACCCTGAGACTAATGTCAGTTATAAAAGTATGGCATGGCATTTAACAAAAGTTGCAAAACACATATTATGCAAATTCTCCTTCGCATCTTGAACATTAAAAGAATGAAGAATAGTATCTTTCTTTATAAATTCATTTTCTACTGTCAGAGCCAAGACTCATATGACCTTGCAACTCACAATTAGGATTGCAAAAGAACCAGTTTTTGACAGTCAGCCAACTCCATAAAAGAAAGGGAAGAGCAATTCGAAGAGTCAAAAATGGGCCGTTAGATTGAGGCATGGGACCAGGAGATGGCTCTCCGTTTGTAAGTGAAACGCCATCATTACAGAATGACACCTTTCAGGACTTAGGTTTTAAATCCTAGAAAAAATAAGAAGGTGAAGTTGCCAAACAGATATGAGGCTTTCATGCAAATGTCTTTGGTAATTAAGGGGCGGGTGCTAAATATTCCTTTGAAGCAGAATTGTTTCTAAATTCAGGGGTATGTTCACACTGCAGTCTACAGTGGCAACAGCTGTTCTTAAGAGGACGCTGTCAATGTTGATAAGTTACTTTTAAAACTAAATCTGTTTGCTGAGCTCATGTTGTTTGGGCAACCATAAAGGATGAAATCTTCAAAATGCATTTTTTTTCCCTTGGAAAAAAGGGAAACATCCTATCAATTGCAAGCAAAAGCAATTTTCGAAAAGCCCACAACCTAGAGAGATCCGAGGGTAAGCTCATTTATATGAGCGAGGGAGGGAATCACAAAGCAGATTGGAATTCTGAGTCCCTAATCTCTGGGTAACAACTTAAACTCTGAAAATGCACTGATTGCATTCTTTTAGTTCTTTGTTGGAGTGACTGAGTGTTGAACTGAGAGCTAGTTTGAATAGCTGCCCTTTGGTTTATTTTCCAGGACACACTATTTATTGTGAGTCTATTTGTTGAAAATGATATTCCAGCCAAGACACTCCTGGGCATCATTCTTCTCTTTATGTCATGTGGAACTTTGGCCATTGTTTACCTACGAGGGTGGAACAAAGCATGTAGTCTGGTGTCTGATGAGACTATATGACTCTGGCCTTCAGGAAAACGTGTGAGAAATTATTTTCTCTCTAGTGTGGTTCCCTTCTTCCTCCTACTCAATTCCATAACTGTTTAATCTTATTCAAGAGCCCAGACCAAGCCCAAGAGAGATGCAGTCAATCACATTGTTTATTCTTCTAATTTTTGTCTTTTTTACAAACTAACCATTTCCTTGTCTCATAAGTGTGAGGGCCTTTGACAGGTATAGAATCAGAGTGCTGGAGAGGATATTTTTAAGGTTTCTTAGTCCTTGCAGGAAATACAAAATTCCATCCCCTGTATTTGACTGATGATCTAGTTTTTGCCCAAACATGACATCTGGGGGCAGTTTTAAATGTTAGAAAAATTTCTCGTCTATTAAAGATAGTTTTACTAGTAAATTTTTACCTACTAGTTATAGTTTTGCCCTCTGCACTACAGAATAATCTCACTTGGTTGCATAATTAAGGACTGTGAACCCAAACCTTAACGGTGGGCATATTAAGACCTCAGCTCAAATTTGGCATTGAAGAGTTAGAGCTTTTTTAAGAAGAGATGATCGAGGGTGTTCAGCTTGAAGATGGTAAGGACTGAGGGAGACATGATCAGTCTCAGGTGTATGTGTGTCACATATCTGAATGACTATTGGGTAGAAGAGTAATTAAGCTTTCTGAATATGGCTCCAAAAGGCAGAATGGAGGTAAGGTGTATAGCTCTGTGGTAGAGCACGTGTTTAGCAAGCATGAGGTCCTGGGTTCAATCTCCAGTACCTCCATTAAAAAAAAAAAGGGAGAATTGGAACCAGTGGCTGGAAACCAGTGGTAGGCAGATTCTAGGTTAACCAGATGGTGAACATGGTCTGTTCTTCATTAGGAGCGCATTTAAGATTGAATAGTTGGATTTGATGACCTTCAAGGAGCTATGGCACCGTTAGAAGTCTGATGTCTAACAGGAATATAAAAGAAATACTAATATATTTAGAAGATGTATAATATTGTGTAGTTATTGACATATGAGGGATATCAGCATAATGGAGAACTATTAGATGAGACTGCTAGAAAGGAGAGAAGAATTCAAGTAATTTGGCGACTTTAAGATTGATGATCTGTCTCATGAAAGGTTATAGAACAATAGTTTTAAAAAATCAATTTTCTTATGATCTAGTTTACATAAAATAGTCCAATTTTGTTTACATTTTGATGAATTTTGACAGATTTAGTCACTTATGTAACCATCACCACCAAGATTTCCACACCTGCCCTCCAAAAGTTCCTTTGTGCTCCTTCCTGTTCAAATCCCACTTTATGCCCTGTCTGGCTTCTTGTAGCCAGCATTATGTTTTTGAGATTTGTACATATTGCTGTGTGTATCTATGTTGTCTTCCTTTTTATTGCTGAGTAGTATTCCATTGTGTGCATATACTGCAACTATATAATGTCACCATTTGATGGACAGTTATGTTTACAATGTTTACAGTTTTTGGCTTTGTGAATAAAGCTGCTATAAACATTCACGTCCAAGTCTTCTTGTAGATGTATATTTTTATTTCTCTTGGATAAATACCTGGAAGTTCAACTTCTAAGTCATAGAGAAAGGCCTGTTTAGCTTTATAAGAAAACATCAAAGTATTTTCCAAAGTACTTGTACCATTTTATATACCCAGCAGTAGTGTATGAGAGTTTCAGGTCTCCCGTGTCCTTGCCAACACTCGGTGTGGTCAGTCTTCTTCCTTTCAACTATTCTACTGGTTGTGAAATAGTATATTATTGTGGTTTTAGTTTGCATTTCTCCACTGAATAATGATATGCATCTCTTCTTACTGGCATTTTGTATATATCTTCTTTCATGAAGTTGGACCAGTCTTTTCTGAGGTGGTTGGCACAGAGCAGATATAGCATTGATAGGTACTATTATTATTTAGAGAATGGTTAGTAAACTTTTTTCTGTAAAGGGCCAGATAGTAACTATTTCCAGCTTTGAGGTCCATAGACTGTTGCAACTACTCAACTCTGCCATTGTAGCCTGGAAACTGCCATAGACCGTACACCCTGGTGTTCCAACAAAACTTTATTTACGTAAAAATAGGTGATGGGTTAGATTTGGCTGGACGCTGATCTAGAGAAATAGTCTAAGTCCATTTTGTGGTAAATAATGCCTCTGGTTATAACATCTTTTATCAGAAGTTAAAGACAGCCTTGAGCGGAAGTGCTGCTGTACACTCAACTCTACTCATCAAATGAGAATTGGTAATGGTGAGAACTAAGGAAAAGAGGGCTGGACATCCTCAGGATGGCCATTATATATCTTGAGTAGCTTTAAAAAGTAGATATTTAGAAATGCAACGTTTCTGAGAAGCACTAAGAATTAGTGTCATCACCAGTAGGCCTTCTGAGTCTGTCTGAGGAGAACAGTCCAGAGGGATATGGGTAGTTTTGCCTTTCGTCACTCTGGTACCCATTTGTACTACAGTCAAGGAGGGTTGTGCCCCAGTGTTCGGGTTGTATACATTAGAACTTCGTCTCTGGTGTAATAAGTTGTTATTACCCTCTTGATGATTCATTTACAGCATCTCTTACAAACTGCGACTCTTGCTAATGATGAGTTTGGGTCTGAACTATTTATCCCAAGAAGAATCTAGTCAAGTGTAAATCAAGGAGGAGGAGACATTTTTCTCTAGATAGAAGATCTACTTGATTTCTCATATCCTTCAGGTGATAGATCATATTTTTCCTAGTTGACTTCTAATAGCTTTTCTCTTATCCATATATTAGTTTTACCCTTTTCTGGAGCAAATACAAAGTTAAGGTGGAAAAGCCAGTAATGTAAAGGAGACGTGTAATCATATAAACAGATTTTATGTTAAGCTTAAAAGACCACCAGCAAAATGGAAACCAACCAGTTTTATCTACTCAGACATTTTTAACATCCTGAAATTTTTCCACTGGCCACGTGCCTGCCTATTTGGCCATCCTTTCCTCCCGCCTGCTGTGCTCACAATTTTCCTTCTGTAAGGTTTAGACAGTGTAGTTATTTGTTGGAAGAAAAGGCTTCAGATATTCCTCTTTGTGCTTGAAACTACAATTCTTTGATCATTCTTCTCAATTGAGAATTTTTGATCAAGTACTTAGAATATGACCAGCTCTGTATCAAATTCTGTGGGGTATATAAAGATAATAAAACACTTGATTGCTTAAAATCTAACCAGATGTGAAACAGAGGGAAGTTTTATCTGTTAATGTTATTGTATACATTGATTCATTTCCTTTAGGCTTGTAATTTTCCTGGCCTGAAAAGATATTGAAAGGTTTTTGTTTGTTTGTTTGTTTGGGGGGGGAACGTAATTAGGTTTATTTACTTATTTAACGGAGGTACTGGGGATTGAACGTAGGACCTCATGCATGCTAAGCATGTGCTCTACCACTGAGCTATACCCTCCCCCTGATGTTGAAAATTTTGTAGAACTTTGTGTCCAACTCATCTATTGTGATTAATTTTCTTTTTCCAATCATCAAAGAAGGCTAGAGGCCATGGTCATCTTCAAGATGAGAGCATATCTTTCATAGCTTTATTCACCAAAGGCATGGTGGCATGGCCCATAGTGTGGGTCAAGATACATTTCTTCACTTAAGCTGAATTAGCAGAGGTGTCGGTGAAAAACATAGGCTTGTTTTGGATGAGATACTAGTTTAGTATTATTCAATAACTGAATCAACCAATGTAAGTGATTCACTAGGTAAAAGAGGGAAAGGATATTTAAATTTTTTTTTCATTTGCAGGAAATGTAGTGGTAAAAGCACTTTAGGAATTGTTACTTACCAAATATTTTGAATGCTATAGGGAGTTAGGAGAGAGTACCCAAAGTACTAAATACAGAGATAGTGAATGCAGATATTGATAAAACATGTAGACACTATTATAATTTAGTTAGAAAAAAAATGATTCATTCAGGTTTAGGAAAGAGAATGAGACGAAATGAAATACCTCCTCACCTGTACTGCCCTGTGAGGAACAGAGCCAGTTGCCAGTTTTAGGTGCTGGACCCAGAAGTAGCCTCTGCTTGGCATGAACCCTGTGGGCAGATTAGAACATCTCAGGGAATGTTCTGAGGAAGACTTCTTTAAATGTACTGCATCTGACCTTCAGAACACTGACATTTTTCTTTTATTCTTACCATGTGGACTCTGAACATTTCAATTTGTAAAGTAGTTTCTCTGCATGTTGTCTGTGACGTCTAGGTTAAAAAATAAATCAGGGGTCACTTCAGGCTTACAGGCATGTATATTTCCTCCTTGAAGGCATTAATAACTCAGAAAATGGAAGCATCTCTTGTCCACTCCCAGCTCCTCCCATGCCTGCACCCCCTCACTGTCTGACTTCACTGATGCTAGGCGGGCAGGGAAGAACCTGTGTCTTCCCTCATTACTCATCCGCACCTTACTTATCTCTGTAATCCTGAGTCAGAGGAGAAAGTATATATTTTGCTCTACAAACTTATTAATTTTTCCTGTTAAGTCGTTGGTTTGACATCGGCATTTCAATATCGTCCATTTTGCATTGGGGGAGCAGAACATAGAAAACCTTTTTTTGTTGTGTACGCCTCTTCCATTGGCCTTGAGGTGGTCCCAGCACCATGAGCCCAGACAGGTCCTCGGAGGAGAGCACCGAGGGAGATGCTGGGGAAAGAGAGTGGAAGCCCACAGTGAGAGGTGGAGGAGGCCAAGCTGGGCTCCGAGCCGGGTCTACAGGAAGGATAGGGAGAGGGGCCTGGGAGATCAGTGTGGTTATAATGCAGATACATACACACGGATAGAGAAACGTGATGGATAATCTTAACAATTCCAGAGCTTGAGATTTCCATGCCTCTGTGGCAGAATGTCCTTGAAATTGTCATTGAGCTTTGGGTAACCTTTCAGAATAAGACTTTGCTGCCAGTGAAATGTAATGGGCTTTGTCTTTATTTATATTCATTTTAATAAAGGAGAATAAATAATCTCTTCAAATGCATTCTTCTTCTCCAATGAACACACTTGACAGGAGTCAAAAGGGAGGGAAAAATACCCTTATTTGCTCCTTGATGAATATATGCAAAAATAAATCTATTATGAAGCTCCCTTGAATAAGCATGGCTTAGCTATTACAACATTATATCTAACCTTCCAGTTCAACTACATGAGTATATACTTAAGCACTGAAAATTATTATGAGATGCATTGTCAAAAAACACATTTCAAAAGTAGAAATGCATTTAGGTTTAATAGATATTTAAGTGATTAGGGTTGTGGAAGATTGTTTTGGGGAGCTATAACAAAGTATTTATTCCTATATTAACAATGCAGGTATTAACAAAGGATGACTGGATAGATTATAAAATCTGAAAGTACATTAAAGGCATTTTTCAGGGTAAAATACGAGATTTTTCTCTTAACAGTGTATTAGTTTTAGGGCTCTGTGTGTGTTGTTTAAAGGAAGCAATGGAATTGTTCTCAAACTTTACTTAACACACTGAAGTGCTCAAAGAGTTAGTGGGGAACACAAACTTGATTTATGTATAAGAAACGTCATCCTGTTGTAGGGGTATAATTGGCAAGACACTGTTCTTAATGTGGCAAGTAAAAGGCACCCGGAGAAGTAACTGGCCAGGCAGAAGTGAGGGACCCAGGGAACGTGTGAGCACACACTGTCATGGACTGGTAACACCTGCAGAAAAGCACGAGAATCACAGAGCTATGGCTGGCCAGGGGCATGGCCTTAAAGTGGTAAGTCAAGTATGGGTCATGTGAGGCTCGTTGCAGGTTGGGGAGAAACCACCAGGGACGAAATGGAGTTCGACGGCTCACCCCACCCTATGACTGCCTCCACTGTCACCTTAGTGGTGGCAGTACAGTCTCTGGACTATCCTTCCTCATGAGACTTAACAGTTTTTAATGATATACCTTCCTTAACACCATCCTAGAACCCAGGGTAATCACAGGAGTCTCAGCACTCTTAAGGACCTTTCAAAGGATCTATTACAGATTCAAGGTCATATTAATTAAAACAATTATAAAATTTTGGGCACAAATGAAGTATAAGTTGAATAGAGGTATACATTCCCATCACGGCTCTGTAGAATCAGACAGCAGAGTTCTGTTTTTATGAATTCTTGGGGGTTACCGTTGAAGACTTAGGTTGTTTCCAAATTTGAGTTTTGATTTTTAGCATATGTCTATTTAAAAAATCAGTTGTATTTCTGTGGAGCCACACATTGTGTTACTCTGTCACCAGGTATTTTACACTGCTTTATCAGGTGGGTTAGGTATTGGCAAGCATAACTAGGGCTGGACCTGAGCGTTCCAACAAAGCACAAAATAACCCGTGTATATTAAACTCAGTAATGGGTGAAAAGAAGCTATAACTGTTACTCTGAACTCATAAGTGAATCCAGGGATCAGGAATTCCTCTTGTATGTGTGCATTATTTATTTGCACAAAATTAGGCTGATAAAGAGGTCTTTTTTTTTTTTTTGACTCTGTGTATGTCTGTGTAAGTTTTACTTTGCTCTAAATGTAGCTCACAAGATATAACCCCAACAGGGAATTGATTTTATATGCAAAATTTCAGAACAAGCCAGAGCTGTTTTAACCTTGATAAGTGATAGGAACCTAAGGACTAAAAGGCTGGCTGTGTGTGTGTGTGCGTGTGCGTGTGCGTGCACACGCATGCACAGAATTTCAGAGCCCAGCACTTTTCTGTAAAAATAACCTGTGATTTTACTAGAACCTGCCCTGCCCTTAAATACTCGGGTCCTCTTTCTGCCGTGCTTGATACTAGAAGACTCCCAATGCCAGGGTGCTTCTCTGGGCAGTGAGACTGGTGTGTACCTGCGCTTCTGCCTCTTCTGGGTCTAGGGAGTCACCTGGGAATAGCATTTAGCCAGTGTTGGTTGCTGAGTCTTGCAGCATCATCATGGGTCTGTTGCAGAGTGGTTCTGCAACTTGCTGGAAGCTTTTCATCAGGCTTCTTCTCTGGGGGAAATGGCTGTAGAAATGCGTGCACCACAGGGATTAGGTTGGGTCCAGCAGGCCTAATGATAACCAGACTGGTTGGGACAGCCTGGTTCTTGCTGGAGCCTAACCAGTTCAACTGGAATGGAACCAGTTTGGGGAATGAGGCAAGTCTAACAGCTGTTTAACTTCCTGTGTTCAGCTAACTGGGAAGCTTCCAATTTACCTGGCAGTCTGTTTTGAATAAATAGGAAAAAATTGTCCAAAATTTTTATCTCTGAGTTAAAATTCCCAGAGAAATAGTTCTCTTTCCAGGAGTCCTCTCCAAGTTGTAATAAACCACCTGCCTTCCGTAGGCAGAGTCCACAGAAGTAGAATATTGACCAACACAACTGCTCACATTTCATTTCATTTCATTGCTGACTGTAGCCTCCTCTCAGAACCCCGTATCCAGGTTACATGGTCATCTTCTTACTTAGTTGTAAAGGTGTTAGCGTTGGTTCTCTTGTTTTATTAATTTTTCTGGAAAAGAATTGGTTATAATAAACTTATTTGTGTATGACTGGAAAGATATCAAAGCTCTGCTTAGAATCTGTTTGATACAAGAAATAATTTGGGGCACTTTATGCTTGAGTGTCCAGATTGATAACTGGTTTTAAGAAAACACAAATTATATTTAGGATAACAGGGGTTTAATATGCAAACAGAGATGGAAGGAGATTAGGCAAAGTAGAAGGAAAATTTGAGGCATTGGACATCATCTTCAAGGAGAATATCATGATTGCCAGGAGTCTGTATAATACATATCTTTTCTAGTATTTCTTCTGTTTTTCCTGTTATTGGTTTTATTTTATTTAAAAAGCTCTTTTTAGTTTTTATTTACTTATTTATTTTTCCCCTAATGGAGGCGCTGAGGATTGAACCCAAGGCCTCGTGCACACCAAGCACGTGCTCTACCACTGAGCTCTACCCACTGCCCCCCTCTTGCTATTGGTTTTAGAATGCTGCAGCTAACTTCTCACATTTACTTTAAAAGTGTAGGTAACCTGGGTGTGATACCGTGATTGATAATCAGAAATATATATTGGTCTCTGCCCCATCTCCTGACACAGGGCTCCTGAAACCCCTGTAATTTCCTCGGTTAGAGGAGTATCTTTTGTGCTGATGAGACAACTTTGGGTGGACTCGCAGAAGGGAGCTGGTCACTGGAAAGCCCAAGCCATGATTAGAAGCTTGGAATTTTTAGCTCATTCACACATTATCTTGAGAAGGGAATGAAGCTGAAAATGGAGTTAATGATCAGTCATGCTTCCCTCCAAAAAAAATCCCCAAAGTGTTGAGGTTCAGAGAGCTTTGGGGTTGGTGAAGCTGGCAGGTGCCAGGAGAGGGGCGTGCCAGCAGAGGGCATGGAAGCTCCGCGCTCCTTCCTCGCAGACCCTGCCCTGTGCAGCTTTTCCATTTGGATGTTCATCTGTATCCTTTATCATGTCCTTTTATAATAAACAGTAAACATAAGTAAACTTTTCCTGAGTCCTGGGAGCCGCTCTAGCAAATTAGTAGAACCTGAGGAGTGAGTCGTGGGAACCTCTGATTTACAGCTGGCTGGTCAGATGTACAGTTGAGCTCACGACTGGCCTCTGAAGTGGGAAAGAGGGAGCAGTCTTGTAGGACTGAACCCTTAATTTGTGGGATCTGATGGTACATCCAGGTTGTGCCAGAATTGAGTTGAATTGTAGGACACCCAGCTGATGTCACAGAGAATTGGTTGTTGTGGGTAAACACCTATACATATTTGGTGACCAAAGTTGTGGGATGTGTGAGTGTTCGAGGAAGCTCATAGTAAGGAAAGATGTAGTGGGGAAGAACTGAGTTTTCCTTAATGCAGGTGGAAAGCAGGGTTTTTCCTTTTCCCGGGGTGAGCAAATTCAAAATGCCAGGGTGCAAAATTGTACTAGATGATATTGTATACACAGTGATATCACAGAGATGGTCACCCCGTCCCACCCTTTCCTCTAGGCTCTAAAAGGCACACAACACAGTAATTTCTCCTGCTGTTCCTGGTGGGAGAAATGTCTGTGGTTTTTCCTAAATCTGGACCAAAATACATTCCTTTCGGGCAACTTTGCGACATCACATGGTTGTCCCTTATGTTGACTGAGATTTGTCCTTGTAGTTTTTGGTGCAGTGGATATGATATTTCCAAGTGATGTTTTTTCCAAGGGTACAAAATTGTGACTGTTTTTCTCTAATTCACCTTATTTTGAGTTGAAGCCCTGATCTTTCCAGCGGCTTAACACTTAAAAGCAGTGAATTCTGGACAAGCAGATATTTAAGGTTTCAATACACTTCATTAAGAACTTTCCTTCTTTCTTCTTAAGATGGCAACTAAGTTGCCATGTTTATATAGCATTACAGCTCTGGGTGCTGGCTGGGCATGAGTTGAGGGTGGTGGTGGGGGAGGTGGCATCAGGCTTCTAAGCTGTGGTCATGTGTCTTGCACTGGTATCTACTGAGGTCAGCTGTGCTGTCTGTCCTCAGCTGTGGTCACTCCTCCTCATTGGCATCAGGCTATCCGCTCATGGGCACTCTGGGTGCCAGCAGTGCCATGTGGGAAGATACTTGGTTTTTCCCCAGGATGTGCATTGTGGCAGGGGCAGCTGCAAGGATGCAAGGTTGATTCAGGCCTATTGCACTTAAGGCAGTGGTGACTCAGGCCTGATAGACTAAATCCCTTCTCTCCTCAGCTCTTGATTTTATTATACTCTCTACACCTCACGGGAACTGGTTCTACCATGATAATCGCTCTTGCAGAGTAATGGTGGCTTCATATCTTAGAGCCTCAAATCACAGTGGTCTGGGGTTGTATGGTTAAAAGGAAGTCCAGGATGGGGTGAGATTGCATGGTGGAGTGCATAGGTCTATCAGTTAATGCTGAAAAAGTTCATCCTACCATAAGAGGTTACCAGGTGAGCTCAAGAAGGTCTCAGCTGCTGTGGGGAAGGTTCCGGTTACTAGAAACAAAGATAAATAGAATGGAATAAATGTGTTGCTATAGGAGAAGTTATGTAGAGGTGGGTATTGACCTGGGACACTGGGTAGGGCAGGTTCAGGTTGATGTGGGCAGAGAAGAGGGGCTCTGCACAGGGATGAAAACCAGAGTAGACAGAAGATGGCAAAGCAAAACTAGGAGTGTGTATTATGTCTAGGCATCACACACACATATGCACATACACATATTCATTTTTTGCTAGTGTAAATGGAATTTTTGCCCATTATGTATTCTAGGTAGTGACTGCTGGTATGCAGGGAAACTGCTAGTTTTTAAAATATGTATATAATATAGATAACAGCTTACTCAACTTTTTCTTTATTTTTAATAGTTTTTTTTGGAGTGTTCTGTGTAGACAATTCTGTAAATAATTCTAAATTTTTATCTTTTCCCTAATTTACCTAAAATTATTCTGGTTTTTATTTTATCAAAAATAGGTGTTAACACTTGACATTGATCTTTTGGGATTTATGTGGATACACATGTTTCTTGTGGTAGAGGGTCTTCATAGTAAATAATTCCTGAATTTCTTTAATAAAACATGATTTTGGAGGATTTTTCTTTTCTTTTTCTTTTTTTTTTTTTTAACCTTTTTTAAAGCCAGTTTATTTTATTTATTTTTTGGTTGGGGGAGGTAATTAGGTTTATTTATTCTTAGAGGAGGTACCGGGGATTGAACCCAGCACCTCATGCATACACTCTACCACTTGAGCTATACCTTCCCCCATGGGGTTTTTCTTTTAAAATGTCTGTTCTCAATAAGAGTATATTTTAATTTGATTTGCTAATGACTACTAGGAATTTTTATTGGATATATTAATATTGGAGTGCTGGGTTGTGTGTGTGTCACAGGCTACTTTTGCAAAGCTTTGGAATCACAGCTGCATTAGATTCATAAAATGAATTGAGAAGCTTTGCTTCCTTTAATCTGATCAGATATGTTTGACAAAATATAGGAATTAGATGTAATACTGAATGAACATAACTATAAAATCATGTGGTACCTGGCTAGGTTTTTCAAATAATATTTAATATTTCAATTGAATTACACTTTTTGCTTTATAAGATTAAGATTTTTCTCCCTTACTGTTCTTTCTCAAAAACATATTTTTTGTTGTACTATTTTTTCAGTTACCATTATCAACTCCTTACTAATTTCATTGGGCCTTTTTTGTGTATGTGGATTTCTTGTTTCTTGAACGAAGTGTTTGGCCCTGTGTTTTTATTCTTTTGTGTGCTAGTGTGTGTATTTTCCTCTGAAGTTGACTTCGGTTGCCTTCATAGTATAGTGTGTGCTTTGACCTCATTACCTTTCCTGGCTAAAGAAACAGTAATTTCGGTTTTGATCTCTTCTTTAACCCAAGAGTTCTTTGGAAGAGTGTTAGATTTCTGAACAGATAGACCTTTTTATCCTTTGTTTTATAAATTTCTTGTTTATAGCTTGCTGTAAGAGAATGAGGCCTGCATAGTTTCTACTTGTATAAGGCTTTAGTGGGTTGTTAGTGATACAGGAAAATTTTAACATTCCATGTTAATTTGATAATTCAGTTTCTATTTTAGAGATTCAACATTTTGTGTATATATTAAATCACTCACCTATTCAAAAACATGAATGCTTATCATTAACATGAGGGGGGACCAAAAGGGAGCTATTTTGATCACACTGAGTCTCCATTTTGTACTCTGCTAATGATTCAGCTGCCTGTGATATTTTCCCATAGGCCGTGCCCCATGAATTCATAAATTCCTGTTTTGTTTACCATAAGCAACTGAGACAGACCAGATATATCCGATGAGAAGCATTCCAGATTCTCTTAGCAAGTTCTATCGATGTACAAGGAGATTTTTTGGCCAGATTCTTTATTTTTCTCCCCAGGAAATAGGAGATGGGATATAGGCAAGCTATGAATATTTTCCTTCCCAATTGTTAAAGAAATAATTCCAAATAAACAAAGGGGAAATGTTTAAAATCTGAAAATAAAATTCCAGATGCTCTCAAAATAAATTGGAAGTGAGAATTAAGGTAATAAAGGGGAAATAAAAACTAGAGATACCAGTTAATTCTCAACAATGATAGAAGAATATAGATTAAAATATCTGTTACTTCTCATCTCATTCTTCCCCTTACTCCCTACCCTCCAGCAACCCTGGCCTACTTGTCATCTCTCAAGTGTGCCAAGTTTCTTCTCTACCTTAGCCTTTGCCTGGACCGACCCCCCCCAACCTGAAACATCTTTCTCCCAAGTGTTCAGATATCTAATTCCTTTTTGTAAATGATGGTGTGGTTTAATGATTGAGACTATACACCCTGAAATCAGACTCTGTGGATTCAAAAACCATGTCCACCACTAAACAGCAGGGTTATGTAGCCTCTCTATGCCTCAGTTT
This sequence comes from Camelus bactrianus, assembly GCF_048773025.1. Classification (NCBI taxonomy): domain Eukaryota; kingdom Metazoa; phylum Chordata; class Mammalia; order Artiodactyla; family Camelidae; genus Camelus; species Camelus bactrianus. Next base: position 43,807,110 of record NC_133558.1, on the reverse strand, counting down.
TGCCATCTGTAAAATGGAGGTAATATACTTGCCTCCTGGAAGTGTGAGAATGAAGAGTCAATCCATAGTAGGTGACACATAACAACTTAGCCATCATTTTCCTTCATGAGTGAGTTATTTGTTCACTCTTCATCTTATTCACTGTAATTTAAATAGTCAAAGAATATTTATATCTCTGAATTATCCTTTACTTTTTTTTTTTTTTTTTTTTTTTTTTTTGCAGTGTGGAAGTTAACTGAACTCACTGTTGGCAGTGCCCACTAAATTGATTAGGGTGTTGGTGTCAAAGTTTCATTCTTTTGAAAGTGACAAGACATTCTAAAATGAGTTAATGATATTATCACTAAGCGCTACATCAGCATGTCACTGATGGTACTGAACATGTGTTCCACTGTTTTCTTTGAGATTAGATGTCAACATTAATATGCTGTTACCTTAAACTTTATTTTTATTCTCAGAGGCAACGTTCCCTAATGAAAGACATATTATACAGGTTATTGTAAGCTTCGTTACACTTGACCCTGGCTGCTTTTTATAGTTTAGATCAACATTTATTGACCAACATGATCCAGTTGACTCATTTGGATTCAGTCAATGATTGACCTGCTATTAATCTCAGTGGAAGTCAATAAATTTATATTCAGACATTAAAAACTTATTAGATTGAAAGCTTTCTGAAGCAATTCAAGGCAGTATCTTGTTAGCTACATTAGTTCTGTCATTCATTTGACTTGGAGGTTCTGGCCTAGGGTAATAGAAGGCTGAAGCAGAGTTTAAGCGAAGTTTGAGAATTAAATTAAATTCAGAGATGTTCTGGCAAAGCTTTTGCCATCAAGCATTGCAAGTCATGGAATGGATAGGATTCAGAGGCCAGCATTTTAAAATGGTGAGGCTTTAGAAGGGGTTCAGAATGAGCTTCCCCGAGATGTGTCACCTCAGCATGTGGATTATTTTGGACTAAGGCAGTTGAGACTCTGAGGGCTCAAGAGAAACCACTGTCCCTCCCGTAACCACCTAGAAGAATTCAAATTGGGGGTGTTTCCTAGAATGAGAATTATTACCAGAAATAAATTTTATCTGAATGACTCATCTGTACAACGGGGCCAACATTTACTTACCAAACATCCACTCTTCTCATTGTCCTGTGAACTGCCCTCCTCCCCTTTGAAGCCCCAGATCGCTGTCCCAGTCCTTACCTCAGGAAAGCATCTATTTTACCCTTCTGTATTGGAACCTCTCATGTTGGGGGGATTCCTGCACATACAACACTGATTGATTTGTTCTTCTCCTGTTGATCTGTCTCATGTCAATTTGATGATCAGACCAGCCAGAGGACCTTTGAAGGGTAGAGGAAAATTCTTTCTCCCAAACACATTCAATACATACATTTTAGGAGACTTGACAGAGTAAAGGCATTTGTGTACAATTACCTTTTTGTGCCTTTTTGTTTGTTCCCAATACTGTTTAATCAGAATATTTAATTTCATTCCTCCTGAATCCACCTCCTTTATGCATTGTTTATGATTGTGAATATATATTCTTCTCAGCAGAGCTTTGGATTTGGATAGTTTCATGCATTCAATATTAATAAAGGGCCTGTCTTTATTAGGTTTCTCCACCTTTGCATCCTAGAACACGGCTTTGTGTATAGTATTTGTCAAGATATGAAAAGAAAAAATATTGCAAGAGAATTTAGATGCCTCTCAAATTTTTTTTTTGTTTTGTTTTATATGATCTGAAATAAAATACAGGCTTATTTCACTGTTTTTGGTTGGGGGGGTGGAGCCTTGGGGGAAGGATGTGACAGTTAACAAACAGTGTTACTTTCAAAGTGTTTTTGGATTTAGGAAAGAAAGCTAATTATACCAGAATCAAATTAGAAATGTGAATAAACCTACCACGTGAGCCTTACAGTATTTCATAATGTTCTGCCTTCCACTGGACCAGTGGTTCTCTACCAGGGGTGACTTTACTTACCCAAGGGACATTTGGCAATGTCTGGGGAACTTTTTGGTTGACACAGCTGGTTGTAGGGGTGGAGTGCTACTGATACTTGTTCGGTAGTGCTCAGAGATGCTGTTAAACATCCTCCGATGAGCAGGACGATGCCCACAACAGAGCTCCCAGCTCCAAATGTCAACAGTGTCAAGTTGAGAAACCCTGTTCTGGAGGAAGCACCACCCTTTGCTTTAGCTCTGGTCATTCAGAAGGAGCATCCAAGATTCATTTTCCCAGCTAACTCACATTATGCAACCCGGTTTTTAAATTCCTATCTGTCTGTGTCGGATGCACAGCAGTTAGTCTGCTTCTCCGTATGAGGGAAATTGTTTTCTACTAACTGATGACCTCAGCTTAGCAGTTTCTTTCCCAGCACATCAAAGCTCACAGTCAGACTTGCAGCAGCAAGTGCACTTCTGAGCGGCTTTATGACATGTAAAGACCCTCTTTGGCATTCATACTGTGCTGCTCTATTGTTTACAAGCTAGCAGTAAATTATTTATGGATATTGCTGGAGATAGGACTCCTTTGCTCTCTTTTTTAACCCTAAAGCTGTTTTTTATCTGGTGGCAAGATTTTATATGAAAGCTATTTTGGGGGGTTATGTCCTCTTTGCATTTATGTGACAGGTTTTACAGTACCCACCCCATCCACTTTTTATTACTTTAAACTTGTTCTGGAAATTAGTATTAACTACCTCATGAGCTCAACAGATAGGATTTTTTTCCCTTAGAATTACTGGTTTAACATGATTTCAGGAAGGCTTTTCCTGAGTCAGTCTAGAGGGAAACTGAGAAAAATCTCATTTTGGATCAAATGCAAAGCAAAAGATCTTCAGGTTGCTTTGGAGCATTGATCTGTTAAAAGATTTAGTTTGAGAATGGGTTTTTGTTTTATAGTCAGTTGATCACCAAAGGAATCACTATATGGTTGGCAGTTATTTCTGTTGGCATTAGTGTCCTTCAGTTTTTTGTTTTTTGTTTTTTGTTTTTTTTTAATACACAGACCATTCTTAATGTGTTTCCACTGACATATTTTCAACCACTGCCTCTGAGTTGGGGACATTTTCTTTTGGTCTTCATCACCCCTCCCATCAAGTGGTAACATCTTGTTCTTAAATTTGCCAGACATTTAGGAGATTGACTATTTTCTAAACTACAATAAATCTGAAAGTATATGTAGAATGCAGTGCTAATCAGAATGTGTAACTTAACCCACGTCGACTGAAATAAATGCACAGCGTAAAAGTTAAGAGTTACATTTTATTTGTGGGGAGGACTCGAGCCGGGGTGACAGCCTCTCAGGTCGCTCTGAGGGACTGCTCTGAAGAGGTAGGGGAGGAGCTAGAATATATAGGAGCTTTACAACAAAGACCAGGTTGTTGGAACATTAAAAGTTGACCTGTTAACTAAAGAAAACCAGACATCTCAAGTTAAAAAATTTAGTGCTTTTCTGTGTATGGGAGGAAGCAAACATTTGGGCTCACTGAATTCATTCCTTTGACAAGCACCTAGCTATCGAGGGCCAGTATCCTGTCTGTTCTTATTCTGAGTCCCCTCAGGCTGCAGAGGCTGGGCTGCAGGCTTGTCTGCACCCAGAGCTCACTGCAGGGTGGTGGCAGCGGCTGATGACTTGATGGCTTCAGCTTTCTTTGTCTACTGATATGGTTTGCAGTATTTTTTTGTTCACACCCAGAACCCCATAGGTTTTTCTAGTAGATCTTTACTTTTCATTGTGGCTGATAAAAGATCAATTGAAAATTAAAAGAATGACTGGTTAATGAATTAACAGGGGACAAACTATTGGATGTCAACAAGAATGTTCTTCTTAGTGGATTTCGTTGATAGACTGAAAGTTCATGCCAGTAGTTTAGGCTCTAAGGAAACTCAAAAACAAGATTTGAAATAAAGGACAAAAGGTGATGTTTACTTGGAATCAAGTCATTAGTCCCTGAGTATTGTAGGGGAGGATGAAATTTTCCTTTGCCTTTCTGGTTCTTCTGGCTGGTCTAAGAATTAAACTGACATGAGATGGAGTAATAGAAGAAAATCAAACAAAAGTTTAATAACATGTAGACATGGGAGAGACCCAGGAAAACTGAGTAACTTGCCAAAATAGCTGAAACTCTAACCTTAAATACCATCCTCAGTGACAAAAGAGGATGTTGAGTGTGGGGAATATCCATTATGGGAGGTTCCCAGGAAAAGCACAGTAAACAAGGCTGATTTTGATGCAAATTTAAGTCATTACCTTCTTCATTTGTAGATACGTGGTCATCCTCCACTTCCTGATGCTGGGAGAAAAACACCCTTACAAATAGAGATTTCCCTTACAGATGTAAACGTCTCTTACAAAAGTTTAACTCTTACTTAATTTTCAGAGTTTCTCACGTATCTGCTGTTTCTTACAAAATAACCAGCTTAAAATAATAATTATGCCAAAGAGACATATTTTAGGTTGGCACATTCTGTTCTACACTACAATAAAGCTTATTGGTAACAAGGAATAAAAGGGTTAAAGAAAAGATAAACATAATATTATTTTTAAATGACTTCTTTGTTTTATAGAGGCATCATATTGCAGTCTTGAGATTTCCTATTTTAGAGGTTTAGTTAAAAACACAATATAGGGGGAGGGTATAGCTCAAGTGGTATTGTCAGAGCAGGCAGATAGCTAGATATGAGCAGAGAAAGGGGGACACAGACCAAATGGCAGGAATTAGGCAGAAAGGAGGGGCACAGGGCAAATGCAGGAAACCACACATCATGTGAGCAGCAGGGGGTCCCTGGGCAGAGAAAGAAAAGCAGGAACCTTGGGGCTGATAAGGGATCATGCCTTTGGGGATGACAAGTGGCCTGGAGAAGAACAAGGAAAGGTGAGAAAAGGCAGGAATTTCTAGTGTCCGAATGTAGCCTTTTGCTCATTATGCCTTCATTTCAATAAAATTAGCCTTGCAGATCAGAAGTACCCATCATGCACCAACGCCATGACACTTCTGATCCAGACTAAATAAGGACAAAAATCCCTCCTCCCTTCGGGAAGGTGGAGTTGGGATGATAATCAGGGAATACAACCCCAAACCCTTCCCTCCCCAGTGAATATTCCGCCCATTCATTCTTACACCCTATGTAGCTAACTTGCCAAAGAAATGCAGGGCAGCCGCTCACCTGAGCCTGCCCACTCTCCCCTGAGAGTGTGCTATCCATCTTTTATAAATCCTCACTTTACCTTTTTTTAACCTCTAAGTCTTGTCTCTGAATTCTTTCGGGATGGGACAATAACCTGGAACACCAGTTGCATCTATCGGCAACAGTATTTGGGTTTCTGCTATACGAAGTTTTAGAGGCTCTTCTGTCCTATTGGGTCCCCCAAGAATCTTGGTCCTTGCATACAACTAGATTTTATAGGAGGAACTTGTTCCTTGGTGAGAAAGTAAAATTTGTAGGTAAAGACTTGAAAAAAAAAAAAGTCTCATGAAAATTGCATTTCTAAAGTTGGGTAAATCAGCCAGTATATAAGGTTGGTTTATATATGATTTTAGGGCTATCAGTTTGGGTCCTTCAATAAAAAAGAAAACAAAGCAAAGCAAATAAAATGGGGGAAAACCTGCCAACAAAACAATAACAATAATAAAACCTCAAGTTTAATATTTTTAATATATTGGACAACATTGGGATGACCATACATCCTGGTTTATGGCTGTTCATTATTTTTAGGGCTCCTTTTCACTATCAAAAGTGTTCCTATTTGGGTGAGAAAGTAGTTTGTATTTTCCTAATGACTTAATGGTCTTGAGCATCTTTTGATGTGCTTATTTGCATTCCATTTATCTTTGGTGAAAATATATGGTAGACAGATAACTAGCAAAGCTTTAGCCCATTTTTAAAAATTGGGTTGTTTGTTTTCTTATTGTTAAAAGTTTTGAGAATTCTTCACGTATTATACCTACAGGCCCTTTGTTGGATAAGTGATATGCAAATATGTTCTCCCAGTCTATAGCTTGTCTTTTTATTCTTCTAATAATGTCTTTTTAAGAGCAAAATTTTTAAATTTTGATAAAGTCACATTTCTCTTTTTTACCTTTTATAGATCAGAACTCTTTGTTTAACCCAGTATCATGAAGATTTTCTCCTAGAAGTTTTATACTTGAAAATTTTACATTTCTGCCTATGATCCAATTTGAGTTAATTTTATGCAAGTTTGGGGAATACAGGTTGATTTCTCTTTTTCTAACCACCCCCCCCCTTTTTTTTTTTGCTTATGGCTGTCCATTTGTGCAGCAACATTTCTTTAAAAGACTATCCCTTTTCCACTGAATTGATTTTGAAAATTATCAGTTGGCTATCTATGTGTGGCCATATTTCTGTGTTCTCTAATTTGCTCAGTTGATCTATGTTCAATCTCTTGATTATGGTAGCTTTATTGTTAAGTCTTAAAATCAAGTGGTGTGCATCTTCCAACTTGTTCTTTCAATAGTCATTTCTTAATATTATTTATTATCTACTCTATTTTAAATTTGTTCCAATTCCCTCAAACTTATTTTTCTCCAGTTGTTTTGAATCAGGACCTAAATCCACTTTCACACATTGAGTTTAGCTGTATGTCTCTTAAGTCCCTTCTTAAGAAACTTCATGCTAGAAAACTATTACACCTTTCAAGCCATAAGAAACCAGGTCATTTGTTCAGTAGTGTGTCCCACATACTGGTTTTGGCTGATTTTTTTTTTTCCCTTATGATGTCATTCAAGTTGTTCTATTATTCCTCATACATCTTGTGAGCAAGTGATGAGATTTTCATTGGGTTTGGGTTTAAATTTTGGGTAAGTGACTTCACAGTCCACTTTCTAAGCTTTACGTCAAGAACCAAATAGTTGGTGTCCTATTTGAAGTGCTGCAATTTTATGTTTAATCAGTGGGTTCAGGCGTTATCGCCTTTATCCAAGCATTATAAAGTTGCCCATCAGCTTCTTATCTAATGGCTTTAGCAGACATTCCTGCTGTTTCTCTAGATTCATTATTTTATTAAGAGTTGTGCAATGGTGATATTCTGATTTTAGAATTTATTTTGCATGTATTAGGCGGGAGGTTTATAGACAAAAAGCCTTTACTCATCAACTCTTGGGTTATCCTAAAATATACTTAGCATCAGAGAGGCAGGACAGATGTTTCTTAATTTATCAATTTTTAGAGTAATGAGTTAGTGCCCTGGCAACTTCTAATTGTGCTAAATTATTATTTCTAGTATCATTGTGAACTTAAGGATTTGTATACACTTGACATATTTAAATCCATTGAAGGCATTTTTTTTTTTCTTTTTAATGCTCAAATTATCACATCTTAGTCCCCTGGAAACTCCTTCATCTTACATTAACTCATTCACTTTTAACAGCTTTCTTGCTTTCTCATACAGTAATGTCCTAAACTAATCTTGTGCATTTCCTGTTCCATTCCTGAATTCAGTCATTTCTCCAAGAAATCCTTGGAACCTTTTAATGGAAGATAGAATTTAGAGACTACATTTTGGGAATTATGGTAAAATAGATACATTTTCAGTGTTGGCTGTCTGGTAGTTTTTAGAGTTTTGATTCTAAAGCGCCATAAAAATCCTCAAAGAAAGTTTATAATCATAATGTTCCCATTATGTATTGTTAAAGACTCAATTAAAAGGACTTTCTCAGGGTGGGAATTTACCAACCTCAAGTCCTAAAATGGCTGCCCTCAATTCCTATAACCATGTATTAGTCACTTGTGGTTGGAAAGGGTTGGAGCATTCTGGGAGGACAAATTCAGTGAGAGATTGCTTTTAGGCAATGACTGACTATGTTGTCAATACAAATGCCCCTGCCAGTAGGGCTGAAAATGTCCTTACATTATAAGACAGGACCATTCATCACCATACATCAAAATTTGGTTAATATTGGGTAACCACCTTCCCTTTCACCAGTGCCACACTTACTTTCCTGTCATATTTGCTCACTGAAGATGAGGAGAAAAAGACATGCTCCAAGATTAAACCTGCTGTGCTGCGAGTATACAGATTTTTCTTAAGCTCGACAACAGTGTCAATGCTTAGGCTTTAAAGTGACAATTTTTGTATGGAACTAGCTACACATTTTGATTTCATTACCTTGAATAAAGTTATGCTGTACTTTGCATAAATGTGTTTTTTCTCCTGTTTGCTTTGGGAAATGACCTTTCACTCAGTACTGTTGCCAGCTGCAATGCAGAAAGCACTATATAACTTAGCAGGCCTGTGACAGTATTCAGGCAGGTGCTGTGTATTGCCTCAGTCTGTCTACTATCGCATTTTCAAGAAATTAGAAAGGTCAAAGATTGCTGCATCCTGTGATTTAAAATTCAAATGGGGAAATTTCTCTTATTCTATGAACCAAATCATTATCTATGTTCAGTATATCCTTTGCCTACTTGATTTTTTCCTGGTTTTTTTTATCACTTGTGCAGAATACTAGAAACAAAAGTTGTCTATGAGAAGGTTCCCCAGTATTAGATTCCCTTTATCTGTCTCTATTATATCTACATCTGTATCTCTGTCTATATCTGGATCTGTCTAGCTAGCTAGATGAGTAAGAATTTGGTGAGCTTTTCATTATGTTTCTGTTTTCATTGTTTGCTAGCACTTAACACAACATCCCAGAATACTAATATTTTCTTCTAAACCATTTATGGAAACCATTCATAGAAAGTAACTATTTACAAGTATCTGAATGCTGACACATATACGTACTTGATGTCACACCAAAGCTGTAGTGTAAAAAATATTTGCCTAAATAAAGACTTGGAGATAGTCCACTCTCCATCCAATGCTCCATCATGAACCATGGTCCCTGGCCTGTGCTCCCCGTGATTTAGCCGGGTGCTTATATTGATGGCGACATTAACCCAGTAGTTTTCTAGGAAGAACTGAGCATATCGTTTATTATACAGCATGGTGTCAGAGGCCTTTATAAATATTTTGGCTCTACATATATTCCAACTGAAATAAAATAAACTGCAGTCAAGGCTTTAAAAACAGCTCCATTGACTCAGTGCTCGTACCACATGACAATCCATTGTGTAACCCTGGGGCCTACCATCCCCCCTGGTCTTTGCATTTTATTTATGAATTTTATATGAAATCATTACCATTTCTGTATTCAGTTTTTCTGCAGTGGCGGAAGCAGGAATCTAAACAGGCTGCTACATCTCAAAGACACATTCATTAGGCCTGAATTATGAGTTCAGCACATCCTGAAAATAGGAACTGCTCTGAGCCTCCGCACAGCTGGCGTTTTGCTTCTCTCCTACAACTGCCATCGCCCTGTGCAAAATGATGACTCCATTCCACACCCACTAGATGTTTTGCCCCCGTTTTATGGTGTCAGCCTTGAATACAGAAATCTTGGGTCTTATGAAAACCCAAATAGGCTGCTTTGAAGGAAGATGAGGAGAGAAAACACAACGTTGTTGACATTAATATAAAGGTGCTACAAAAATCTGTCTGTCGACTTCAGTCACTCTTCAGAAGGTAGAAAAATATATGTATTTTATATTGTGAAAAGATTAATTTGAGAGATCTAACATTTTTTAAAGATAGTGGCTCATACCATAAAATACCACATGTTTTGGTCCTAAATGGAAGGTAATAAAAATCGCCAGCAATCTTCTTTGGAACCAATCAATTAAAATAATCTTTATTAATTTTTATTAATAGTAATAGATTTATTGGAGAGTCATCATGCAAAATATAAGATTCTCATGATTTGAATAGAGAGACCTCTTCAAAGAAACCAGTTACCTATCTAGTTACACCGTCTACTGTACAAGCTTAATTAAATCTTTTACATGAAGAGTATTTGGCTGAATGCAAAAAGAAAAAAGGAATAAAGGAATTCAAGGTTTCATAAAAAGAAGCAAAGAAGTAAAAAATAGTAAGGAAGTTAGAATTAATATCTAGTCCTCATGTCTCTTTGTTCATTCATGTTAATATAATTAACACATATTTAATGTTTATTATTTGTCAGATGCTCTGGTAGTTGGAGATAATTATATCACAATGTATGAGAGCTGGAACAGAGGAATGACAGTGAGCCTTTATCATGTGTCTGATGTGTTCTAACTTCTTTTTATGTATCCTATTTTATTTAACCCTGACAAAATTTCTATGAAGGAGAAATTTATGTCATTTTGTTACAAATGAAAATATTAGCTTGAAGATGATTATTTGCCCTTTTCAATGTTGCTGAGCAAAAATGGGGCAGACCACATTCTCTTCAGGTCTGTCTGTTCTGAGAGGATGCTACTTCATGTGAGCAATGTCAGAAAGAATACATAAGAGTTTGCCAGTAAGTACACAAAGAAGGAAGGCTATTCCATGTCGAGACTCGTGGAAAAGAAAAAACTTTGCTCTTTCTGGTAATTGCCCGGAGTTCAGGGAGATTGGTGTGCAGGCTGAATGAAGGGTCATAAGGAGATGGAGTCTGATTCAGTGGCCCACAGCTTAGGAAGTGTTTCAATAAAAATCAGTTTTACTCATGAAAAAATCATAAGCAATATAATTTTCTAGGTACAGTTGCATGAATTTTGACAAATGCATACACCTGTGTCACCATCACAATCACAACAGAGAACATCTCTGCTACCCAAGAAAGTTCCCTTGCACCTCTTTGTAGTCAATACCTCCACCCTCTCCATTGCCCCAGGTGATGGGTGATCTGCCTTCTAGCACTATATATATTAGTTTTGCTTTTTCTAGAATGTCATATAAATGCAGTCATGTGGCATGTGTGCTTTTATGTCCGACTTACTTTGCTCAGCATAACAAACTTTAATCATGTTGCTGTGTCAGTAGTTAATTGCTTTTTTTAGTGAGTAGAGGTCTACTGTATGGATGTAGGACAAACTGTTTGTCTTCAGTTGTTGAGATATTTGGGTTCTTTCAACTTTTTGACCATGATAAATAAAGCGTCTGTTAACATTTACATCCCAGTCTTTGGGTGGACATATATTTACATTTCTCTTGGGTGAATTCCTAGTTATGTTTGCACGGTACCTTGTTTAGCATCCTTTTACTTTTAGTCAGTCTTTGTCTTTTAATCTGGTTTCTTAAGGAGAGCACAGAGTTGGTTCTTGCATTTCTTATCCAGTCTGACAATCTGTGCCTTTTAACTGGAACATTCAGGTCATTTTTAGTTAATTTAATTACATATTCAGCTAAGTTTAAATCTGCCATCTTGTTATTCATGTTTGTTTGTCCCATCTGCAGTTTCCCCCCTACTTTCTCCATTTTCTTTTAGATAAATTGAGTATGTTTTGTTTTTCCATTTGATTTCTACTGTTCGTTTCTTTCTTTTTTTTTCTCAGCTTTTTTTTTTTTTTTTTTTTGGTGATGGGGAGGTAATTAGGTTTATTTATTTTTAGAGGAGGTACTGGGGATTGAACCCGGGACCTTGTGCATGCAAAGCATGCGCTCTACCACTGAGCTATACCCACCCCCCTCTACTATTTGTTTCTTAGCTATAATTCCTTGGTTTATTTTCTCAGAGGTTGCTCTAGGACATACGGTGTGCATTTTAATTTATTAATTTATCACAGTTTACCTTCATATATAAGTATACCATTTCACAAATAATGTAAAACCATTACATTAGTACACTTTGATTCACCCTACCATCCTTTGTGCTGTTCCTGTCATACTTGTTATTCTATATATGTTTAAAACTCCACAATAAATACATTATTTCACTGTTTCTCTGGTCTTTTTCTCATTTTAAAAATTGAGGAAAAAATTCTTTCACACTAACCCATATATTTACCATTTCCAGTAGTCTTCATTCCTTTGTGTGGGTCCAAGTTTGTATTAGGTTTCTTCAGAGACACAGAATCACAAAGATACATAAATATAATACAAGATTTATTATAGGAAATGGTTTATGCACTTATGGAAGCTGAAAATTCCCATGATCTGTCATCCATTAGCAAGAGGCCCAGGAAAGCCTCTAAGTGGTGTAATTCAATCTGAATCCAAAGGCCTGAGAACCAGGATCGCCAGTGTCCCAGGGCAGAAGATGGATGTCTCGGCTCCCTCATAGGGAATGCACCCTTCCTCTGCCTTCTGGTTTCCTTTAGGCCCTCAATGGATTGTATGATGTCCATGTGCACCAGTGAAGGTGATCATCTTTACTTAGTAGTGATTCAGAAGCTCATCTCTTCTTCTGGAAACACCTTCACAGACGCACCCAGAAATGTTTTATCAGCTATCTGAGCATCCTGTAAGCCTAGTCAAATTGACACACAAAATTAACCATCAAATTAATCAATTAGCACTCTCCTTCTGTCTGGAAAATTTACATAACATTTTCCCATAGTACATTGGCAATAATCTCTCTTAGGTTTTGTTGGTCTGACAACAATTATTTATTTCAACTTAATTTTTGAAAGGTATTTTCATAATAAGTAGAACTCAAGATTCTTTAAATTCTTTTCCCCAGGGTTTTCTATTTTGTGGGTCCTTGTTAATTTTGATTGATGTCTTCCTTATTATATGATGAGGACTTTCTGTCTTCATGCTCAGGTGTTTTTATTGGGGTTACACTCACCTAGCATCAAGTTTGCTGTCGTAACCATCTTTCAGTGCGCAATCCAGTGATGTTAGTAAGTACACATGCACTGTGCAGTGCTCAGGTCATTTTGGAACTAGGAAAAGGTTTCTTAAGTTAGATCTTCGATACTTCCCTCTGCTTTAATTTGTTGTTTCTTTTTCAGAGAAGTTATTTTAAGTAGAAAACCCTCGTCCTGTTCTCCACTGCTGTTTTTCTTCATTATGAGAGAACACGTGAATTTGCCTCCCACATCTCTGACACACTCTCAGAGTTTGAGTTCTGCTCCGTAGTGATGCCATGTGAATGTCAGTTCTGCTGCTGGACTTTTCGATTCCCTGAAATTCTTCACCACTCTGTGCATCTCTCTCTCATTTCATAGTGATGCATTATTGTAAATGTCAGTGTCAATTGTGCACCTGCCTTTCGTGATTGTGCCGCACACGAGCGTGGTGCGAATGAACGCGCTCACCTCCGCAGGTGCTGTCGGTGCTGAAGCACTCACTGCTCGCCTTCAAACAGCCGCGAGCCCTGGAGATGCTGAAACTCTACTTCCTGTTTTCACTGCAGTTCCTGGTGAAAGAGGTACGACTGTGCTTGTCTGTCCCTGAAGCAGGACTGGTGCTGGCTCTGATCCTCAGCAGGCTGGGCTGGCTCCAGTCCCTACAGGTACTGTTCAGTGACTCACATTCCTTGTGACTGATACACTTCTCAAGGCTGGGCCAGGTAGTAATTGTTAGTCTTTCTCATATGGGTATTAAGTACTATTTTAAAGTGGCATTTAGTAAGTTATCTATTAATTCATGTATGTGGTGAATGCAGTCAAACTGATAAATGATTCTTGTTCTTTAGGGCTATGTAGACCGAGAAGGAAACCCCATGGGGTTTGCTGGACTGGTGTCACACTTGCACTATCACGAGCCTTCCAATCTTGTTTTCGTCAGTTTTCTGGTAAAGGGCCTTTTCCATAACCTGTGTCAGCCAACCAGGAGAGGTAAGCTTGGTGTTCCACGTGTGGTCTGAAAGCAGCACCGGGCGCTGTGGAGAAGCTAGCACGTTGGGAATACTGTTTCTACAAGGAAAATACAAGTGAACAGATAATGTAGATGCCAAATTAGATAAAATAAAGTGGTATATGCCTACTAATATAGATTATATAGGAGACAGCTACATTTTGTGGCAGCTGTCGAAAAATGTCGAGTTACTAATTTTGGAGATCCCTTGACTCCAGGATTCAGAACATTTTAATATATGATTTTTTTCATAAATATCTTTTCCGACTAAATCTAATATATGCTCATGTTAGAAAAAGGACAGGGAAAACCCTTATGTTAAAAATAATACTCACTGTTGATATTTGTGAATATTTTCTTTGAATAATTGTACAGTGTATTTAGACAGCTGATATCATGTCAGTTGCACAATCTGGCATCTTGTTTTCCCCCAAATATTTTTTTGGCAATATCACGTGCAAATTTTTGAATTCCACTTGCAATTTCTACCTGAAATTTCATTTAACATAGTTTTTATGAAAGCCTTTGATTTTTATAACTAAACCATAGATCTTTAAACAACGTCTCCCAGAGAAATGTTTCCGTTTGTCCTTAAATCTGTTATAGTTTCTGACGCTGGTGATTTCAGTGCCTTCCACAGCATGACTTGACTTTATCTTCTGTTGTTAACTGGCAGGAATGATGTCCCTTGCACAGTGTCACTAGGCTCTGAATGTGCAGTGTTCTGTGAGTCAAGGATGCTCAGGAAATTCTGTCTCCCACAGGCTCTGTAGGAGGAGAAATAATTTCAGGCAGTAAGAAGTGTGGTTGTGTTTATTGCTGTGTGTGGTGGAGGCAGGGCGTGTGCAGTTACAGACGTGGAGGTTGAACATTGGGTTGCTCTGTGAGGCAGGTAACATGGAATTTCATAAATAATGAAACTGAAACACAGAGAAGTTAAATCAGTTGCCTTGGTCCCCAAATCTTGAGCCAAGATTCGAAGATGAGCAGACTGACTCCAGAGCCCAAGCTTTTAAAGGTAGCATTTCTTAACACTGCATGTGATGCTCACGTGATGTGAAGGGTAAGGAATGACTCAGGCTGATGGTATTGACATGAGTGGCTGGCAGGTGAGGCAGGGAGGGGCCAGATGGTCTTTGGTGGGTGACTTTTGGAAAGCCTTAAGTGCTGGACTCAGGAGACTGGATTTTGTTTATGAGACACTGAGATGCAATCAGAGACTTTCGAGGAGGGGAGATGTGGTCATTACATGCTTTAGGAAAACTGATGACAGACTGAAGAAGGAGGAGTTCAGGTAAGGAGACACGGCAGCTAGTGGTTGGAGGACAGGGTCTGATGCAGAGGTGAAGGAGCAGCTGGAAGGACAAAGAAGGAGTAAGACTGTCCTTAGAGATTCCTTAGTTGCTGTATTTGTTACGCATTTCTAGTTTCTATGAAATAAAGTGCAATATAACATTCAATTTAAGCATTAAAAATGGGATTAATCCACTTTTTATGTTTATATAACAAGTCACTTTGTTCTGTATAGGCTCAAAATGTTTTTCTCAAGATGTTATGGAAAGGCTAGTGTTAGTCTTGGCACATCTGTTTGGAAGAAGATATATTCCAGCAAAGTTCCAAGATGCAAATCTCAAGTTTTATCAATCAAAGGTAAAATTTATGATCCTGTTAATGTTAAATAATTAAGATAATTAAATAGATCCTACCATAAATGATTCAGCAGCAGAATTTTATTAATATAGGATTCATTTGTTTTGTAGGGTAACAGTTTGTTCGTTCTGTAAACAGTGTAATCAATTTAATCTGTAATTCACGTCTCTATAAATCTATCCAAAGATTAAACGCTTTGAGGAGAATGGGATAAAAAATTTGATCTTGTTTTCCATATGATTGTATAGAAGTATAGCAGTCAGTGGCTAAAGAAAAAATGTAGGTAATTATACATGAAATGAACTAATAGTTCTCATTGACTATGTGGTTCTTTTAGGATCTTTTTACCTTGAGGTAGGGCTTCAGACAGGAAGTGTATGTTGTGAACCGTGATGTCCTCACTGAAAAAAATACTAGAATAGGCACCTAGGAAGTTACCACTTGACACACACAGAGCAACTCATCCAATTGTATTTGCAACACTTTCTGCGATCACGATTCCTTGTCACTGAATCAGCATCAAACACGATGACTTACGTGTTTCACTGGAATCTGAGAGAGTGGGGCGGGCTGGTTGTACCAGGTGATCTTCGTAAAAGGTGGCTAAGAAGAACAAAAAGAAGGCAGAGAAAGACAAATCCTCTGTTACCCGAGTTTTCTTCCTCCCTTGTAACCTCTGGTCTTTTGGTGACGGCCCTTCTGGCAGGTGTGAGGTGGCGCCTCACTCTGGTTCTGAGCTGCGTCTCCCTGAGGGTGAGGGATGATTAGTGTGGAGCACCTTCTAACATACGTGACGGGGACTGGGGTGCCTTCTTTGAGGAGATGTCTGTTCAAGTCCTTTGCCCCCTTTTTTGGCTGTTGGGCTGTACTAGATTCTTCTGTGTCTTATCTCCTTAGCAGGTAGATGGTTTAGAAGTATCTTCTCCCATTCCAGCAGTGCCTTTTCACCTTGTTGATTATTCCCTGTGCTGTGCAGAAGGTTTCAGTTTGATGTCGCCCCCCTTGTGTTTTCACTTGCGTTGTCTGTGCTTTTGGTGTCACGTTAACAGAATTACGGCCAAAATCAATGTTGCTGTATTTTCTCTTAGGAATTTTACAGTTTCAGGTCTTACATTTAAGTCTTGAATCCATTTTGAGTTTATTTTTATGTGCAGTGTATGGTAATAACACCAGGTTTTCACAGACTCTTCTAGGGAATACCAAAAGAGAAAGCAAAGCCTAAAGTTAACATCAGAACGTGACAAGGACATCATGAAAAAATTAGAGATGTGCCTCTTCCATGACTGTAGATGGAAGAATAATCAGAAAATATTAGCAAGACAAATCCAGTGTGAGTTTAAAACCCTCACAATCAGGTGAGTTGCATTCCAGGCTCAGAGGGGCTTTCTGTGGTTGCTGCTCCCCAGACATGCCACTAGATTCTTTGAAATATTCCCAAGTCCACTGTCATTTGAGGGCATCCTTCTATTTAAAAGATTGTTTTCACTAAGTAGCACAAAAGCAAATATTTACAAGTAGAGGTATTGGTTTTTATAACATACACAGAAACAGAAGAATGAGTTTCAAGTTAGTTTCACAGATGAAAGAATGAAATAGTTACGTTACTGAATAGATGGATAACTGTAGGATTATATTGTGCTGTTGTTTGCCCTTCTTCCAAACTTCCAGTTTTCAAGGAAGGTTTGTAGAGCTCTCTGAGAAAAATACTGGGCCTTCAGTTTTGTTTTGTCTTGATGATCTCCTTGCCGATGCAGGTGTTCCTGGAGGATCTCCCCGAGGACTTTAAGGCTGCCCTGGATGAGTATAACATGAACGTCACCAAGGGCTTTGCCTCCTTCCTGCTGGTTGTTTCCAAATTGGCGGACATGAAACAGGAACATCAGCTCCCATTGTCAAAAATAGGTAAGTGGGTCTTAGCTCTGCTGTGGAACAATTTAGAGGCTGAATCATCTTGCCTTAGACTGTTCGATCCCAGATGAAGAGCAGAGCCCTGGAAAGCTCAGTCCACCTGAGGACAAGGGGATCCATCCCTTCTGCTTTTCTCAAGAAAAAACAGGTATGATTATTAGAAGTTAAATAAAGGACAATGGAGAATGAAATTGAATAGAGTCATTTATAAGCCATCTTAATTAAAGGTTGCCTTTGGTTCAAGCCTGGAAAATGGAGTAAGTGCCCGTGGGAGGAGGAGACACTGGAGACTCTCCTGCCACTTCTTTCTTGGGAGGCACTCTGCTTGGTGGTCTTGGACGTCAACTCTGCAGATTACTTGGTCCAAACTCCGGCTTAGCTACAAGTTAGCAGTGAGGCCTCAGGCCAGTGACCCCATATTCACACCTCAGTTTTCTCCGCAGATAGTAAGAGAGAGTAACGTCATCCCCCTGGCGCAGGTGAGCTTTAAGTCACCGAGTTAACGCATGTGACTGTCTGGGAGCAGCGCCCAGCCCATGGTAACGTCATCCACCTGGTGCAGGTGAGCTTTAAGTCACCGAGTTAATGCATGTGACTGTCTGGGAGCAGCGCCCAGCCCATGGTAACGTCATCCCCCTGGCGCAGGTGAGCTTTAAGTCACCGAGTTAACGCATGTGACTGGAAACAGCGCCCCAGCCCACAGTAAACACTGTTAATCTTTGTTCTTATTTTTCATGATCTGTTGGGTGGAAATCTCCCAGGGGAAAGTAAGGAGAAAGGGATGGGGATACAGGGAGAGGGTAGAACTGTGGGTAGTAATTTCCTGGTTTCATTTCAGTGTCACATTCTCCATTGGAAAAAGTCAGGGAAGCGGACTTGTAGCTCCCTGGGCAACATTAAGGTGGGGGAAGCAGCATGTTCAAAAGCAGACGATAGCAGTGGGCTTCCCGGAGGAGGCAGCACAGGAGTGTGTGGATGTAGCCTCTGTCACAAAGCAGAGCTGACTTTGATGCACCATCTGGTGCTTCATGAAACTGGAAATGGAAAAAAATAGGTCTTCTCATACACTGTTTACAAAGCTGCTGATGGTGGCTGCCTGAATCACCCTGTCTAGAAAGATTCTGAGGTCAAACCTAAGTAAGGTGGGAGAAGGTACCAAGGTGATAACAACAGTTCTGGGCTGAAAGGGCAAGAATTTAAATTTAGCCTTTAATTACCTGTTGATCAAAAAAATTCTATGATACTGATAAGGACATTAGTAGCTAACATTTACTGAACGTGCCAACATGTGCCAGTCACTGTGGTCAGTCTTGTTCGGTCTTCATACGACGTCGGCCCTGGGAAGTCGACTGTCCCCCCCAGCAGTATGGTGTAGAGCAGGTGCATCAAGCCTGGTAGTTTGGCTGAATTTTAAAAGCTGATCTATCCAATCTCTTGTGGTCAGATTTCACAGGTAAAGAGTGCGAGGACTCCCAGCTCGTGTCTCACCTGCTGAGCTGCAAGGAAGGGAGAAGAGCCGTTTCTCCATTTGCTTGTCTCTCTGGGAACTCTGATGCTGATTTGCTCCATCCAGAAACTCCAGACCATGTAAGTGGAAAATGGGGCTTATAAATAAAAGTCTCAAGAAAGAATTGGATGTATAGCTGTAGGCAGTTTAGCAAGGGCTTCAAATTCTCCAAATTGAAAAAAAAAAATCCAGGTGTAGCAACAGAAATATCCAGGAAGTGGCGCGATTTGTTTCTCATTCTGGCCTGAGGACCCCTGCCCCATTACACAGAAATCCAGGACCAGCACTTCTCTGGAGACTGACACGGGTTTGCTGTGAAAAGAGCACGTTAAACGACCTTCAGGCTTCCCAGTCTTGCTGTAGGTGCTGTTAATCCCATATATTCTGGATCTCAGATGTCAGAAATGGAGTATAAAGAACCAGATACATTTCAGATATGCTGGATAATCCATTCGAATGTTGGAATAGACTTGTAGAAATTTAATTTATACTTTAATTCAAAATCTGAGAAAGAAAATAAGTTTTGTCACATTTGATGTTACAGTGTCTCAGCTCCATTCTATTCCAGAAGCAGATAGTCCTCTGCCACGTAAAATAATCCAGTGTCACTGGAAGGAGTTTTGAAATGTTATATGGACCCTTGTGAATTTTAAATAGACACACATACTTTTATCATGTATTTAAACAGTTTCAGATGATTTGGGTTCCATCTTCAGATAAATGTTGACGTGTTAAAATAATAGCATTGCATCATTCTTTTAAATGGATAAAATGGAATATAAATACTAAAGTGTTTTAACACCCATAACTTGCAAGTTAAAAACATTCAATGGTGGTTCTGTTTTTGGGTTTTTGAGAAACCTCCATACTCTTCTCCATAGTGGCTGCACCAATTTACATTCCCACCAACGGTGTATGAGGGCTCCCTTTTCTACACACACACACACACACACACACACACACACATGAAAAAAACAGTCCAGAATAAAATTTAATGATTTAATTAAATTTTCTCTTATGTTTAGATTCTGCATTCCCCCATATTTTTTACCTTAATGTAACAAATTTTTAAACATGAAGTTACTATACCATTTATATTTCTTAACTTAAGTAGAATACAGTTTCAATGTAATACTTATTTTCAGTTGGCCACAGAAACGTAAGTATAATACGAATTTGGAGAAGTAATTACTAGAAGTAATGTTAATACTGTATTGAAAAGGTGTGTATTAATGAGATGAATGAGGCCGTTTCTTTTTTAATTAGTCCGTGTAACTGTGGATGAATATTTACTTGTTTTCAGAATGAAACAGAATTCCAGCATCAAATCTTAATTCAGATTCTGAGAAACTTTATTCAAATAGTTCAGTAGCTGAGAATGGAGTAATTGTCGTTATAACAGTAATAAACAATTCTTCTAATGCCTTATGAGCTATATGCCCCAAATCACCTAACAATTGATTGTAAAGATATATTTTAATCTTCTCCTAATTAACAACTTGATTAGATTCACCTTCAATTTTGTTGAATACAAGTAATTGGAAACTGCCTAATTTTTAAAGATTGTTTGAAACAGTCTTTAAAGCCATCCACTTTCTCAGTAAGAAAGCAAGCTTGTCCTTTGTTGCTACTCAGCACGTTTTCAAATCCCAAGGAAATGTATCATAGTAAGTTAGGGGAGACACTTTGTTTTATAAAATGAGAAAAAAGCATTCATGAAACAAGAGGTGAGAAAAGGAGGTTTTTTTTGTTTGTTTGTTTGTTTGTTTGTTTGTTTTTTACTGATAAGGTGCATGGTTTAGAAACAAACTGGAGACCAGCGTTCAGATCCTGTGTGAAGCCCTCTGGAGCTGGCTGCATAGGTCTTTATCCCCGTTGGTTTGGTGCCTTGTAATAAACCGCCCTTGAAGAATGTGGAATTCTGGCAAAGTAATAATAAAGGACTGCACTTTAGTTTACAAGAGCAGTGCTTTTATGAAGCTCCCCCCACCCCCGTAGTTTGTGTGTATGATTACAATTAATTACTCATGTAAGAGGTTTGTAGCCAACCACATTAAAAAAGACATCATATTACTAGTTAAGTTGGATCATTTCCCTTCTCTCTGTTATACAGTGAGTCTGGCTGAGGGACAGGATGTGCCATTCACTTTTGCTTCCTTTCCACATTCAAGCTCTTCCCTGGGGTTTAGAGGGACGCAGACAGTTCTCATAGGATGTAATGTCTGTGTCTTACCCCCATGTGGTCACCATCCATTAGGAGACTGCGAAGGACAGGACAGGAGCTGAGTTGGACCCCCAGTTGCTGCTGGCGGTGTGCTCAGAAGGGTCCTTCCTACTGCACCCACTGGGAAGTGTCTGGCAGCAGGGAATGTTTCCAGAGTGTCTCATGCCCTTTGCCTCTCCCAGCTCACTTGGTACAGATTTACTAGTGTAAGCCTTCAAACCTGGCCTTTATTGTTTGTCACGTTTTAGTGCAATACCAAATATGCACACATGCACATCATTTTTGTGGATGGAATTAGGTTTATTTATTTATTTGGTTTAATGGTGATACTGGGGATTGAACCCAGGACCTTGTGATTACTAGGCACGTGCTCTGAGCTCTGCCTTCCCCTTCCCCTGTATGTGCACATCTTTAAATGGTGTGTAGAAAAGCCACAAAGCATCACACTGCCGGGAACAGAATATATGTGGGTATATGTATGACTGAAATGTGATGCTGTACACCAGGAATTGACACAACATTGTAAACTGAATAGACTTCAATCAAAAAAATTAAACCAAAACCAAAACAAACTATGGTGAACAGCCACGGACTCAGGACCCGTGTGCTCCTCCTCTGTTTCATTCTCCAGGATAGCAACTACCCTAAACTCGGTGTTTTTCATGCTCCTTTTAAAATGTCCTATTCCAAAATCACTTTTTATTTTTGCTGCTTTTGAATTTTACAGAAAGTGAAGGAACACTTACTGTGGTCGCCTGGAAGGTGCTTTTTTTGCAGTTGGCACTGTGCCGTGAGACGCATCCGTGTTGTGACCTGAAGCTCTATTCTGTTTGCACTACTTCATGGTGTTCGCAGTGTGAATGTAAAACCACCTGCTGCTCTGTTCTCCTCCTGGTGAAGATCTCTGTCTGTTTCTCATCTTGACTGTTGCTCACAGGGTCACCAGGGAGGTCTGGGACACTTGGGCATCAGTTTCCTGTGAGTGTGAATCTTCTGGATTTTTGGGGTCAAAACGATTTTCTGGACCATAATGGAGTAAGAATGCTCCAAGTACTTTTAATAATAATAACTTTCTAAGTGACTCCCAAGGCATTTAGACAGTCCTCGTTCTGCCCCCTGTGCACTCTCCTGGCTGTGTCTGGAGTTCTCGACCCTGGATAGTTTCCAAGAAATGCGCAGATGTGGAGAGCTACTGATGCGTTCTTCCTCTTCTTATTTTTCTTCTCCTTTCCCTGCATCTTCCCACCCTCCCCTTGCATTCCGGCCCTTGGGCTGTAGAAGTGTTGCCATTGTTCAGATCAGCGGGTCCCTTCTATGGAAACATAGGCCGCACCAGCTCCCTGAAGGCCCACTTACAGAGATACTGCCTTCACCAATTAGGTTAAGGGCAAAATTTTCAAGTAGCTTTTCTTTCCTGGTGAGTCTTGCTTTATTCTAGGGGCTGGATGGTGGAAGTTTTCATTCATGTGTTGTGAGAGTGATGTTCGTAGGTGGAGCCAACCACCCGTAGTCTTGCTTGGAAAGGCACCAGCGCACTGCGTCTGGAAGACACCCTCTCCCTTCACTGTGAAGGACATGACCACAAAGCACAGTGTAAGAAATCATAAACATTCTTTACACATAAATGACAAATTAAGAAGATCTTATTTCTTCAGGTCACTCGGTGCACAATCGGTATCAGTAATATCTCGGCTCCTGTGCTGTGGCCCCAGAGACTTGATAACCAAGGAAGGAGGATGCCGCTCAACGCTTATGCACTTGATTTCTACAAGCACGGTTCCTTGTTGGGACTAGTCCAAGACAACAGGTGTGTTTCACCTCTCTGTCCCTCTGTCTCTGTCCCTGTCTCCACCTCCACCATCTGTTCTCTGTCTCTGCCTCCACCATATGTCTGTCTCTGTCCCTGTCTCCACCTCCACTGCTGCCCCTGCTTCTCTCATTGCCACCTCTCCCTCTGTCTCCATGTCTTTCCACATTCATGTCCACATCTGCATCTGTTTCTTTCATCTCCATCTCCACCACCTCTGCCTCCACCTGTCATTCCCACCTCTGCCTCTGTTTCTGTTTATATATCCCTCTCCATCTCCATGTCTTCATATATCTCATGAATTACCACAATGAATTTTAGACCAAAGCCTTTTCACAATTTCAAGCATGGGTTCATCATGCTGAATATACTAGAATTTTTTCTCATGGACTAATGGCAGGAGAAAATAGTACATTTGGTGGTATTGTTATTTGTGGTTGACCAGCAGACTCTTGGGACTTAGGCTGACTCACTTGACATAAAGCTGTATGCCACAAACAGAAACATTCACACATCCCCACAGATGTATTTTTATTTATTACTGTCCTACTTATTCATTATTAAATATTTCAAAACCTCGTAACTAATAAATACTGCTGTGCTCACTGTTATTTGAGAAAAGTACATAAAAAATATAATTCACGTCTGAGGACTGAGAACATGGCAGTTGTTTTAACTCTTTGGCAGGGAAACCATTTTCAGAAACTGTATTCAGGGGTAGACCCTCTGGGACTTACTGGGAGTGGAGGAATTGGCCCAGCCACCAAGCACCTTGATGTGTGTGGTGGGGGGACATTCTGTTACACCATCAGAAATTAAAAGTGCATTTGACATAAAATTTGGAACAATCTCTGTTGAACTCAAGTATTTAAAACTTCTGCCCTCTTGAGCAATGTTGATTGTTTTTGAAAGTGTGACTCATTATTGTGAATAAACTTGTGACACCAGTGAGTAATCCACTGGGTTCTTCTCTGACTCACTGGCCCCATTCACTCTCCTGATGCTATCTTTTCCACTTGGGTTTTCTCCCGAGGTCAGCCTCCCATGTTCTTGGATGAGCTGTGCTGTGGTACTCATGACTCTTGAGTTCACAACCCTCCTTCCCACGGATTAGGTCATCGTTTGGGAGTCTGTGGCAGAAAGTATTTTGGTCAATACATCTCGACTGACAAGTTATCTGTTATTGACAAACCCAACTTTTCAATATGAAATGAGAGATTCCGTGATTTTTTATAGCATTAATTTTCAAAATGTTGTTTTGTTTAGGATAAACGAAGGAGCTGCCTATCAGTTGTTGAAGGACTTTGCCCTCACCATTCAGTCTATCAGGTGTGTGATGCATTTTAAATACTGAGTTCAGATATTCCGATACGTTAATGGTAACCTGAAAAATGTTGAGCTTGTACTTCCAGGGGCCACTGAGCCTCTCAGGTGCCAAACATTTCAGCTCCCCAAGGACTTTGCAGAAGTTTTCCTCAACACTGTTGCATTGTTTCTATAATAGAACTAATTCCAAAGTCCACTCGAAATTAAGTTTCACCCGGCCCAGAGCCTCAGCCCAGACACGTGGCACCAACAGGCATCAAAGCTCAAAGCCTCAAGAACCCCTAGACCCTGGCAGCCTCAGCTCCACATCCCAGGTTCCTGTTATAGTTAATGACACACAGGTGATGCGGGGGGTGAGGAGGATGTGTGGGGGCTGAGAGCCGGGAACAGTGAGTGGGAACCTGTATGTCATGTTACATCTGTGGGTCCGTGAGGACACCAGGGAGACGCTGGGCCTCAGGCGAATGACAGAGCCTGATGCAGTGTCCCTAGCCCCTGACTGGCCCAGCCAGACTGCCCTTTCTTGGATTTCCTCTCTCCATTCTTGTCACCCTCATGTCAGTTTCTTACACGGCTGTAACTGGTGATCACACATGGTGTATCTAAACCAGCACAGCTTCATGACCCTACCGATCCTGAGGTCTCATGTCTAAAAGGGGTCTCCCTGGGCAAAAGCAAGGGTGTCAGGGCTGCATGACAGAGGCTCTGGGACAGTCTGTTTGTCTTTTCTGGCTTCTAGAAGCTTTGATCTAGGCCCCTTCTGCCCTCAAAGCAGCACTGGGGGCAGAGGCTCACGTCAGGCCCCTCTGACGTCACCCCTTCCACCTCCCTCTTCCACTTAGGATGTCCTTTGTGACAACAGTGGACCAGCTGGTCCCTCCGGGTTAATCTCCATCTCAAGCTCAGCTGATTAGAACTTCACTTGCATTTGCAGCCCTGACTCTCCACGTGACCCACCAGTTTCTGCATGTCTAGGGATTAGGATGTGGACCCCTTTGGAGGACCGTTACTCTATTCACCACACCCTGTGTTCTGTATTTGCTCACATCTCTAGGTCACGGGAGGATTATTTTGCTTTTTTGTAGAGGTAGTTGCCTGTGGGTGTACGTGTGTGTGTGGGTGCATGCATATACATATGTCTGCATGCACATGTGCATGTATGCATGTGTGTACACGTGTGTGTGCACGTATGCACGTCTGTGTGGTCTGTGTGGATGGACGTACAGGGTTCTGAGATACATATGCTCCTTGTCAGTCTTTCATCATCTAGTGGGGTTTACTTCACTCTGCCTCCCCAGGGAGAGCTCTTCTGGCCCTGAATCTCAGCAGCATGGGCACTTTTTACCTGTCCCTGTATTTCCATTTCCAGCATCTCTTTATGGGAACTGTGTGGAAATGAAGAGGACAACGTGGTCTTAGCATTTGAGCAGCTGAGAGAAACCTTTTTTGAAAAATTTAAAAAAATCTGAAAACAAAGTCTTACCCAGACCACTTGGAGGACGGCCATGGACGTTTTTCAAGTCATAATTTCTGATTCTGATGCGTCTTGTTAGGAACATGTGCAGGATGGAGTAGGGAGAGTGAGGCTTTGAGCTGGGGCTGTGACCGCCCTGCCGTGCTTTCTCCTGGGCCCCTGGGATGGACTGTTTCCTGTCTCTGGATCTCGGCTTCTCTGCACAGCTTAGTGATGATGCTCACAGCTTGGCTGGCATGTGATTGACTGAGAAACATGAGGATTTTGCTTGTGGTGGAAGAACCAGTTTTGCTCTGTGAGGCCTAAGCTGGTCTTACATTCTCAGCATTTCTTTTCTCGTTGTAATTTGTAAAAATTCTGTTAAGATTAGAATAAATAATTACAGTGCCCTGAAGTTGAAATGTGACTCTCTGATTAATTTACATGTGATGGCGTGACTTAGATACATGGCTGTTAGGAGAGCACCTGCCAGTGAATGAAACTCCTTTTTATAAAACGCAATGAGACTTTAGGCATAAATTCTGTGATGCTTTATAATGAAACATAACTGATGTTTTAGCTTGATTTTAATTGTATGTAAGTGACTGAAGAACCACAAACAAAAAGAGGTTTAGTCTTATTTACCATTGGCCTCTTCGTGTTAAATCTATGCATCTTTCAGTCCATTTACACATGTTTTCATTTTATGTAACGTGGCTTATGTATAATCACTGTTCCTCCCAGCCTCACCTTGGATTATAGTTCTAGAACCTATTTTAGACCCTAAATTTGAACAGAGCCTTTCGTCCTCAGAGCTGGAAGTCTGCTGTCTCCTGCTGTCCTGATGTCTTATGACAGATGGTCCCTTGTGTGGCATTATTTCTACACAGATTGCATCAACTTGGAAAACACCTGTGGTTCATTTTATCTGGAGATGGAGGAATATTCTGTCTCCCCAGCATTGTGTGTGCCACATAAGGGGTCCCTGCTTTCTTTGGGCTAAACTGATAACATGCCTCATAAGAATTTCTGAGCACGAAGACACCTGGAAACCGATGTGGCCTCTGCTGCTCCTTTATCTCTGTTTCAGACAGTGATACACAGTATTCATCTATTATTACATGGGTCTCCACCCCTTACTTGTAGCTTCGTAAATCTGATGGGGACGTGAAGTTTCTTCTTTTCCCATGTGACTGAGCCAATCTGAGTCCCTGACTTTTAGGAGGAGAATAAGATTATTTCTTGCAACCTGATGCTCTTTTAAAAGAGGAAGTTACACCTGACCTCTTTGAGGTGTGTCTAATGGGCAGCTTCCTTTTTGATTTTTAGCAACAACTTTAAAGAGTAACTGTTAAGAACTTACAAAGAGTGAGTTTGCACAGGCTCTGGACACGTTTTCTGCTCCAGTTGTGATCATGTGGAATTTTTCCTTGAGAAATATGTACAGAGACTCTGCTGTGATTTACTGGAAAATCATTATTACCACAATAATTTATTCCCATCTTTTTCCCCAAAAGAGGGAAAATCGTATTTGCATTGGGCTTATGAATGGTTTTCTGGAAGACCCATTTATCAAAAGTTTTTATTTAGAGAAAATTGTGGGTTCATATGGTATTAAGAGAAATAATAAACCTATGCATGTGTGGTCAGTTAATTTACAACAAAGGAGGCCAGAATATACAATATGAAGGGACAGTCTCTTCAGTAAATAGTGTTGGGAAAACTGGACAGCCACAGGCAAAAGAATAAGACTGACCGTTATCCTACATAAAAAGTAACTTAAAGTGAATTAAAGATGTGAACATAGGACCTGAAATCTTAAAACTCCTAGAGGAAAACTAAGGGTAAGGCTCCTTGACACAGGTTTTGTTAATGATTTATTGAATCTGACAAAAGCAAAAGCAACAAAAGTAAAATCAACGAAAGGGATGACATCAAACTAAAAAGCTTCTGCACAACAAAGGAAACCATCAGAATGAAAAGGTGGCCTGCAGAATGGGAGGTGTTTGCAGACCGTGCATCTGCTCAGGGGTGAATAACCAAAATAAAGAACTCATACAACTCAATCCCCAAAACCCCCAAATACTCAATTGAAAATTGGGCAGAGGATCTGAATAGAAATTTTCTCAAAAGACATACAAATGGCCCAAAAAAAAAAAAAAAAAAAGGCCCACGAAAAGATGCTTAGCATTGCTAATCATCAGGGAAATGCAAATCTAAACCACAGTGAGACATCACCTGACACCAGCCAGAGTGGCCGTCCATGGAAGACAAGAGGTAGCAAGTGCTGGAGAGGGTGTGGAGGAAAGGAAGCCCTCATGCACTGTTAGCTGGAATGTAAATTGGTGCAGCCCCTGTGGAAAATAGTATGTAGATTCCTCCAAAAATTAAAAATAAAGTGACTATGTGACCCACTTGAGGGTTTTTATCTGAAGGAAATGGAAACACTAACTTGGAAAAATATCTGCACCTCCATGTTCACCGCAGCATCATTTACAGCAGCCAAGACAAAACAACCAGTGTTTCCCGAGGGATGAATAGATAAGATGTTACCAACAGCCAGGGAACAGATCAACCAATGTCCACTGATGGACGAATAGATAAAATGTTATGTACATATGTAAAATTCAGCCATAAAAACGAATGAAGTTTTGCCATTAGTGACAACGTGGATGGACCTTGAGAGCACTGTGCTAAGTGAAATAAGTCAGATAAAGACAAAAGACCGTATGAGCTCATGTAGAATCTAAACAAACAAAAAATGAACTCATACAGAGAAGAGATTGGTAGTTACCATAGGCAGGAGGTAGGGGGTGGACAAAAACAGGCGAAGTGGGTCAAAAGGTACAAACTTTCAGTTCTAAATAAGTCTTGTGATGTAATGTACAGCATGGTGACTATAGTAAATAATACTGTGTTGTACACACTTGTCCCTTGGAATCTCCAGGGGGTTGGTTCCAGGACCCTCTGCAGACACCAGAATCCACGGATGCCCAAGTCCCGGAGTGGGCTGTCTGTTTCCAGGGATCCTGCATCTGCAGATCCAGCCAAGTGCAGGGAGTAAGCAGAGCACATGTACCCTGGTTGGTTGAATCTGTGGATTTAGCACCTGAGGATTTGGAGGAACAACTGTATATTTATCAAAAAAAAATCCAAGTATAAGTGGACCTGTGCAGTTCAAACCCGTGTTGTTCAAGGGTCAGCTGTATTTGAAAGTTTCTGAGAGAGTAAATCTTAAAATATTGCAGGAAAATAAAATTATAACTGTGTGGTGGTGAATGCTAACTAGACAACATGATGATCATTTCACAACATAAACTTACAGTGAATCATCATATTGTGGACCTGGCACTAATGTTCTATGTAAGTTATGTGTCCATTACAAGAGATAATTCAAAAATAACATAGGGAGACCCATGAGGCCTTTCCCCAGTCTCCTAAATGCTAGGCGCTTGCATATAGTGCAGTATCAGAACCAGGAAGTCGATAGAAATGGAGTCTGTTGCTCAGATTTCGTCGGTTTCCCATGCTCTCATTTGTGTGTGAGCATTTAGTTCTGCGCAGTTGTGTTGCACGTGTAGGTTACTGTACCCACAACCACAGTCAAGACACAGAACCGTCCCATTGCACAAAGAACCCTCTTCCTGTCCTTTTATAACCACAGTCTCCCCCCACTGTCTTCTGTTCCCCTTTTTCCTTCCCACCAGATCTCATACCCACCCCCCTACCCCCTCGTGCTGTGTGCCCAACCCTCCTGTCCCTAACCCCTGGCCACCACCGGCTGTTCTCTATTTCTGCGATGTTACCATTTCAAGACCCATATAAATAGACTCCTACGGTGTGGTTGGCTTTTTTCAGTCAGTGTAACTCCCTCGAGGCCAGTCCAAGCTCTTGCATGTTGCCCACAGTGTGCTATTTTATGACCGAGTCGTGTTCTCCAGTCAGGACGTCCCTCTGTTTGTTACCCCGTTCAGCCCACTGAAGCACTGGGTTGCTTCCAGGTTTGAGCTGTTAGAAATAAGCTGTTAATATTCATGCTTCCTCTGTTTCTTTTTCTTCTGTTTCTCTTTTCTTGCCTTCCCGTGAATTACCTGAAAATGTTTGGATTCCATGTTGATTTACTGATATACCACTCTGTACCGTTTTCTTAGCGGTTGCAACATACATTGTAACTTACCACAGTCCGCAGGTGGCGAGGTCTTACCCACACTGTTACTCAGGCCCCTTTACCCTTCCCACTTTCTAAGTGGAATCGTTGTAAGTGTTTTCTCAACATACACTGAGCACCGCATCAGGTGATGTTAACATTTTTACTTCAACCATTAAGTATGATTTAATAAGCTCATGGGAAGAATATTCTATTTACCCCTATTTTTACTCATTCTGAGTGTCTTTTTCCCTTTCTGAAGGCCCACACTTTCTCTTGTGAACCTTTCCTTTCAGCTAGAGAATTTCCTTTTCCTGTTCTTGGAGGGTAGGTTTGCTGGTGACCCATTCCATTCTCCTTCGATAGACAGTTTTTATTTCCTCTTCCATCCCAAAGAATATTTTCACTGGGTGTAGAATTTATGATTCATGGGTTTTTAGAAATTTCAGTTGTTGAAAAACATTGTGCCACTTCTTCCGGCCACCGTGGCTTCTGATGAGATGGCCCCTGGCACCTGCATGGGGGGCACTGTGGGCTGTGGGCAGTTTCTGCTTTCAAGACTTTGTAGTTTTCAGAAGTTTAATTATGATGTTTTCTTTGCCTGATTTTTCTTTTTCTTATTTGGGGCTCTTTTAGCTTTTTCACTCTGGGG
Organism: Camelus bactrianus; assembly: GCF_048773025.1. Taxonomy (NCBI): domain Eukaryota; kingdom Metazoa; phylum Chordata; class Mammalia; order Artiodactyla; family Camelidae; genus Camelus; species Camelus bactrianus. The sequence continues at coordinate 43,776,831 of NC_133558.1, read as the reverse complement.
GTTCATGTTGCTTAATTTGGGACGTTTTCAGCCATTATTTCTTTAGGTAACTCTTGAGCCCCACCCTTTCTCCTCTCCTTCTGAGACTCCAGCAGAATGAGTGTCGGCTTTTGTGGGTGGCCTCACAGGTCCCTGACACTCTGTTCATTTCTTTCTCAGTCCCCTTTCTCTCTGTTACTCAGGTTGGTGAGCGCTGTTGACCTGTCCTCAAGGTCACACACGCACACACTCTCTCTCTCCCTCCCTCCCTTTGCAGCCTGCTCTGGAGACGCTCCCTCGGGTCTCCTGTTCTCCATTTCATCCCATAATAAAGCCCTAAAACTAGTGTGGCAGTTTCTTTGATGGAAAAATGTCGGCAGCTGTGAAGACCAAGGTGAGAAACCAGACTGGGTGACTTTAACCACTTGTGGCTCAAAGGTTCTGGGGAAAAAACATGGAGCCATGAAACATTTATTATAGGAATCTAGCAAAATAAACCGCAGTGTCAGCTGAAGATACCATTTGTTAAACTGAGTTTTATTTCAGCCTCAGTGTTGACTAACTGCACATCCAACTAGCACAAAGCTGGCCGGGGCCGGGGAACGAGCGAGCATTCCTCCCCAGGGGCTAGGTGTCTACTCAGAGCCGCGTCCAGACAGCAGTAACTACAGCCCCAGAGCCGCATTCCTTGGTTTCCAGGACCACGTCCAGCCGCAGTGGGTACAGGAAAGCCTTGTTTTCACGTCCAGCGTCAACGAGGCTGTGTGGGACAGGCACGATCGATCCGTCTGTTAATACAAGGTTAGACTTGGTTTCGTCCCGGCACGCCCACACAAGTAACAAGAGCTAATTTGGTTTTACATCATACACGCTGATGAGACATCACTTCCCCTAATAAGTGCGGAACTGAGGAGGGACTTCGACCACTTGAGACATCTGCACAGGTGACAGGCTGAGCCTTTGTTAAGCAGGAGGACATAAAACAGGATCAAGAAAGAATATGGGGAGAAGCAGAAACCGGCTTTCCGAAAATTCTCCAGCCACGGAGGTCTCACGCACCTGGCAGGAGGCTGCCTGACCTGGGCACACGTGGCCGTGGGGACCAGGGTGGCAAGCCAACGAGGAGAAGCTTTCTCTTGTCCCAGGTTCATGTGAAAACTACAGAATCCGACTTTCCCCAACATGTCCAAATCTTCCATCCTTTTAATTAAAAATCCAGGACAGAGCAGCCCTGTGCCTCCTGGCTCTTTCTTCCTGCAGCAGAAAGCCCCGGACACCTCAGAAACGGGAATAGACACCTGGAGGGGGGCGGGGTGATGTGGCAGTGAGTTCTCCAGTTCTCCTCACTGCCTCCCGTACATCCAAGAGGTGGGGGCCCCACCACCCCTGTGCTTCCCCCTGTGTCCTGGGGCCACCCTGACACCCCTCCCCCCCACCTTGGCACCAGAGAGAGAGCGAGGCAGCGTGGGTCACCCTCAGCTGTCCCTCCTTCCTCTGTGGTCCAGCATCAGCCCAGCTTCAGAGCCGTGGTGTCTGCTTTCTGCCCATGTGTTATACCGTTAGTGATCTGGCCAAACTGAGCGAGTGGACAGTGTCCTCCAACACAGTTTGCCTTTTCCTCATTGCAAGACCAACCGTTTGGCCCCGAATCTCCCTCCTTTTTATCTAAATGCTTTAAAACCACATGGAATAGCTTCCCTACTAGATGGTCTTTTCCATTTTGGGACCTACTAGAAAGGGAAACACAAAAGTGCCCATCAGATGCTGTTCTCCACAGCGTCTGCTCCGATTTCCAGTCCCTCCAGCAGTGCGTGAGGGCCCCCTTTCCCCCACACCCTCGCCAACACTTACGGTTTCTTGTCTTGTTGATGACAACTGTTCTGACAGGTGTGAGGTGGGATCTTACAGTGGTTTTGAATTTTATTTTCCTGATGTTCAGTGGCATTGAGCATTTTTTCATGTGCTGGTCAGCCTTATGCTTGTTTTTGGGAAAATGCCTGCTCACTTACTCTGCCTATTTTCTAATCAGATTGTTTGTTCTTTTCGTATCAAGTTGTGTGAGTTTTAAAAATATTTTGGATATTAGCCCCTTATTGGATATATCATTTGCAAATACAGGCATAACTCTGAGCTGTTGCAGGTTTGGTTCCAGACCAATGCAATAGATGAATATCATAATAAAGCAAGTCACACACTTTTCTGGTTTCCCAATGCATATAGAAGTTGCATTTACACTGTACTATGGTCTGCTAAGTGTGAAATAACATTATGTCTTAAAAAAACAATGTACACACCTTAACTTAAAATATTTTACTGCTAAAAAATGCTAACCAGCACCTGAGCCTGCAGTGAGCCATACTCTTTGTTAGTGGAGGAGTTGAAATTCTGTGAGAATTAAGAAAGTGTGAGACAAAGACATAAAATGAGCAAATTCTGTCAGAAAAGCGGCATCTACAAATTTGCCTGATGCAGAGCTGCCAGAAATGTTGTGTGTTGCAGCCCAAGATCAGCAAAGATCAGCAAGAAGACACAGTCAGCCCATGTGCTCTCCGTCCAGCAGACGGCCCTGCCTGCCGTGTCATGGCTCTTTTGGTGAAGTCTCATTTGTTTCTTTTTGCTTTTGTTTCCCTTGCCTGAAGGACAGACCCAAAGTAAATGTCACCAAGACTGAACAAAGGGTGTGCTGCCTGGGTTTCTCTTCCAGGAGTGTTACGGTCTCGGGTCTTACATGTAAGTCTTTAATCCACTGTGAATTTATTTCTGTATTTGGCATGGAAGAGTGGCCCGGTTTCACTCTTTTGTATGTGGCTGTCCCATTTTCCCAGCACCAATATTTCTTCCTTTTTTTTTTTTTCCAGAAATGAATTTAACTTCAATTTTATTTTTAACATCTACATACATATATTCATTTTCATAATTTTTTCATTAAATATTATTACAAGATATCAAGTGCAGTTCCCTGTGCTATACAGAAGAAGCTTTTTTTTAATCTATCTTAATATAGAGTATTTAATATTTGCAAAGCTCAAACATGTGTTGAAGAGACTGCCTTTCCCCACTTGAACATTTTAAAGTGAACAGTTCAGTGACACTTGTTGCATTCATAAAGGGGAACCACCCCCTCTATCTGGTTATTAAACATTTTCATTAGCCCACAGAAGTCTGAGCCCCGTCTCTCCCCTCATCCTCTGTCTCTGTTCTCCATCTTGCAGGTTTATCTAGTCTGGATATTTAATATCACTGGACAAGGTTCACCCATGTTGTAACGTCATCAGTATCTGATGCCTTTTTGTAGCTGGATTTCACTCTGCTGTTTGTATGTAAACAGCTTATCCAGGTGATGGGTGTTGGGTTGCTTCTTCTTTTGGTGAACGTGCTTGTACTTGCACTTGTCTGAGTCCCTGTTTTCAGTTCTCTTGTGTACATACTGATGGGTAGAATTGCTGGCTCATATAGTAACTCTGTTCAACTGTTTTAGAACCACTGAAATATTTTCCACAACAACTGAACCATTTTACCTGACCACCAGCAGTGTTCGAGAGTTCTCATTTCTCTGCAGCCCCACCACACCTGTTATTTTCCTTTTTAAAAATTACAGCCATTCTAGTGGGTGTGAAGTGGTTTTGATTTAATTTCCCTGAACACTAAAGACGTTGGGCGTATTTTCATGTCATGAAAGAGATGTATATATTTTTTGGAGAAATGTCTATTCAAGTCCTTTACCCATTTAAAACTTACGTTGTTTTCCTTTTTGTTGTTGAGTTGAAGTCCTTTTATATTCTGGCTACTAGACCCTTATCAGATACACGACTTGAAATTATCTTCTCCTAATCTGTATGTTAATTTTTCATTTTCTTGATAATGTCTTTGGTGCACAATTTTTTTTTTTTTTTTTTTTTTTTTTACTTTTGATGAAATTCAACCTATCTAATTTTTCTTCTGTTACTCATGCTTTTGGTGTCGTATCCAAGAATCCCTTCCTAAGTTCATGGTCATGAAGCTTTATCCCTATGTTTTTTTCTAAGAATGTTACCAGTTTTAGCTCCTGTATGTAGATTGTTGATCCTTTTTGATAAATTTTGGCATATGGTGTGAGATAAGGTTCCGGCTTCATTCATGTGCATCTGAGTACACAGTTGTCCCAGTGCCACTTGTTGAATTCTTCCTAACCTTGCCAAAGCCCAGCTGGCCCTAGGTGTGTGAGTTTATTTAGGTTTTCAGTTCTGTACCATTAACCTACATGTCTGTTCTCCTGCCAGTACTATGCTGTTTTGACAACTGTAGCTCATGAAATGTGTGGGTCTTTCAACTTTCTTTGTATTCAGTATGTTCTGGCTTTTCAATGTCCTTTGTAATTCCACATGCATTTGAGGATTATCTTTTCCACTTCTGCAAAAAAGGCTGTGAGAATTTCGATAGAAATTGCGATGAATCTATAGATGACTTTGAGTAGTATTGGCATCTTAGCAATATTAAGTCTTTCAATCCATAAACACAGGATGTCTTTCCATTTTGTAGGTCTTCCTTAATTTCTTTCAGCAATATTGTAGTTTTCAGTGTGCATGTCTTTGACCTCCCTTGTTAAATTTATTCCCAGGTATTTTATTCTTACATGTGCTCTGACACCTAGACCCTTCCCCATAATATTCTTTCCAGGAAGTGCCTTGCTTTCGTGTAGAAACTCTACTGATTTTTGAGTGTTGATTTTGTACTCTATAACTTTGCTAACTTTATTAGCTCTGATACTAAGTTATTTTGTGGATTCTTCAGCATTTTCGACCCATGGGAATCACATCATCTGTGAACAGACAGAGTTTTACTTTTTCCTTCCCAATTTGAATGCCTCCTTTTTCTTCTTACCTAACAGCTCTGGCCAGTACTACTAGTAAATACTGAATAGCAGCAGTGAAAGCAGACATCCTTGTTTTGTTCCTGATTAAGGAAAAAACTTTCAGCCTTTTATCATGGAATTTGATGTTCACTGTGAGCTTTTCCTAAATGTCCTTTGTCATGTTGAGTAAGTTTCCTTATGTTGCTAGTTTGCTGCCTGTCTTTATGAAAGGTGATCTAGTGGCTTTTCCCCTTTATTCTGTTGATATGGTGTGTTATATTGATTGATTTTCTAATGTTGAATCATTCCTGGGATAAATCTCACAGGGTCCTAGTGTGTAACCCTTTAAATAAATTTTTGGACTCAGTTTGCTGGTATTTTGTTGAGGATTTTTGCATCTATATTCGTAAGGGATATTGGCCCGTAGTTTCTTTACCTCTGATTTTTTAGTCTGGTATTGGTATTAGGATAAAACCAGCCTTATAGAAAGAGTTAGAAAGTATTTCTTCCTCTTCTATTTTTTGGTAGAGTCTGAAGAAAAATCGGTGTTAATTCCTCTTGAAATGTTTGGTAGAATTCACCAGGGAAGCCAGCCGATTGGGTTTTTCTTTGTTGAGATGCTTTTGATAGCTGACTCAATTTATTTATTTAGTATGGGTTTTATTAGGTTTTCTATTTTTCAATCAGTTTTCATAATATGTGTATTTCCCGGAATTTATCCATTTAATCTGAATTATCTGTTTGGTGTAGAGTCAGTTGTTCATAGTAACCTCTTGTCATCCTTTTTATTTCTGTGGCATCGGTAGAACTGTCTCCATGTTCATTTCCTTTTTTTTTTTTTTTTTCTGATCAGATAGAGCTAATTAAGACCTTTGTGTTTACTCAGTATTTGCTTATCATCACACAGCCCATGTTCATTTCTGATTTTATTTATTTCCATCTTTTTTCCCCCTTGGTCAGTCTAGCTAAAGATTTGTCAGTTTGCTGATCTTTTCTGAGATTCAACTAGTGTTTCACTGATACAATTTTTCCATTCTTTATTTCATTTTCCATCACACTAATCTTTATGATTTCCTTCCTTCTCCTAGGTTTTAGGTCACACTCTTTCAAGTCCCTTAAGATGTAAGAGTCAGCTACTGATTTGAGATCTTCCACCTTTTTCAGATTAGGGAGTAACTGGTATAAATTCGTTCTGAGCACTATTTTTTTCTGTATTCCATAGGTTTTGGTATATTTTGCTTTTACTGTCATTTGTCTTTGTTCTCTAATTTTCCTGTGATGTTTTTTCTTTGACTCATTGTTTATGTGTGATTTAATTTCCAAATATTTGTCAGTTTTCCAGTTTTCCTTCTGTAAATGATTTCTATCTTCATTCCATTGTGGTCTGAAAAGACATTGTGTGACTTCTACATTTTTAAATGTATTGAAACTTGTTTTGTGCCCTAACTTATGGTCTCTTCTGGAGAATGTCTGATCTGCTTATAAGAAGAATGTATATTTTGCTGATGTTGGGTGTAGCCTCCTGAATATGTCTGTGAGGTCTAGTTGCTTTATGGTGTTAATTCACTCATTTCCCTACTGATTTTCTGTCTAGATGTTCCATGCATTATTGAAAGGGGTACTGAAGTCTTCAACTATTTTTTTAGAACCATCACATTCTCCCTTTAGTTCTGCCTCATGTATGTGGGGGCTCTGCTATTTGGGGTCTAGATGTTTATTACATCTTCTAGATAAGTGTGAAATCTTCCAAAACCCTTTTATCAATACATAATGTCTTATTTGTTTCATGGTAATGGTTTGACGTATAGTCCATTTTATCTGATACTAGTTCAGCCCCCCAGCTCTCTTCTGTTTACCATTTGCATAGAATGGCTTGTTTTGGCCTTTCACTTTCCACTTTTTTGTGTCTGGCTCTAAAGTGATGCTCTTATAGACAGTAAATGTTGGAGCATGTATTTTTTTAACCCATTCTTCTAGGCTTTTACTTTTGATCGGAGAGTTTAATACATTCAGATTTAAAGTAATTACTGAGAAGGAAGGACCTACATTTGCCATTTTGGTGTTTGTTTGATATGTCTTATACTTTTTCGTGTTTCTCAGGGATAGTAACTGATAATTTCATCTATCAGTAGGTATACTTTCTCTTTTCATTTTATGCTTCATAAATTTTTGTTGAGCACAATACACTTTGAATACAAAAATATGATAATTCTGGAATTTACTCCATCTCAGGGTTTATGTTTTTAGGAGTCTACTCTGGTATTTTTTGTTTAGTGACTTTTCTGAAATATTTTAATGAAATGTCTGTATATCTTTCCTCATGTGTGGCCTATGAAGTTGTCGTTGTTTAGACTGTGTTGAGCTAGTGTTTGAACAGGGATTTCTTTGACAACAAAGAGAGACAAGAAGTAGAGAGAGAAAGGGGAGGGAGGAGGGTAGTGATGAGGAAGAAGAGGATGGAGGAGGAGGAAGAGGCTCCAATCACCCATATAGAATAACTCTGGGTCAGGGTCAGGGGTTAGGGTTAGGTTAAGGAACAGAGCCAGGGGATTAGGCAAGAGGCAAGAGTTAGGGACAGGGCCAGGGTCAGTAGTCAGGCCAGGATCAGGGGTCAGGAAAAGGGCCAGGGTCATGGCAAGGGTCAGAGTCAGGGTCAATGACAGGGTCACGGTAACGGTCCGATGGCTAGGTATAGGGCCAGATGCAGGGACAGGGACAAGGTGATGGTGAGGTTCAGGATCAGGAGTTAAGGTCAGGGATAGGAGTTAGGGTTAAGGGTTAGGTTTAGGCTTTAGGGTTAGGGATAGTGTAGGGTTAAGGTTAGGGGTTAGTCTCAGGGTTCGGGTTAAACTCAGGGTTACTGTCAGTGTTAGGGTTAGGGTAAAGGTTACGGTTAGGGTTAGGGTTAGACACAGTAACGGTTAGAGGTCAGGGTCAGGGGTTACGGTTAGGGTTAGGGATAGGGTCAGTGTTAGGGTCAGGGTCAGGGTCAAGGTTAGGGGTTAGGGTTAGGGTCAGGGTCAGGGTCAGAGGGTCAATGACAGGGTCACGGTAACGAACATGTCAAGATATAGGGTCAGAGGCAGGGACAGGGACAAGGTGATGGCCAGGTTCAGGATCAGGAGTTAAGGTCAGGGATAGGAGTTAGAGTTAAGGGTTAGGTATAGGGTTTAGGGTTACGGTTAGGGTTAGGTTAGGGTTAGGTGTTACGGTTAGGGTTAGACTCAGGGTTAGGGTTAGAATCAGGGTTAGACTCAGGGTTAGGGTTAGACTCAGGGTTAGACTCAGGGTTAGGGTTAGACTCAGGGTTAGACTCAGGGTTAGACTCAGGGTTAGGGTTAGACTCAGGGTTAGACTCAGGGTTAGGGTTAGACTCAGGGTTAGGTGTTAGGGTTAGACTCAGGGTTAGACTCAGGGTTAGACTCAGGGTTAGGGTTAGGGTTAGACTCAGGGTTAGGTGTTAGGGTTAGGATTAGGGTTAGTGTTAGGGTTAGACTCAGGGTTAGGGTTAGGGT